>NC_059203.1:11293841-11605633 GCF_020615455.1 Coregonus clupeaformis
CCAGTCAGCTCTAGCCTGGACTATTATTGACCAGTCTGCACTGTCTGCACAGCGCGCTATCGACCAAGAACATAACAGATTTTCTGCCGGAATCACTGGACCTTAACACCGGATCATCGCAACTAGCTAGCTGCAACCGAATGGATGTTGTTGGCTAATCACCACTGCCCCTGAAGCAAGCACCAGTTAGCCTTGAGCTAGCCTCGAGCCAGGCCCATCTCCCGGCTTTCTACCTTTCTGTCAACCGGACGGGACCTCCTAGTGTCGACACGGAGCCCCACCGATCCATCACGACTGGTCTGTCGATGTAATCGTCTGATGTGGTTTCAACAGGCTTCCCGTTGTGACGACCACGAAGATCCATCTGCTAGCCCCGGCCCGCTAGCTCACGCAATCAACAGCCATGCTTCCTGCTCACCTGTGCTGTAGCAGCCATTCAAACTGCTCCTGGTCTCACCTATTGCTGTTCACTGGACCTTATGATCACTCAGCTGCACAGCTGATGCCTGCTGGACTATTCCTTTACACGGTACCCCCATCCTGTTTATCTGTTTAGCCTCAGCCCAAACTTTCGTCGCCATTACCTGTTGTTGTCTTAGCTCTCTCGAATAACACCTGTGATTCCTTTATGCCTCTCTCCCATGTCAATATGCCTTGCCTATTAGTGTTTCGGTTAGTTCTTATTATACAATTTCAGTGTAGAGCCCCCAGTACCGCTCAAGCAGCCTCAGAGAGCTCCTTTGTCCCACCCCCCATAGACGCGGAGACCTGCTCAATCGGTGCCTCCAGTGATGTTATCTCTTTCATCGTTACCCAACGCTTAGGTTGACCTCCACTGTACTCATATACTTCCATATCCTTGTCTGTACATAATGCCCTGACTCTATTCTACAACGCCCGGAAATCTGCCACTTTTATTCTCTCAACCCAACGCACCAGAACGCCAGTTCTTAAAGCCTTTAGCCGTATCCTTATTCTACTCCTCCTCTGTTCCTCTGGTGATGTAGAGGTTAACCCAGGCCCTGTAGCCCCCAGTATCACTCCTACTCCCCAGGCGCTATCATTTGTTGACTTCTGTAACCGTAAAAGCCTTGTTTTTTTGCATGTTAACATCAGAAGCCTCCTCCCTAAGTTTGAGTTACTCACTGCGTTAGCACACTCCACCAACCCTGATGTTATAGCAGTGTGTGAATCCTGGCTTAGGAAGACCACCAAAAACTCTGAAATTTCCATCCCCAACTACAACATTTCCGGTCTAGATAGAACTGCCAAAGGGAGCGGTGTTGCAATCTACTGTAGAGATAGCCTGCAGAGCTCTATCATACTATCCAGGTCTGTGCCCAAACAGTTTGAGCTTCTACTTCTAAAAATCCACCTCTCCAGAAATAAGTCTATCACTGTTGCCACTTGCTACAGACCCCCCTCAGCCCCCAGCTGTGCCCTGGACACCATATGTGAATTGATTGCCTCCCATCTATCCTCGGAGTTCGTACTTCTTGGTGACCTAAACTGGGATATGCTTAACACCCTGGCCATCCTACAATTTAAACTAGATGCCCTCAATCTCACACAAATTATCAAGGAACCTACCAGGTACAACCCTAAATCCGTAAACATGGGCACCCTCATAGGTATCATCCTGACTAATTGACCCTCTAAATACACCTCAACTGTCTTCAACCAGGATCTCAGCAATCACTGCCTCATTGCCTGCATCCGTAATGGGTCCGCGGTCAAACGACCATCCCTCATCACTGTCAAACGCTCCCTAAAACACTTCAGCGAGCAGGCCTTTCTAATTGACCTGGCCCGGGTATCCTGGATGGATATTGACCTAATTCCGTCAGTAGAGGATGCCTGGTTGTTCTTTAAAAGTGCTTTCTTCTCCATCTTAAATAAGCATGCCCCATTCAAAAAATTCCGAACTACGAACAGATATAGCCCCTGGTTCACCCCAGACTTGACTGCCCTTGACCAGCACAAAAACATCCTGTGGCGTACTCCATTAGCATCGAACAGCCCCCGCGATATGCAACTTTTCAGGGAAGTCAGGAACCAATATACACAATCAGTTAGGAAAGCAAAGGCTAGCTTTTTCAAACAGAAATGTGCATCCTGTAGCACTAACTCCAAAAAGTTTTGGGACACTGTAAAGTCCATGGAGAATAAGAGCACCTTCTCCCAGCTGACGTTCTGAAAGAGCTGCAAAATCTAGACCCCTACAAATCAGATGGGCTAGACAATCTGGACCCTTTTTTTCTAAAATTAGCTGCCGAAATTGTAGCAACCCCTATTACTAGCCTGTTCAACCTCTCTTTCGTATCATCTAAGATCCCCAGAGATTGGAAAGCTGCCGCGGTCATCCCCCTCTTCAAAGGGGGTGACACTCTAGATTCAAACTGTTACAGACCTATATCCATCCTGCCCTGCCTTTTGAAAGTATTTGAAAGCCAAGTTAACAAACAGATCACCGTCCATTTCGAATCCCACCGTACCTTCTCCGCTATGCAATCTGGTTTCCGAGCTGGTCATGCGTGTACCTCAGCCACGCTCAAGGTCCTAAACTATATAATAACCGTGATCGATAAAAGACAGTACTGTGAAGCTGTCTTCATCGACCTGGCCAAGGCTTTCGACTCTGTCAATCACCGCATTCTTATTGGCATACTAAATAGCCTTGGTTTCGCAAATGACTGCCTCGCCTGGTTCACCAACTACTTCTCAGATAGAGTCCAATGTGTCAAATCGGAGGGCCTGTTGTCTGGACCTCTGGCAGTCTCTATGGGGGTGCCACAGGGTTCAATTCTCGGGCCAACTCTATTCTCTGTGTATATCAATGATGTCGCTCTTGCTGCTGGTGACTCTCAGATCCACCTCTACACAGACAACACCATTTTGTATACATCTGGCCCTTCATTGGACACTGTGTTAACAAACCTCCAAATAAGCTTCAATGCCATACAACACTCCTTCCGTAGCCTCCAACTGCTCTTAAACGCTAGTAAAACTAAATGCATGCTCTTCAATCGAACGCTGCTTGCACCCGCCTGCCCGACTAGAATCACTACTCTCGGCGGGTCTGACATAGAATATGTGGACAACTACAAATACCTAGGTGTCTGGTTAGACCGTAAACTCTCCTTCCAGACTCACATTAAGCATCTCCAATCCAAAGTTAAATCTAGAATCTGCTTCCTATTTCTCAACAAAGCCTCCTTCACTCATGCTGCCAAAAATACCCTCGTAAAACTGACTATCCTACCGATCCTTGACTTCGGCGATGTCATTTACAAAATAGCCTCCAACACTCTACTCAGCAAATTGGATGTAGTCTATCACAGTGCCATCCGTTTTGTCACCAAAGCCCCATATACTACCCACCATTGTGACCTGTATGCTCTCGTTGGCTGGCCCTCACTACATATTTGTCGCCAAACCCACTGGCTCCAGGTCATCTATAAATCACTTCTAGGCAAATCCCCGCCTTATCTTAGCTCATTGGTCACCATAGCAACACCCACCTGTAGTATGTGCTCCAGCAGGTATATCTCACTGGTCATCCCCAAAGCCAACACCTCCTTTGGCCGCCATTCCTTCCAGTTCTCTGCTGCAAATGACTGGAACGAACTGCAAACATCTCTGAAGCTGGAGACTCTTATCTTCCTCACTAACTTTAAGCATCAGTTGTCAGAGCAGCTTACCGATCACTGCACCTGTACACAGCCCATCTGTAATTAGCCCACCCAACTACCTCATCCCCATATTGTTATTTATTTTGCTCATTTGCACCCCAGTATCGCTATTTGCACATCATCTTCTGCACATCTATCATTCCAGTGTTAATACAAAATTATAATTATTTTGCACTATGGCCTATTTATTGCCTTACCTCCATAACTTACTACATTTGCACAAACTGTATATATATTTTCTATTGTGTTATTACATTTACATTTTTTAAATTTTTAGTCATTTAGCAGACACTCTTATCCAGAGTGATTTACAGGAGCAATTAGGATTAAGTGCCTTGCTCAAGGGCACATCGACAGATTTTTCACCTAGTCGGCTCGGGGATTAGAACCAGCGACCTTTCGGTTACTGGCACAAGGCTCTTACCCACTAAGCTACCTGCCGCCCTTATTGACTGTATGTTTTGTTTTATCCCATGTGTAACTCTGTGTTGTTGTTGTTTTTATCGCACTGCTTTGCTTTATCTTGGCCAGGTCGTAGTTGTAAATGAGAACTTGTTCCCAACTGGCGGCGAGCTTTACACCAGTCCAGCTGACGCTTGGCATTGCGCATGGTGATCAGGCTTGTGTGTGGCAGCTCGGCCATGGAAACCCATTTCATGAAGCTCCCAACGAACAGTTATTGTGCTGACGTTGCTTCCAGAGGCAGTTTGGAACCTGGTAGTTAGTGTTGCAACGGTGGACAGACGATTTTTACGCGGTACACGCTTCAGCACTATGCGGTCCCATTCTGTGAGCTTGTGTGGCCTACCACTTCACGGCTGAGCCGTTGTTGCTCCTAGATGTTTCCACTTCACAATAACAGCACTTACAGTTGACCGGGGAAACTCTAGCAGGGAAGACATTTGACGAACTGACTTGTTGGAAAGGTGGCATCCTATGACGGTGCCACCGTTGAGCGGTTAACAAAGAAATAGGTACTCCTATATGCTTAATTTAGAGTAATTAATGTAACTTTAGTTGTTCTACAAATGTTGGGCTATTTGTTTAGATTTTTAATACATTGTAAGGCTGCATGAATGCGAATATAATGATGATTTGAAAAAAGTTGCTTGAACGGCATGAGCTCTGCTTTGTTTTTACGCAGGCTGTACACTCTTCATTAGTTTCTCATTCACAATTTCACAAGCACTAGGTAATGCCTCGAATTTCACGGCGGCATCCCCTTTATGGCCGTAATGCACCCCCAAAAAAATCCATGCCTTTTGCGGCCAGTGGCCCTTGGCCTGGAGTGCTGCGTTGTGCCCTTCTCCCTGAGTGTTGCGCGCTCCTAAGCACCTCTCACTCACACGGCTCTCCATCACGTGATCGGGTCTTTCTCACAGGCTACAAGTGAAGACAGACTCATCGGGGACGCAAATGCGCGCGTCCTTATCCAATTCCGAGGTGCATATTGAAGATATTGGAAGAACTGCCCACATTTACTTTTCGTCAGCCAACAATATGAGTTGGCATAACGAACAGCAAAAGCACTAGCCTATGTCAATCTACTATCCCCCATAGTACAAAAGTTGACCTATTCTATTCTGTGCGAGAAATACATATTCCAAACATAGTCTGGGACAGTTGTGGGATGCAATAGATCCCAAATTAACACAACCACTAGCATCAAAAAAAACGTTTTTATGCAATGTAGCTGACGCAACAGATTAGAACATTTAGCTTAAAATGTTGATAAACTATTAGGCTATTTCTTCACATTATAAGCGCAGCAATGCACACATGGCAGTAGGCTGTAAGCACGAATGTTCCATTAGCGGGAAAACACCATTATCAAAAGTAACACAATGCTTTTATTATAAAGGTGCATTTTCAGAAAGTATTCACACCCCTTCACTTTTTCCACATTTTGTTGTGTTACAGCTTGAATGTAAATTGTATTAAATTGAGATTTTTGGTCACTAGCCTACACACAATACCCCATAATGTCAAAGTCAAAGTGGAATTATGTTTTTCAGAATTTTTACAAATTAATTACAAATGAAAAGCTGAAATGTCAACCCCGTTGATATAGCAAACCTAAACAAGTTCAGGAGTAAAATAATTTGCTTAACAAGTGACATAATAAGTTGCATGGACTTACTCTGTATGCAATACTAGTGTTTAACATGATTTTCCCTCCATCGAGCAATGACTTTCAAACACAGATTAAACCGCAAAGTCCAGGGAGGTTTTCCAATGCCTCGCAAAGAAGGGCACCTATTGGTAGATGGGTAAAAAAAAAAAAAGCAGACATTGAATATCCCTTTGAGCACAGTGAAGTTATTAATTATACTTTGGATAGTGTATCAATACTCCAGTCAGTACAAAGTTACAGGTGTCCTTCCTAATTCAGTTACCGGAGAGGAAGGAAACCGCTCAGGGATTTCACCATGAGGCCAATGGTAACTTTAAAACAGATACAGAGTTGAATGAGTCTGATAGGAGAAACCTGAGGATGGATCAACAACATTGTAGTTACTCCACAATTCTAACCTAATTGACAGAGTGAAAGAAGGAACCTTGTACAGAATAAAACTATTCCAAAACATGCATCCTGTTTGCAACAAGGCACTAAGGAAATACTGCAAACAATGTGGCAAAGCAATTAACTTTTTGTACCGAATAAAACTGTTATGTTTGGGGCAAATCCAATACAACACATTACTGAGTACCACTCTCCATCGTTTCAAGCCTAGTGGTGGCTGCATCATGTTATGGGTATGCTTGTAATCATTAAGGACTGGGGAGTTTATCAGGATAAAAAATAAACAGAATGGAGCTAAGCACTGGCAAAATCCTAGAGGAAAACCTGGTTCAGTCTGCTTTCCACCAGACACTGGCAGATTAATTCACCTTTCAGCAGGGCAATAACACAAGGCCAAATCTACGCTGGAGTTTCTTACCAAGAAGACAGTGAATGTTCCTGAGTGGCCGAATTACTGTTTTGACTTAAGTAAACTTGAAGATCTATGGCAAGACCTGAAAATGGTTGTCTAGCAAGGAACAACAACCAATTTGACAGAGCTTGAAGAATTGTTTTAAGAATAATGTGCAAATGTTGTACAATCCAGGTGTGGACAGCTCTTAGAGACTTACCCAGAAAGACTCAAAGCTGTAATCGCTACCAAAGGTGATTTTACAAAGTATTGACTCAGGGGTGTGAATAGTTATGTAAATTAGATATTTATGAATTTCATTTTCAATAAATTTGCTAACATTTCTAAAAACATGTTTGCTCTTTCTCATTATCAAATCAAAAATCGAATGAAATGTTATTTGTCACATGCGCCTAATACCACAGGTGTAGACCTTACCGTGAAATGCTTACTTACAAGCCCTTAACCAACAATGCAGTTTTAAGAAAAATATTTACTAAATAAACTAAAGTAAAAAAAATTTAAGAGCAACAACAAAATAACAATAACGAGGCTATTATGGGGTATTGTGTGTAGATGGGTGAGAAAAAAATATATTTAATCCATTTTGAATTCAGGCTCTAATACCACTAAATGTGGAATAAGTCAAGGGGTATGAATACTTTCTGAATACACTGTATGTACATATCTACATCAATTACCTCTTACCCCTGCACATTAACTCGATACTGGTACCCCATGTATATAGCCAAGTTATCGTTACTCATTGTGTTTTTATTATTACTTTTATTACTACATTTTATTACTTTTTGTATTTTTTTATCCATTTTCTTTCTCTCTGCATTGTTGGGAAAGGCCTATAAGTAAGCATTTCACTGTTAGTCTACACCTGTTTTTTACGAAGCATGTGACAAATAAAATTTGATTTGATAAGTCACTTCAGTGTAATCACCCAGGGTATTATATCTAAAGGGGCTTGGACATGTTCACGATCAAGATATGAGCACTGTTTTCTGCCAGTGGAGAGTCTCAATAGCATGCCATCCTTATACTCTGTTATACCGGATGATGTATAATGAACAGTTTGCCAAGTGAGCAGAGCTCTAAATATCCACTCTGCCCCTGGAGAGAGAACCCACTTGGCACACACTGGTTGAATCAATGTTGTTTCCACGTCCTTTTAAATGAAATTACGTCAAACCAACATGGAATAGATGTTGAATTGACATCTGTGCCCAGTGGGAAGTGTCCCATTTCAAGGTCTCTGGGGACGGTGTCAAGGTCACTCAATCACCATTCTGCTCCTCTAAGCATGAGTGGAAGCCATCTAGGACAGAGACATAGACAGACAGACAACATTCTGCATGTAGCCTATGACACCTGAGGGTGCATCAGGGTGTTAAATAGGCATTAGTGCTCTTTCTACCAAAACGCTCCCCAAGGTAACACCTTCCCAAAGTGGCAGTTTCCCTGAATTTTTTTTAAAAACCTTGCTCACTGGAGGATGTCAAGGTGGGGATTTATCAAATGATGGACAGAGCCTTTCTTAATGGCAGTGCAGGCAGATTACTGTGGGGAATGGCCTTATCTGCTGAATGGACCTGAGGTGATTTACCCTCTGATGGTCTTGCAGTAGCTACACACATGTTCTGTGCATATGTTAACCCTGGAAACTAGCCCTGGAACATAGCAACGCAGTTAGGCTCCAATATATACATACAGTTGAAGTAGGAAGTTTACATACACTTAGGTTGGAGTCATTAAAACTCGTTTTTCAACCACTCCACAAATGTCTTGTTAACAAACTATAGTTTTGGCAAGTCGGTTAGGACATCTACTTTGTGCATGACACAAGTAATTATTCTAACAATTGTTTACAGACAGATTATTGCACTTATAATTCACTGTATCACAATTCCAGTGGGTCAGAAGTTTACATACACTAAGTTGACTGTGCCTTTAAACAGCTTGGAAAATTCCAGAAAATGATGTAATGGCTTTAGAAGCTTCTGATAGGCTAGTTGACATCATTTGAGTCAATTGGAGGTGTACCTGTGGATGTATTTCAAGGCCTACCTTCAAACTCAGTGCCTCTTTGCTTGACATCATGGTAAAATCAAAAGAAATCAACCAAGACCTCCGAAAATAAATTGTAGACCTCCACAAGCCTGGTTCATATTTGGGAGCAATTTCCAAATGCCTGAAGGTACCACGTTCATCTGTACAAACAATAGTACGCAAGTATAAACACCATGGGACCACGCAGCCGTCATACCGCTCAGGAAGGAGACGCGTTCTGTCTCCTAGAGATGAACGTACTTTGGTGCGAAAAGTGCAAATCAATCCCAGAACAACAGCAAAGGACCTTGTGAAGATGCTGGAGGAAAGAGGTACAAAAGTATCTATATCCACAGTAAAACGAGTCCTATATCGACATAACCTGAAAGGAACAAGCCACAGCTCCAAAACCGCCATAAAAAAGCCAAACTACGGTTTGCAACTGCACATGGGGACGAAGATCGTACTTTTTGGAGAAATGTCCTCTGATCTGATGAAACAAAAATAGAACTGTTTGGCCATAATGAGCACCGTTATGTTTGGAGGAAAAAGGGAGTGCTTGCAAGCCAAAGAACACCATCCCAACCGTGAAGCACGGGGGTGGCAAACCTGACTACAAACCTGACTCAGTTACACCAGCTCTATCAGGAGGAATGGGCCAAAATTCACCCAACTTATTGTGGGAAGCTTGTGGAAGACTAACCGAAACATTTGACCCAAGTTAAACAATTTAAAGGCAATACTACCAAATACTAATTGAGTGTATGTAAACTTCTGACCCACTAGGAATGTGATGAAAGAAATAAAAGCTGAAATAAATCATTCTCTCTACTAATATTCTGACATTTAACATTCTTAAAATAAAGTGGTGATCCTAACTGACCTAAAACAGGGAATTTTTACTAGGATTAAATGTCAGGAATTGTGAAAAACTGAGTTTAAATGTATTTGGCTAAGGTGTATGTAAACTTCCGACTTCAACTGTATATACAGTGGGGGAATTTTTTTTTTGTGCAAAACAATTGTGCAAGTTCTCCCACTTAAAAAGATGAGAGAGGCCTGTAATTTTCATCATAGGTACACGTCAACTATGACAGACAAATTGAGAAAAAAAAATCCAGAAAATCACATTGTAGGATTTTTTATGAATTTATTTGCAAATTATGGTGGAAAATAAGTATTTGGTCACCTACAAACAAGCAAGATTTCTGGCTCTCACAGACCTGTAACTTCTTCTTTAAGAGCCTCCTCTGTCCTCCACTCGTTACCTGTATTAATGGCACCTGTTTGAACTTGTTATCAGTATAAAAGACACCTGTCCACAACCTCAAACAGTCACACTCCAAACTCCACTATGGCCAAGACCAAAGAGCTGTCAAAGGACACCAGAAACAAAATTGTAGACCTGCACCAGGCTGGGAAGACTGAATCTGCAATAGGTAAGCAGCTTGGTTTGAAGAAATCAACTGTGTGAGCAATTATTAGGAAATGGAAGACATACAAGACCACTGATAATCTCCCTCGATCTGGGGCTCCACACAAGATCTCACTCCGTGGGGTCAAAATGATCACAAGAACGGTGAGCAAAAATCCCTGAAACACACGGGGGGACCTAGTGAATGACCTGCAGAGAGCTGGGACCAAAGTAACAAAGCCTACCATCAGTAACACACTACGCCGCCAGGGACTCAAATCCTGCAGTGCCAGA
Organism: Coregonus clupeaformis; assembly: GCF_020615455.1. Taxonomy (NCBI): domain Eukaryota; kingdom Metazoa; phylum Chordata; class Actinopteri; order Salmoniformes; family Salmonidae; genus Coregonus; species Coregonus clupeaformis. Next base: position 11,304,215 of record NC_059203.1, read on the forward strand.
CGTGTCCCCCTGCTTAAGCCAGTACATGTCCAGGCCCGTCAGAAGTTTGCTAGAGTGCATTTGGATGATCCAGAAGAGGATTGGGAGAATGTCATATGGTCAGATGAAACCAAAATAGAACTTTTTGGTAAAAACTCAACTCGTCGTGTTTGGAGGACAAAGAATGCTGAGTTGCATCCAAAGAACACCATACCTACTGTGAAGCTTGGGGGTGGAAACATCATGCTTTTGGGCTGTTTTTCTGCAAAGGGACCAGGACGACTGATCCGTGTAAAGGAAAGAATGAAAGGGGCCATGTATCGTGAGATTTTGAGTGAAAACCTCCATCCATCAGCAAGGGCATTGAAGATGAAACGTGGCTGGGTCTTTCAGCATGACAATGATCCCAAACACACCGCCCGGGCAATGAAGGAGTGGCTTCGTAAGAAGCATTTCAAGGTCCTGGAGTGGCCTAGCCAGTCTCCAGATCTCAACCCAATAGAACATCTTTGGAGGGAGTTGAAAGTCCGTGTTGCCCAGCGACAGCCCCAAAACATCATTGCTCTAGAGGAGATCTGCATGGAGGAATGGGCCAAAATACCAGCAATAGTGTGTGAAAACCTTGTGAAGACTTACAGAAAACGTTTGACCTGTGTCATTGCCATATATATATATATCAGTTCCATCTCTTGCACGGCAGTTATCTCTAACATGAGAGTAGATCATATATAATTCAGGGGAGAAGACCTTCATCCTCGGTGCAGCGGTTTTGATTAAAACAGAGAAGCCATGATTGACAGGCCTCTGATCAAGTTCTCACGTAGGATGCTGTTATTCCACAGGGCCCAAGGGTTAACCCACCAGGGCTGCAGGACATACAGGAGTAATAGAGTTAGCAAGCAATCCAACTCCCACATCAACTAAAGCAAACGCAGGACTTTGGAACTGTGATAAATAGCAGCACATCATGAAAAGACTGATCTAGCTTGCTCGAGGTGGGTGGTTGAACTATGAGATGGGATGACACTGTCAACAACAAAGATAATTTATTCTATTATGGGCCTTTGTGATTATTAGCAGTCAGTGTTGGAGAGAATGGGTACAACACATGCTGCTTGTGGGATTCCCATGGCTGTTGGATTTCTACTCACCCAGATGAGGGGCATTACTCACTTACATAAATCAGCCTTTGTACGAGAGGCATTTTTGAGTCATTTAGTGATACAATCACTTATTACTCATGCAATTAGTTTGCATAGATAATTCATATCTAAAAATGGCCACATAAATATTTATTTATTACATAAATGCATTGCTAAATACTTTACAGTATGTGGATGCATAATATTAACAGTTGAAACACAATTTTAATGGTGTTTGAAATTTGAATGAGGATATTCTTTTGAATAGTGGGAATAAAACATACCATGAATAAGAACAAGTATTAAGTTCGTGATTCTCTGCAATGCCCTCTAGGATTAGAGAATATGGTAATGAGTTTGGACACATACCAAAGACGATGAGGCGAGTGTGCGTGTCCGTGGAGCCCAGGGGATTCTGGGCCGTGCAGCGGTACATGGAGCCGTTGAGTTCGGCTGGCACTCGCTCCAGAATCAGCTCCTTCCCATCCCGCTCGGCACTCCCGTCCAGCAGACGGCCCCCGACCCGGGTCCAGGTGAAGAGGGGATCAGGGAACACCTCATTCTATCAACAGACCACCCCAGTGTGTGTGAGGGAGGGATGGACAAGAGGGGAAAAAGTTTAAGTCCCAGTCAAGAGATTACAAAGGCTACATGAATAATACAAGCTCAATTCCCCCCTAATGCAATGGCATGTTAGCAGCATGAATTAATAATCAACACTACATACTGACACCACACACACACACACACACACACACACACACACACACACACACACACACACACACACACACACTCACACAAACACACTTTTGAAATCACCACATACGCTGCTGCTGCTGTCTATTATCTATCCTGTTGCCTAGTCACTTACCACTACTATATGTACATATCTACCTCAATTACCTCATACCCCTGCACATCGGCTAAGTACTGGTACTCATTTTTATATATATTTTTGTATCTTTATTTTTGTATCTTTATCTTTTACTCTGCATTGTTGGAAAATTATCCCTAAGTAAGCATTTCACTGTTAGTCTACACCTACGAAGCATGTGACAAATAAAATATGATTTGATTTATATTTACACTTTTTTTTTTACATTCTCGTGCCTCTCAAGAGAATTTACCACAGTAAAACGTTTTTCCCCTTTTCAAAATGTCATATCATTCTTATCAAAGGGTTGTCATAGTCATAGATAAGAGGGCTATTCTCCCTCTGAGGGAAGAAGCCTTCCTGCTGTACTCCTCTGGATGTCTTTTCTGCCATCTGCTGGATACAGACATGTTATTAAAATCAAGACAGCTAGAGAACATGTAAGTGGGGGAGGAGAGGGCGTTTAGTAGAAAATTGGAATGAGGGGTTGTGGCGCTCAAATGTTATTCAAAGGGAACAACACATCATCAGGAATTATGATCACTTCACACATGGTCAAAGAAGGACTGGCGTTTCTTCTGTTTCTGTGAATCCAGCTAGGGAACCCAGTTTCATCTAGTCTATACTGCAGGGCTGAGGGCCAAATATGTTGCTGAAATAATTGAAAAATATTGATGAAAGATAGATGTCGATTCCTGACGCAAAGAGTGATGCAACAGAATGAAATTTCATTGAAAAAACTAGTGATAATCTGACTAGATTATTTTTTTGCATTTTGAAATGTGACCTCCCAACCCTTTTAAAAGCACAATGCAACCATTTTTATCTCAATATGAAATAATTTCTGGGTAACAATTAAGTACCTTACTGTGATTGTTTTTAATAAAAATGGTCAAAAAGAAAGCAATTTTTCAAGCAAGAATTTAGCTGGGATTGTTTGGAAGTGGTCTTAGTGGGGAGGGGAAAACTGAAAACTAGCTGTTAATGGCAGAGGTTTGAAACTCTCTTCTTATTTGTCTATTTACTAATTTACCGCCTTGTGATGTCACCAGGCAAGCCAAAACACTAAAAGGGCATTTTCACAATTGGAAATGTATATAAACACAGGAAAATGATGTTTTTGACTACACAGGGACTTTAAAGAATATACCACAACTTGACTCTTGCCACTTTTTGTGACCCATAGAAATGCTTTAATGAACTGAATGTATGCTTTGAGGAGCTGGTGTGCCCTAATAAGAGTTCTGGGACCCCTGAATTCACATGATGACAGAAGTGAAAGAAGTTTGTTGATCAGGGCAGTCATGGCATAAGGTTACATCAAGATAAAAAACATGAAAGATCCTATCACATATCCCCAACGGCCTTACAGAGCCTAAATTAAAAAGACCGCACCAATGAAAGCATCAGTGCCTTTCTTATCTTCAAATGGATGAACACATAGTGAGGACTAAGCATGTTAAGTGTAAAGAAAACTAAAAACCCACACTATGTGATTATTTATTATTCTAATATTAAAAACCGTAGGGGATACTGATATCTTTTTTTTTATCACACTATGAGAAGGCAAGAGGTACAGTGCCTTGCAAAAGTATTCATCCCCCTTGGCATTTTTCCTATTGTGTTGCATTACAACCTGTAATTTAAATGGATTTTTATTTGGATTTCATGTAATGGACATACAGAAAATAGTCCAAATTGGTGAAGTGAAATGAAAAAAACAACTTGTTTCAAAAAATTCTAAAAAACTAATAACGAAAAATTCACCCCCTTTGCTATGAAGCCCCTAAATAAGATCTGGTGCAACCAATTACCTTCAGAAGTCACATAATTAGTTAAATAAAGTCCACCTGTGTGCAATCTAAGTGCCACATGATCTGTCACATGATCTCAGTATATATACACCTGTTCTGAAATGCCCCAGAGTCTGCAACACCACTAAGTAAGGGGCACCATCAAGCAAGCTGCACCATGAAGACCAAGGAGCTCTCCAAACAGGTCAGGGACAAAGTTGTGGAGAAGTACAGATCAGGGTTGGGTTATAAAAAAATATCAGAAACTTTGAACATCCCACAGAGCACCATTAAATCCATTATAAAAAAACTGAAAGAATATGGCACCACAACAACCCTGCCAAGAGAGGGCCGTCCACCAAAACTCATGGACCAGGCAAGGAAGGCATTAATCAGAAAGGCAACAAAGAGACCAAAGATAACCCTGAAGGAGCTACAAAGCTCCACAGCAGAGATTGAAGTATCTGTCCACAGGACCACTTTAAGCCGTACACTCCACAGAGCTGGGCTTTACAGAAGAGTGACCAGAAAAAAGCCATTGCTTAAAGAAAAAAAATAAGCAAACACGTTTGGTGTTCGCCAAAAGTCATGTGGGAAACTCCCCAAACATATGGAAGAAGGTACTCTGGTCAGATGAGACTAAAATTGAGCTTTTTGGCCATCAAGGAAAATGCTATGTCTGGCGCAAACCCAACACCTCTCATCACCCCGAGAACACCATCCCCACAGTGAAGCATGGTGGTGGCTGGACTGGATAACTGGTCAGAATTGAAGGAATGATGGATGGCGCTAAATACAGGGAAATTCTTGAGGGAAACCTGTTGCAGTCTTCCAGAGATTTGAGACTGGGACGAAGGTTCACCTTCCAGCAGGACAATGACCCTAAGCATACTGCTAATGCAACACTCGAGTTTTTTAAGAAACATTTAAATGTCTTGGAATGGCCTAGTCAAAGCCCAGACCTCAATCCAATTGACAATCTGTGGTATGACTTAAAGATTGCTGGGGGGGGTGAATAGTTATGCATGCTCAAGTTTTCAGTTTTTTTGTCTTATTTCTTGTTTGTTTCACAAAAAAATATATATTTGCATCTTCAAAGTGGTAGGCATGTTGTGTAAATCAAATGATACAAACCCCCAAAAAAGCAATTTTAATTCCAGGTTGTAAGGCAACAATATAGGAAAAATGCCAAGGGTGTGAATACTTTCGCAAGCCACTGTATATGTCTTAGCATTAAATCGTATCTACTAGTGAAACCCTAGAGCCTTGGTCCAGTGAAGGATAAGGGAGATTTTCTTTGGGATGAATCTCCATGCACGGATGCCTGTTTCCGAAGGGCCCAATTGGCTGTATGTCCCAGTCAAGCCTGTTTATAGTGACCATTCTTAACTCTATTCAAAGGAGAACTTCAAATACTATGAAATGAGTGTGTGGATATAGTTGTATACATCTGCCCAGGCTCTAAACTACTGCACTAAACCTAATGCACCGGAAGAGTGCCATTATTAGATTGAAAGTAGTAAACCAGAATAAAGCAATGAAAAACAAACACTTTATAAAAACACACAGTGCTATCATGCCCAGAAACTCATGAAGCAGTGAATGAAAAGTAAAAAAGGTTATTGGTGTGCTGGACCATTAGCATGGCTTTTCAGAATTAGCCTTGTCCTCTCCACCTGGCTGGCTCTAGCAGGCAACGCCAACACTGTGTCATCCCTACTCCTGTCACTGAGATGGGCATCAGTTACTACTGGAACATTTTCATTTTTGGGGGCAGAGGATGATAGTTACACAAAGACAATCTCCTGACTGGAATGCTCTAGCAGGTACAAACCCTCACTCTGCTCTGCTGAGGAATCCTCTGCTAGCTTGACATGGATGCCTTAAGGAGATAGACTTAAGAAAAGAACATCAGAGAATTGGAGCTATCCATAAACAAACATATTTTGAAAGGGTTATTCATTTTTCATTGAAATAGTTTAATGCCTTGAGGCATAGTCAGTACGCAACAGTGAAAAAATAAATGTGAAAAGATAAAACGATTCCCATAAATTCAAACCCGTCACTTTTTTCAATAGTGCACTTATGATTTTTTCCAAAGAACAACAAACAGTATGCTAGCCTTAGACCGAGAAGATGTATGGTATATCCCTCACCCTGTAAGAATGGTCACTTTATCAGAAAACTCAACAGGCTTAACTGCACATCTCCCCTGTCCCATCCTATCCCAAACTGAACATGGCCCTCCGGTTTCATAAACCCCCATGCACTTACCCCAGGAACCCCAGCGCCTACCTGGAATCCTTGCACGGTGATGCGCACCGTGTCCCCTACCTTTGCCCTGGTGGGGGTCATCAAAAGCTTGGGGCCCTTAGGAGCCGCTGGGAGAAAGAGAGAAAGAGAAAGAAAAGAGAAAAGGAGAGATAAGAAGGAGTGTCATCCCAGTGGCATGTCAAGTAAATCCAGGAGGCACCTATTTTGTTTGGAGGGAAGAAGGGGAGAGCGAGGCGAATACAATTTCCTGTCAATTAAGGTCATGGTGCGAGAGGGTGGGGACCTCCGTGTCCTTTCATCGACAGCTAGGGCCACGGCAGATGTATTCCCCCTTGGAGAGAGAGGGGACTATATTGGATAGATAGTCATTACTGGAGAAGAATGGGAGCGCACCAGTAGGAGTGTGGTGGCAGCGAGATAAGGAACACTCAGATAACTAATTCCCTTGTCTTGGTACAGACGGGAGCCCCCAAATGGTAACCATTAGGTTCCTACTGAAACAATGAGAGTTTCTGGAGAAGGGACAGGGAAGCTTTCATATTGTTCACTTTCAGAGGGGCCTTTATGGATTGTGTATGGAGCAGAGATTGAATGAAGACATTGAATGATTTGCATATGATTTAAAGGTGCAATATGCAGAAATCATCAAGCTTTGATTATTTGAGTCAGCTGTGTAGTGCTAGGGAAAAAAAACTAAACGTGCACCCCCTGGGGTCCCCAGGACCAAGTTTGGGAAATGCTTGTAGAGACTCATTATACCATCTAAACCGCTGTGAAATATCTGTTCAATAACCAAAGATATTGTATTTTCAGCTGTTTGAAGCTGGTGTACAAAACCGAAAGTAAAAGACTCAAAAACTAAACTTAAGAACGTGAAGCATAGAAATAGCGCACATAAAACATATTTACTGCTTCTTAGACTTGCTTTCAATAATAATGACAGATCTATACCTCATATTTCTATGTGAATTTGGTTGGGTCTCCCAAAAAGTTACATATTGCAGCTTTAAGATTGAGTGTCATCCATTTAAGATTAAACTATGCAACCTTGGTGATGTACTGTACAGCACTGTAGCAGGAGGACACAGTGTAATTATGTGGTGATGTGGTAGTCGTAAACTGGTTCTGCATCGTTTCAGTTGACTGACAATTTCCCTCTAGATAACCATATAGCACGCTTTGTGATCCCGTATGTTAGACAATGAACCAAATACAAGTAATGAGATTTGGTTGGGCGAGAGGAATCCTAAATAGGTCAGACATGCATGCCAACGTCTAGTTATTCAGGAACCTTACAATGAATCAAATTCACTCTTGTCAATATAAATCACAATGTGCTTGTTTAAATTGATGAGTGAAACTAAAATAAATAAACAGATAAAAGACCTCAATTTCACCCATAAATCACGTCACAAAGTGTCGGCCGGAACTAATGAAGCATGCCTTTTCTTGGGCAGTCACTGATTCTTACCCTGCATCTGGCTAATGGATTAGGAGATCCTCCATCACATTTGTAATGGGGATTGAAAATATGCATTCCACAAATATCTGAACAAAAATATAAACGCAACATGTAAAGTGTTGGTCCCATGTTTCATGAGCTGAAATAATGGATCACAGAAATTTACCACACGCACAAAAAGCTTATTTCTCTCAATTTTTTGGCACAAATTCGTTTACATCCCTGTTTGTGAGCATTTCTCCTTTGCCAAGATACCTTGTGCTGGGGAAAATAAAAGGCCACTCTAAAATGTGCAGTTTTGTCACACAACACAATGCCACAGATGTCTCAAGTTTTGAGGCAGCGTGCAATTGGCATGCTGACTGCAGGAATGTCCACCAGAGCAGTTGCCAGATAATTCTATGTTAATTGCTCTACCATAAATCGCCTCCAACGTCGTTTTAGAGAATTTGGCAGTACATCCAACTGGCCTCACAACCGCAGACCACATGTAACCACGCCAGCCCAGGACCTCCACATCTGGCTTCTTCAACTCTGGGATCGTCTGAGACCTGCCACCCGGACAGCTGATGAAACTGTGGGTTTGCACAACAAAAGGATTTCTGCACAAACTGTCAGAAACCGTCTCAGGGAAGCTAATCTGCTTGTTCGTTGTCCTCACCAGCATCTTGACCTGACGGCAGTTCGGCATCGTAACCGACTTCAGTGGGCAAATGCTCACTTTCGATGGCCACTGGCACGCTGGAGAAGTGTGCTCTTTTTTAAAAACTCTGACAAAATAGAGATGCTAGTTATAGGTCCCAATAAATAAATAGATCTGCTGTTGGATCTGACAATTAATCTTGATGGTTGTCACATTTCCTCCCGTTGCTCCCCTCTGGCGTTCTGACCACCTCGGCAACACAGGAATGGAAACCCAACGCACCCTAATCACCTCCAGCGCACCTGCACCTCATCATCTCATCACCACCACTATATAGCCCTGGACTGTTCAGTCATTGTTGTGTGTAATTGTTAGCGTCATGTCGTGTACTCGCGCTTTGTTATTCTCTTTTGTTAAGTAAACCTTTACCTTGTTGATTCCTGCCTCTGCGTCCTGCCTCTTCATATCCTCAGTACCTGTCACAATGGTTGTACAGTCGTCTCAAATAAAACTGTGAAGGACCTCTGCGTTACTCTGGACCCTGATCTCTCTTTTAACGAACATATCAATAATATTTCAAGGACACTTTTTTCCATCTTCGTAACGTTGCAAAAATCAGAAACTTCCTGAAATATCCTGCCTGGTTGGCCCTATCCAGGGGTATCGTCGGACGGGGCCACAGTGTCCCCTGACTCACCACTGTCTCAGTCTCCAGTATCTATGCTGCAATAGTCCATGTGCCGAGGGGCTAGGGTCAGTCTGTTATATCTGGTGTAATTCTCATGTCTTATCTGGTGTCCTGTGTGAATTTAAGTATGCTCCCTCTAATTCCCTCTCTCTCCCTCCCCTCCCGGAGGACCTGAGCCCTAGGATCATGCGTCAGGACGACCTAGCCTGATGACTCCTGGCTGTCCCCAGTCCACCTGGTTGTGCTGCTGCTCCAGTTTCAACTGTTCTGCCTGCGGCTAGGGAACCCTGACCTGTTCACCGGATGTCCTACCTTGTCCCAGACCTGCTGTTTTTCTCTCTCTTTCTCTTTCTCTCTCTTTCTCTCTCTCTCTTTCTTTCTCTCTCTCACTCGCTCGCTCGCTGTCTCTCTATCTCTCGCTCGCTCGCTGTCGTGACCTCTGAATGCTCGGCTATGAAAAGCCAACTGACATTTACTCCTGAGGTACTGACCTGTTGCACCCTCTACAACCACTGATTATTATTTGACCCTGCTGAATGTTTGAACATCTTGAAGAACAATCTGGCGTAAATGGCCATGTACTCTTATAATCTCCACCCGGCACAGCCAGAAGAGCCTGGTTCCTCTCTAGGTTTCTTCCTAGGTTCCTGCCTTTCTAGGGAGTTTTTCCTAGCCACTGTGCTTCTACATTTACATTTACATTTTAGTCATTTAGCAGATGCTCTTCTCCAGAGCGACTTACAGTTAGTGAGTGCATACATCAGCATTGCTTGCTGTTTGGGGTTTTAGGCTGGGTTTCTGTATAGCACTTTGTGACATCTGTTGATGTAAAAAAGGGCTTTATAAATATATTTGATTGATTGATTGATTGCTCTTCACGGATGAATCCCGGTTTCAACTGTACCGGGCCGATGGCAGACAGCATCTATGGCGTCGTTTGGGCGAGAGGTTTGCTGAAGTCAATGTTGTGAACAGAGATCCCCATGGTGGCGGTTGGGTTATGGTATGGGCAGGCATAAGCTACAGACAACAAACACAATTGCATTTTATCAAAGGCAATTTGAATGCACAGAGATACCGTAACGAGATCCTGAGACCCATTATCGTGCCATTCTTCCGCCGTCATCACCTCATGTTTCAGCACGATAATGCACGTCCCTATGTCGCAAGGAACTGGACACAATTCTTGGAAGCTGAAAATGTCCTAGTTCTTCCATGGCCTGCATACTCAGACATTTCACCCATTGAGCATGTTTGGGATGCTCTGGATTGATGTGTCCGACAGCGTGTTCCAGTTCTTGCCAATATCCAGTAACTTCGCACAGCCATTGAAGAGGAGTGGGACAACATTCTACAGGCCACAATCAACAGCCTGATCAACTATATGCAACGGAGATGTGTCGCGCTGCATGAGGCAAATGGTCGTCACACCAACTACTGACTGGTTTTCTGATCCACGACCCTACTTTTTTTTAAGGTACAGTATCTGTGACCAACAGATACATATCTGTATTCCCAGTCATGAGAAATACATAACTTAGTGCCTAATGAATTCATTTCAATTGACTGATACAGACATGCATCCTTATATAAACCCAGTAAAATCGTTGAAATTGTTGCATGTTGCATTTATATTTTTGTTCGGTGTACAGTATATCAAGTCAGGTGACCCTTTTAGATAAAGGATCTCCTTCCTTCTACTTCTGTTTCTCTCTTCCAGAGATGTGAATCAGATGGCGGTGGCACCGTGAAGAGCACAGAGTGGTGAGACAGACGGCTACCTAAATGTGTAAAAAATTATATCTGAAAGAACTGGGCAGAACTGGGGTAACTATAGTCTAGCACTTGTATTGTGTTAGGCCTAAAGTAGCCATATCCATTATCACCGCTAAATGAAAGATTTGACATTGAACCAAGCTCATCATACACATCAAAATGACAGTATTACGCTATAAGTGGCCTCAAGTCCATGATGAAGATGTCACTTGTCCAGTTACCTAGGGAGTGTGATTGCTACAGTGCCTGCTTCCCACCTCCCACTTTCCATCCGAAGGGTATTTTCAGTATTGGTGTCATTGCGTCACAGTGCTTGCTGGCACCGTTGAGAGGATGACGGCTGATTTCTGGGACCCACTCCAACAATGACAGTTGGCATCCAACGTCATCACCTTTGATTAGGAAAGCATGCAATGTGACTGACATACTGCGGCACCTGGGAGGGCCCTGGTCTCCCAAGATGTTGACCAGCAACCCAACCTCCTCACTGGACAGCCTGGAACTGTTAGCACTGTGGGATGGATCAGTGCACACACAGTGCTCTCAGTAAATAACAGCGCTCTCTGCATCAGGTGTGCTTTGTGATCCAGCCAGACATCAGCAGGCCTGGCCTGTGACTCTACAGATTTGGATGACTGCAGATAACTCCGAAATAGACAGAGAACCTGCAGTATTGTCTGGTTGAGTTGTAGTCGAAAAATAGAGAGTGAAGAAATGTGAACGATAATGAAGGCCAGTGATGAAGATGCGACTAGCTTGGCATCTTGATTCAATTTGGCACTATCCGTATGGATGGCTGTATATATGCATCTCACAGGAGAGAGCCACACCTTCGCCGTGGCAATGTCCAGGACGAGCCGTTCGCACGGAAGTACTGGGGTCACTGACGCGAGGAGAGGTGTGACGACTGATGACAACTTGAATTTACTAAATTCATGTTACTATTTGCTCAACACTATACGGATTGTTTTAGAGTGTTCTCATTTGTTCCGTATACTGTTAGAATGTTTTTTTGCAATGATGCTGGATGGTATGTTTTTTTGTTGTGCTTGTTTTATGCGTGTTTCCTTTTGTCCATCCAGATTGTGTGTCCCCTAACTCGTCCTCTGTTTGGATGAGATAGTTGATGGGATAACTTTGTTGGCTATTTTCTATATTAGTGATAGGGAAACTTTATTCACAACTCTTGTCATGAGACATTCAGTGCATAATCTGTATTTCTCATACATTGCAGAATGTTAGCATGTTGATGTGTGTACTTTCACTGTATTGCTATTTCAAATGATTTCTAAGTATTTCACAAACAGTGGTGCGTCATCGAATTTGCAAAACGGACTCCGATGATGGGCCTGACATGTCCAGCTAAGCCACACCTTCTGATGGAAGTGATGTAGGATTCCACAATGGGACAGCTGAGCATTCTAGACAGGGTACCCCTGGAGACTGACGTTCCATCCTGGTGGGAGGATACCTTCTATGAGGAGAGCACCAGGACTGTAACTGCCATGGACGAGCAGTTCATGCAGGCCAATCAGGCGGCGACCATCTTGTTGAGCGCTTCCACTGCCTCGACCAAATAGGCATACACCTGGGACTTGGTGTATTGCGCGTGTGTCTTGGCGAGCCTGCTTGTGGTAACTATAACACTGGTTCAATGCTATTATTTCACAACCCAGAGGTTCCAAATTGGGGACTACTGTAGTCGAAAAATAGAAATAGTGAACAAACGTGAACGGTGACGAAGGCTAGTTACGAAGAGGCGTCTAGCGACTAGCCTGGCATGTTGATTCAATTTGGCATTGTCCGGATAGATGGGTGCATATTTGTATCTCACAGGAGAGAGCCACACTTTCGCTGTGGCAATCTCCAGGCCGAGACATTCCCACGGAAGCCCTGGGATCACTGATGCCAGGAAAGGTGTGACGACTGATATCTTGAATTGCCAAAATGAATGTTACTGTGTGAATTAAATTGTTGTGTTTGGTTTGTTTCAAGAGTTTATAAAGAGCTGCACATTTTGATATGTCTTATTGCATTGTATGTTTTCTGGTTTATGTATTTTTTAAGTGACTGGTTTTAAATTTAAATTGTATGTTGGGTTGACTGGTTATCAGGCACATTCCTGCTGTCTGGTCATAGCATTCACATTGAGTTGATTAGATTAGAACCTGTGTGTGTTGTTCCTGCCTATTGTTTTCACTAGCAAACTGCTAAGAAATCTTAATTCAGGTTGAGGGTGCATTTCCGCTTGAATTTGCTTAAAAGGATGGTGAATTCGCTCATACTTGTTAGCAAACTTCTGTGTGTATCAGACACACAGTTTTTTCTCTTCAAGATTATTCTGAATTGAAGACACATGTAACCACGTTGAGTCTTATTTAGTTGATAGTAATTTACTCTATGTTATTCTGTAATGCATCATGTATTTCATGTACACTGTAATTGTTTGAGTGTCAATAATTTTGTGACTAATACATCCTATTAGTTTAATTGAGTAAATACATTCCTAATTTTACAGAGTGATTATTTGATTGACTTTGCGGTCATAATTTAGTAGGTCTATTGGTAGTTGTTATTTACACTACACATAGCAAATGCTTGGGTTCCACCTTGACATCCCTGATCTACTTGACTCAATAAATGAATGCTAGAACACTGGTTGCCAGGATTAGCTATTTGTATCTAGCCTCTTAATAATTGCATAACGGTGCAAGATAGACACATGTTCATTATAGTCATACTGCGTCGGTGATGCAATGATTTGCACAATAATGGAGTCACATTGATGAATGTACATATCTATAGAGTGGTTTCACTGTATGGGAGAGAGAGCGAAGACAGAACAAACAATTGAAAAGGGGTGACTGTGGGATCATAGGTAAACATAGAGACACACGCACGCACAGATGCATGCACGCACGCACACGCACCGCAAACACCAACACACACACAGCCAGACACTCATACAAACTGCACACCAACCCTCCTGAAACAGAGCATCTGCTCCATATATACAATGATAATTCCTCCAGTCTTTTCATGCTACTGAATAATAGAACATGCAAATAAAAGGAGTAGAGTCCTTTTAATTATTCAGATGCACTGAGTTCATGAATTCTGGAACTGGAGCGAATGGAGAGACCCAGGCAAGACACTCACAGAGGTGTGGCCCATTCTGAGAAGCTCCCAAGGCTCTATCCCAAACCAATTTGTAAGGCGAGCACAGAGCAGCTTGTGAATATTCATGAAATGTAATACAACATTGGTCAGTTGCCAGAATGTCGCTCTGTCTCATGCGTCGTGCATACCATCCACTGCTTCCGAGTATATTATTCGCTATTGTTCAGTCCCTGGACAATAAAGTAGACGAGCTCAGGGCGAGGATATCCTTCCAGAAAGACATCAGGGACTGTAACACTCTCTGTTTTACGGAATCATGGCTCTTTCCGGATAAATTGTCCCTGTCCATTCAGCCAGCGAGGTTCTCCGTCCATCGTGTGGACAGGAAGAAAGAACACTTCAGGAAAAAAAAGGAGGAGGAGGGGTTTGTTTCATGATTAACAACTCATGGTGTGATTGTGGTAACGTACAGCAACTCAAGTCCTTTTGTTCTCCCAATCTGGAATACCTCACCATCAAATGCCGACCGCATTACCTCCTAAGATAATTGGCTTCGAGCATCGTCACCGCAGTGTATATTCCCCCCCCAAGCCGACACCACAACGGCTCTCAAGGAACTACACTGAACTATGTGCAAACTAGAAATCCTGAGGCCACACTTATTGTAGCTGGGGACTTTAATAAAGGAAAACTGAGGAAAACGCTACAGAAATTCTATCAACACATCTCCTGTGCTACACGTGCAACAAGGACCCTGGATCATTGCTACACTCACTTCCGGGACAGCTACATAAGGCCCTCCACACCCTCCCTTCGACAAATCAGATCACGCCTCCACTCTGCTCCTCCCCACCCATAGGCAGAAACTTAAACAGGGCTGCGTTCAGTAAGTTTTTATGTTCTGGAACGTTCAATTGAATGGAAACAGTGCTGTACTGAACGACCAGTTGAAAAACGAGGAGGAGTTGGGTTGTGGTTTGGGGAATGCTGTCAGCATGGTCACTGCCCTTTATGTAATGCATTGCTTCAAGCCACACTTCGCCACACCCACAAAACCGGAGCAAATGTACCTCAAAGTCTGTTCAAGAACGTACAATAGCATTTGTGGTCCTCTGTAGCTCAGCTAGTAGAGCACGGCGCTTGTAACGCCAAGGTAGTGGGTTCGATCCCCGGGACCACCCATACACAAAAAAATGTATGCACGCATGACTGTAAGTCGCTTTGGATAAAAGCGTCTGCTAAATGGCATATTATTATTATTATTATTATTATTTTGGGGGAATGTGTCGTTTAGTTCAAACATTCAAGTGAGCTGAACGCACCTCAGGAAGCTCCCGTGGTAAGGACTGTTCAACGTTGGTCTGACCAATCGGAATCAGTGCTTCAAGATTGTTTTGATCACACGGACTGGGAAATGTTCCGAGTCGCCTCTGAGAATAGTATCGACGTAAAAACTGACTTGGTGACGCCGTTCATCAGGAAGTGCATAGAGGATGTTGTTCACTCTGTGATGATTACAACTTATCCAAACCAAAAACTGTGGATAGATGGCAGCATTTGCGCAAAACTGAAAGCGCATTTAACCATGGCAAGGTAACTGGGAACATGGACGTGTACAACCATACAAAAAGACCAGCTACGACCTCTGTAAGACAATCAAAGAGGCAAAACGACAGTAGAAAGACAAAGTGGAGTCGCAATTCAACTGCTTAGACATGAGACGTATGTGGCAGGGACTCCACAGACAATCACGGATTATAAAGGGAAAGGATAGCAACCTCTCCCTCAACATGATCAATACAAAGGAGATGATCGTGGACTACAGGAAAAAGAGGGCAGAGCACGCCCCCATTCTAATCGACGGGGATGTAGTGGATGTCCACGTCACCAACGAACTGTCATGGTCCAAACACACAAAGACAGTCGTGAAGAGGGCACGACAAATCCTATTCCCCTTCAGGAGACTGAAAAGATTTGGCATGGGTCCTCAGATCCTCAAAAAGTTCTACAGCTGCACCATCAACAGAATCCTGACTGGTTGCATCACCGCCTGGTATGGCAACTGCTTGGCCTCTGACCGCAAGGCACTACAGAGGGTAGTGCGTACGGCCCAGTACATCACTGGGTTAAGCTTCCTGCCATCCAGGACCTCTATACCAGGCGGTGTCAGAGGAAGGCCCTAAAAATTGCCAAAGACTCCAGCCACCCTAGTCATAGAATGTTCTCTCTGCTACCCCACAGCAAGCGGTACTGGAGTGCCACACTAACGCTTCGCTCCCGGACGAGCTGAACACCTTCTTCGCCCACTTCGAGAAAAACAACATTGAGCCGCCAATGCGGGCCCCCGGCGGTCACGAGGATTGTGTGCTCTTGTTTACCGTGGCCGATGTGAGGAAGTCATTTAAGCATGTTAACCCTCGCAAGGCTGCTGGCCCAGACGGCATCCCAAGCCATGTCCTAAAAGCATGTGCAGACCAGCTGGCTGGATTGTTTACGGATTGGCTTGGCCGGTATATTGTATATACCGTATACCGGGGTACTTGGAAAAAACCACGGGATGGTTTTTCAATACAGTCAAAACTATTTATTCAAAGATTTTCTATAAATTTGAATATTTGTAGCTACTTTATAAGTAAATACCTGCAGTCATCTTGTGCAATACCTTACATTATGAAGCTTACCGTAGTTCCCCAGAACAGTTGAGCCAGTCACGTATTTGTTTGTAAATAGCACAATGGGAGAAAGCGGGAGCTGTTGAGTCCATATTATTCTATACCTATCAGCAAATCTCTGTTGTGCAGCGCACATGAGGTGATGAAGTTACACTTGTATGCAATTCACTACAAAATATTTGCCATCAGATATCTTAGAATGGCTTTCTGCCAGAAGTCAAAGAGCTCTGGATGAGTTATCTGTACAGTTGTCATTATTGTCGTGCTTCCTACTAGTTTTTTTTTCTCCTCTGTTCTTGTCCCCTCTGCTCCTTGCACACATGCTGCTCTTCCTTCAGAAAAGCATGCATCACAACTTTGTTCATTTGCACAATTTCCCTCATTCACGTTCGCTTGTAAATGTCCACACTCACCGAAAATGCCATTCGGTAGCTATTAGCTATGCTTGTATTACTTTATGAGCTGTATTTGCCTTTCTTTGCAATTAGTTTATATTCGTTTTTGCTCGTTAACATTCAGCTAATAGCGTCTATGTGATTTTGCTGTAGGTATTTGCTAATTTTGTTAGCATTCTGGTAATAGAGGCCCAATAGGCTTTTCTTGTGTTTTTAGCGCCCCCTTGTGTGCTAGCCGGTAATACCGTAAAACCCGGGTTGAGAGAAGGCCGGTATGACGATATGATAATCTGGATACCGCCCAAGCCTATTTACAGACATATTCAATCTTTCCATATCCCAGTCTGTTGTCCCCACTTGCTTCAAGTTGTCCACCAAATCAAAGAGTGGTAGGCCTGATTACCAACAACAACGAGACAGCCTACAGTGAGGAGGTGAGGGCCCTGGCAGAGTGGTGCCAGGAAAATATAATTGACGGGGCCACAGCGGAAAGTGTAAAACGTTTCAAGTTCCTCGGCGTGCACATCACTGACAACCTGAAATGGTCCCTTCACACAGACAGCATGGTGAAGAAGGCGCAACAGTGCCTCTTCAACCTTAGGAGCTGAATAAATTTTTCTTGGTCCCTGAGACCCTCACAAACTTTTACAGATGCACAATTGAGAGTATCCTTTTGGGCTGTATCATTGCCTGGAATGGCAATTTCACCATCTGCAACTGCAGGACTCTCCAGAGGGTGGTGCGTTCAGCCCAACCGGTGTCACAGGAAGGACAAGAAGATCATCAAGGACCATCTAGAAGGCGGAGACAGTACAGGTGCATCAAGGCTGGGAACAAGAGACTGTATCTTCAGGCCATCATACCATTAAACACTCACCACTAGCCGGCCTCCGCCCAGTACCCTGGTTGGAGTCATTAAAACTTGTTTTTCAACCACTCCACAAAGATCTTGTTAACAAACTATAGTTTTAGCAAGTCGGTTAGGACATCTACTTTGTGCATGACACAAGTAATTTTTCCAACAATTGTTTACAGTCAGATTATTTCACTTATAATTCACTGTATCACAATTCCAGTGGGTCAGAAGTTTACATACACTAAGTTGAGTGTGCCTTTAAACAGCTTGGAAAATTCCACAAAATGATGTCATGGCTTTAGAAGCTTCTGATAGGCTAATTGACATAATTTTAGTCAATTGGAGGTGTACCTGTGGATGTATTTCAAGGCCTACCTTCAAACTCAGTGCCTCTTTGCTTTACATCATGGGAAAATCAAAAGAAATCAGCCAAGACCTCAGAAAGTAACTTGTAAACCTCCACAAGTCTGGTTCATCCTTGGGAGCAATTTCCAAACGCCTGAAGGTACCACGTTCATCTGTACAAACAATAGTACACAAGTATAAACACCATGGGACCACGCAGCTGTCATTCCGCTCAGGGAGGAGACGCGTTCTGTCTCCTAGAGATTAATGTACTTTGGTGTGAAAAGTGCAAATCAATACCAGAACAACAGCAAAGGACCTTGTGAAGATGCTGGAGGAAACAGGTACAAAAGTATCTACAGTGGGGAAAAAAAGTATTTAGTCAGCCACCAATTGTGCAAGTTCTCCCACTTAAAAAGATGAAAGAGGCCTGTAATTTTCATCATAGGTACACGTCAACTATGACAGACAAATTGAGAAAAAAAAATCCCGAAAATCACATTGTAGGATTTTTAATGAATTTATTTGCAAATTATGGTGGAAAATAAGTATTTGGTCACCTACAAACAAGCAAGATTTCTGGCTCTCACAGACCTGTAACTTCTTCTTTAAGAGGCTCCTCTGTCCTCCACTCGTTGCCTGTATTAATGGCACCTGTTTGAACTTGTTATCAGTATAAAAGACACCTGTCCACAATCTCAAACAGTCACACTCCAAACTCCACTATGGCCAAGACCAAAGAGCTGTCAAAGGACACCAGAAACAAAATTGTAGACCTGCACCAGGCTGGGAAGACTGAATATGCAATAGGTAAGCAGCTTGGTTTGAAGAAATCAACTGTGGGAGCAATTATTAGGAAATGGAAGACATACAAGACCACTGATAATCTCCCTCGATCTGGGGCTCCACGCAAGATCTCACCCCGTGGGGTCAAAATGATCACAAGAACGGTGAGCAAAAATCCCAGAACCACATGGGGGGACCTTGTGAATGACCTGCAGAGAGCTGGGACCAAAGTAACAAAGCCTACCATCAGTAACACACTACGCCGCCAGGGACTCAAATCCTGCAGTGCCAGACGTGTCCCCCTGCTTAAGCCAGTACATGTCCAGGCCCGTCTGAAGTTTGCTAGAGTGCATTTGGATGATCCAGAAGAGGATTGGGAGAATGTCATATGGTCAGATGAAACCAAAATATAACTTTTTGGTAAAAACTCAACTCGTCGTGTTTGGAGGACAAAGAATTCTGAGTTGCATCCAAAGAACACCATACCTACTGTGAAGCATGGGGGTGGAAACATCATGCTTTGGGGCTGTTTTTCTGCAAAGGGACCAGGACGACTGATCCGTGTAAAGGAAAGAATGAATGGGGCCATGTATCGAGAGATTTTGACTGAAAACCTCCTTCCATCAGCATGGGCATTGAAGATGAAATGTGGCTGGGTCTTTCAGCATGACAATGATCCCAAACACACCGCCCGGGCAACGAAGGAGTGGCTTCGTAAGAAGCATTTCAAGGTCCTGGAGTGGCCTAGCCAGTCTCCAGATCTCAACCCCATAGAAAATCTTTGGAGGGAGTTGAAAGTCCGTGTTGCCCAGCGACAGCCCCAAAACATCACTGCTCTAGAGGAGAGCTGCATGGAGGAATGGGCCAAAATACCAGCAACAGTGTGTGAAAACCTTGTGAAGACTTACAGAAAACGTTTGACCTTTGTCATTGCCAACAAAGGGTATATAACAAAGTATTGAGAAACTTTTGTTATTGACCAAATACTTATTTTCCACCATAATTTGCAAATAAATTCATTAAAATTCCTACAATGTGATTTTCTGGAATTTCTTTTCTCATTTTGTCTGTCATAGTTGACGTGTACCTATGATGAAAATTACAGGCCTCTCTCATCTTTTTAAGTGGGAGAACTTGCACAATTGGTGGCTGACTAAATACTTTTTTTCCCCACTGTATATCAACAGAAGAGGGTCCAAGATGGCGTAGCAGTGCGGTCGCTTATATTCATTCTCCTTGTGTAAATATCCCGTTTCTTGTTTTTTTTGTCTATTTTGTATATATTTCTCAATTTTTACTTTTCATTCTTTAACTAAATATACTTTCCTGCAACCCGCCTCACCCAACGTGGAAAGGATTCTATTATTTCTTTATAACTTTCATCAAGAACCGTAAGCTGAAACTAGCTGAAACTAGTGTAGCTGCAACTGAATGGCTACTTGATATTAGTCACCGTTAGTGTCTTCACCACTGTCCGTGGCCTACACTATCCACCAGCCAGCTCTAGCTCTAGCCTGGACAATTCGTCGGCCAGTCTGCACAGCGTGCTAACGACCCAGCGTGCTATCGACCCAGAGCTTATTGGACTTTCTGCCGGAATCACTGGACCCTAGCGCCGGATCATCGCAACCAGCTAGCTAGCTGCAACCTGTTGTTGGCTGATTACCATTGCCCTGAAGCAAGCACCAGTTAGCCTTGAGCTAGCCTCAGGCCCATCTCCCGGCTATCTACCTCTCTGTCAACCGGACGGGACCTCCTAGTGTTGACACTGAGCCCCGCCGATCCAACACGACTGGTTTGCCAACGAAATAGTCTGATGTGGTTTCAACAGGCTTCCCGTTGCGACGACCACGAAGATCCATCTGCCAGCCCCGGCCCGCTAGCACACGCAAACTACAACTGTGCTCCCTGCTAGCTGTGCTGAAGCACCAATTTGAACTGCTCTCGGACTCATATATTGCTGTTCACTGGACCTTATGATCACTCAGCTGCACAGCTGATGCCTGCTGGACTGTTCCTTTACACGGTACCCTGTCCTGTTTATTCTGTTTAGCCTTAGCCCAAACGTTATCGCTATTTCCAGCTGTTGTCTTAGCTCTCTCTAATAACACCTGTGACTGCTTTATGCCTCTCTCCCATGTCAATTATGCCTTGCCTATTGCTGTTTGGGTTAGTTCTTATTATACAATTTCACTGTAGAACCCCTAGTCCCTCTCAAACTGCCTCAAATAGTTCCTTTGTTCCACCCCCCATACACGCCGAGACCGGCTCAATCGGTGCCTCCAGTGACGCTATCTCTTTCATTGTTACCCAACGCTTAGGGTTACCTGAACTGTACTCATATCCTTCCATATCCTTTTCTGTACATAATGCCCTGAATCTTTTCTACAACGCCCGGAGAACTGCCCCCTTTATTCTATGTACCCAACGCACTAGAAGACCAGTTCTTAAAGCCTTTAGTCGTATCCTTATTCTAGTCCTCCTCTGTTCCTCTGATGATGTAGAGGCTAACCCAGGCCCTGCAGCCCCCAGTATCACTCCTACTCCCCAGGAGCTATCATTTGTTGACTTCTGTAACCGTAAAAGTCTTGGTTTTCTGCACGTAAATATCAGAAGCCTCCTTCCTAAGTTTGAGTTATTCACTGCGTTAGCACACTCCGCCAACCCTGATGTTCTAGCAGTGTCTGAATCCTGGCTTAGGAAGGCCACCAAAAATTCTGAAATTTCCATCCCCAACTATAAAATTTTCCGTCTAGATAGAACTGCCAAAGGGGGTGGAGTTGCAATCTACTGTAGAGATAGCCTGCAGAGCTCTATCATACTATCCAGGTCTGTGCCCAAACAGTTTGAGCTTCTACTTCTAAAAATCCACCTTTCCAGAAATAAATCTCTCACTGTTGCCGCTTGCTACAGACCCCCCTCAGCCCCCAGCTGTGCCCTGGACACCATATGTGAATTGATTGCCCCCCATCTATCCTCAGATTTCGTACTGCTTGGTGACCTAAATTGGGATATGCTTAACACCCCGGCCATCCTACAATCTAAACTAGATGCCCTCAATCTCACACAAATGATCAACGAACCTACCAGGTACAACCCTAAATCCGTAAACATGGGTACCCTCATAGATATCATCCTGACTAACTTACCCTCTAAATACACCTCCGCTGTCTTCAACCAGGATCTCAGCGATCACTGCCTTATTGCCTGCGTCCGTAACGGGTCCGCGGTCAAACGACCACACCCCATCACTGTCAAACGCTCCCAAAAACACTTCAGCGAGCAGGCCTTCCTAATTGACCTGGCCCAGGTATCCTGGATGGATATAGATCTCATTCCGTCAGTAGAGGATGCCTGGTTGTTCGTTAAAAGTAATTTCCTCTCAATCTTAAATAAACATGCCCCATTCAAAAAATACAGAACTAAGAACAGATATAGCCCCTGGTTCTCCTCAGACTTGACTGCCCTTGACCAGCACAAAAACATCCTGTGGCGTACTGCATTAGCATCAAATAGCCCCCGCGATATGCAACTTTTCAGGGAAGTTAGGAACCAATATACACAAGCAGTTAGGAAAGCAAAGGCTAACTTTTTCAAACAGAAATTTGCATCCTGTAGCACTAACTCCAAAAAGTTTTGGGACACTGTAAAGTCCATGGAAAATAAGAGCACTTCCTCCCAGCTGCCCACTGCACTGAGGCTAGGAAACAACTATCACCACCGATAAATCTACAATAATCGAGAATTTCAACAAGCATTTTGCTACGGCTGGCCATGCTTTCCACCTGGCTACCACTACCCCGGCCACCAGCTCTGCACCCTCCGCTGCAACTTGCCCATGCCCCCCCCGCTTCTCCTTCACACAAATCCAGACAGCTGATGTTCTGAAAGAGCTGCAAAATCTGGACCCCTACAAATCATCTGGGCTAGACAATCTGGACCCTTTCTTTCTAAAACTAGCCGCCGAAATTGTCGCAACCCCTATTACTAGCCTGTTCAACCTCTCTTTCGTAACGTCTGAGATCCCCAGAGATTGGAAAGCTGCCGCGGTCATCCCCCTCTTCAAAGGGGGTGACACTCTAGATCCAAACTGTTACAGACCCATATCCATCCTGCCCTGCCTTTCAAAAGTTTTTGAAAGCCAAGTCAACAAACAAATCACCGACCATTTCGAATCCCACCGTACCTTCTCCGCTAAGCAATACGGTTTCCGAGCTGGTCATGGGTGCACTTCAGCCACGCTCAAGGTCCTAAACGATATTATAACCGCGATCGATAATAGACAGTACTGTGCAGCCGTTTACATTGACCTGGCCAAGGCTTTCGACTCTGTCAACCACCGCATTCTTATTGGCAGACTAAATAGCCTTGGTTTCTCAAATGACTGCCTCGCCTGGTTCACCACTACTTCTCAGATAGAGTTCAATGTGTCAAATCGGAGGGCCTGTTGTCTGGACCTCTGGCAGTCTCTATGGGGGTGCCACAGGGTTCAATTCTTGGGCCGACTCTTTTCTCTGTGTATATCAATGACGTCGCTCTTGCTGCTGGTGACTCTCAGATCCACCTCTACGCAGACGACACCATTTTGTATACATCTGGCCCTTCATTGGACACTGTGTTAACAAACCTCCAAACGAGCTTCAATGCCATACAACACTCCTTCAGTAGCCTCCAACTGCTCTTAAACACTAGTAAAACTAAATGCATGCTCTTCAACCGAACGCTGCTTGCACCCGCCCACCCGACTAGAATCACTACTCTCGACGGGTCTGACCTAGAGTATGTGGACAACTACAAATATCTAGGTGTCTGGTTAGACTGTAAACTCTCCTTCCAGACTCACATTAAGAATCTCCAATCCAAAGTTAAATCTAGAATCGGTTTCCTATTTCGCAACAAAGCCTCCTTCACTCATGCTGCCAAACATGCCCTCGTAAAACTGACTATCCTACCAATCCTTGACTTCGGCGATGTCATTTACAAAATAGCCTCCAACACCCTACTCAGCAAATTGGATGTAGTCTATCACAGTGCCATCCGTTTTGTCTCCAAAGCCCCATATAATACCCACCACTGTGACCTGTGCGCTCTTGTTGGCTGGTCCTCACTATATATTCGTCGCCAAACCCACTGGCTCCAGGCCATCTATAAATCACTGCTAGGCAAATCCCCGCCTTATCTTAGCTCATTGGTCACCATAGCAACACCCACCCGTAGTCTGCGCTCCAGCAGGTATATCTCACTGGTCATCCCCAAAGCCAACACCTCCTTTGGCCGCAATTCCTTCCAGTTCTCTGCTGCCAATGACTGGAACGAAATGCAAAAATCTCTGAAGCTGGAGACACTTATCTCCCTCACTAACTTTAAGCATCAGTTGTCAGAGCACCTTACCGATCACTGCACCTGTACACAGCCCATCTGAAATTAGCCCGCCCAACTACCTCATCCCTACATTGTTATTTATTTTGCTCATTTGTACCCCAGTATCTCTATTTGCACATCATCTCTTGCACATCTATCATTCCAGTGTTAATACTAATTGTAATTATTTTGCACTATAGCCTATTTATTGCCTTACCTCCATAACTTGCTACATTTGCACACACTGTATATATATGTATTTCTGTTGTATTTTTGACTTTGTTTTGTTTTGTTTTGTTTTGGATGATCCAGAGGAGGAATGGGAGAAGGTCATGTGGTCTGATGAGACAAAAATATAGCTTTTTGGTGTAAACTCCACTCGCCGTGTTTGGAGGAAGAAGAAGGATGAGTACAACCCCAAGAACACCATCCCAACCGTGAAGCATGGAGGTGGAAACATCATTCTTTGGGGATGCTTTTCTCCAAAGGGGACAGTACGACTGCACCGTATTGAGGGGAGGATGGATGGGGCCATGTATCACGAGATCTTGTCCAACAACCTCCTTCCCTCAGTAAGAGCATTGAAGATGGGTTGTGGCTGGGTCTTCCAGCATGACAACGTCCCGAAACACACAGCCAGGGCAACTAAGGAGTGGCTCCGTAAGAAGCATCTCAAGGTCCTGGAGACTGGCTAGGGAGCTGAAAGTCCATATTGCCCAGTGACAGCCCCGAAACCTGAAGGATCTGGAGAAGGTCTGTATGGAGGAGTGGGCCAAAATCCCTGCTGCAGTGTGTGCAAACCTGGTCAAGACCTACAGGAAACGTATGATCTCTGTAATTGCAAACAAAGGTTTCTGTACCAAATATTAAGTTCTGCTTTTCTGATGTATCAAATACTTATGTCATGCAATAAAATGCTAATTAATTACTTAAAAATCATACAATGTGATTTTCTGGATTTTTGTTTTAGATTCCGTCTCTCACAGTTGAAGTGTACCTATGATTGGTCATCCTTCTATAAACTGCTGATTTGCCAGCTCATCCTCCTCAAGGAGATGACATCATGTTCCATGAGGAAATAGCAAGCATATTTGAAATGGTCTGTGTGTTTTTTCTACCCTACAATTTATGCTTTGGCCACAAATACGAGTATAGGACGAGTCAATAACATTATTTGGATGAGTTAACAGAATATGAATTTTTAAAAGTGAGATTTTCACTGGGCAGTTACTTTAATATAAAATTATAAACAGATTGAACATTTATTGGGCATCTCCGGCGCTGCTCACTCTTGGATTGCGTCCTACCTGACAGGTCGCTCCTACCAGGTGGCGTGGTGAGAATCTGTCTCTGCACCACGTGCTTTCACCACTGGTGTCCCCGAGGGCTCAGTTCTAGGCCCTCTCCTATTCTCTCTATACACCAAGTCACTTGGCTCTGTCATATCCTCACATGGTCTCTCCTATCATTGCTATGCAGACGACACACAATTAATTTTCTCCTTTCCCCCTTCTGAGAACCAGGTGGTGAATCGCATCTCTGCATGTCTGGCAGACATATCAGTGTGGATGTCGGATCACCACCTCAAGCTGAACCTCAGCAAGACGGAGCTGCTCTTCCTCCCGGTGGAAGGACTGCTCGATCCATGATCTCGCCATCACGGTTGACAACTGTGTCCATTGTGTCCTCCTCCCAGAGTGCAAAGAACCTTGGCGTGACCCTGTACAACACCCTGTCATTCTCGGCTAACATCAAAGCGGTGACCTGATCCTGCAGGTTCATGCTCTACAACATTTGCAGAGTACGACCCTACCTTACACAGAAAGCGGCACAGGTCCTAATCCAGGCACTTGTCATCTCCCGTCTGGATTACTGCAACTCGCTGTTGGCTGGGCTCCCTGCCTGTGCCATTAAAACCCTACAACTTATCCAGAACGCTGCAGCCCATCTGTTGTTCGACCTTCCCAATTTCTCTCATGTCACCCCGCTCCTCCGCACACTCCACTGGCTTCCAGTTGAGGCTCGCATCTACTACAAGACCATGGTGCTTGCCTACGGAGCTGTGAGGGGAACGGCACCTCCTTACCTTCAGGCTCTGATCAGACCCTACACCCAAACGAGGGCACTACGTTCATCCACCTCTGGCCTGCTAGCTCCCCTACCTCTACGGAAGCACAGTTCCCGCTCAGCCCAGTCAAAGCTATTCGCTGCTCTGGCACCCCAATAGTGGAACAAGCTCCCCCACGATGCCAGGACAGCGGAGTCACTGACCACCTTCCGGAGACACTTGAAACCCTACCTCTTTAAGGAATACCTGGAATAGTATAAAGTAATCCTTCTTCCCCCACCCCCCATAAAAAAATAATTTAAAAAAGGTGGTTGTCCCACTGGCTATCATAAGTTAAATGCACCAATTTGTAAGTCGCTCTGGATAAGAGCGTCTGCTAAATGATGTAAATGTAAATGTAAAATGATATGCACTATGCAGGCCCTTAAGCACTGTGCTAGCTCTTTGCTGACACATAGCCACTTGTTAGCCGTGATTGGTAAATCCTTTATAGACCCTAAACACTGGTCCTTCTGTGTTGGTTGAGTGTTTTTCTAGCTCCACTGTTATTGTTGTTCTAACAGCAAAACTATGAAAAGCTTCCCACAGTTAAAGGGTGAGCAGTCAGTGCCGCCCCATGTCTATCAACACACCACGGTGAGAAAGGGACACTAGCAGGAGGAGAAGTCACCTCTAAAGGTGTGAAGGAGATTAAAGCTGGAGCTCTGAGGAAATGGAGTGTGCACACAGCGTGTAACTTGTACCTGTACCAGCAGCCTCTCCTTACTGCACCACACTCTGCCTTCTCAGTGAAGGTAATGTTTCTATTTATCATATCAGCACTGCATCGCCTCCTCCAATACAGGACATCACGTGGCTGTGTTTAAATTCTAATTTGACTTCCTTAATTCAGGTTGACTTCTTCAATAACGGTTGTGAGTTAACTCAAATTAGCAACAGACAGCTCGATGAATTGCCCTGTCAGTCACTAGAGTTTTGCATTCAGCTGTAACACAATTAAGCATCAATTGGAAATCAGTGTTGTTCTGAGTGATTTGCGAGGGATACATAAGGAGTCTCAGAGATTGAGTAAGGCGGCGGGGAAACAAGGAGATAGAAGTGGGTTAGGGGAGGGATATTTCTGTTGTACTCACCCAGTGTGACCTCTGTTTGCATGGGCATGGACAGTGCTGGGTGCTTGACCTCACAGCTGAACATGGCGTCATTGTCCAGCTGGGGGTTAAGGGTCCAGGTGAGTCTGGCCTGCACCAGCACAGAGCCATCACTCTGGGAGATGTGGATGTGGCTGAAGTAGTAGAGTGGGTCAGTGCTCTGGACCCAGCGGGGGAACTCCCGGCTCACCACAGTCTCTGGAATGACCTCCGTGGCAGGGCTGGGCTGCTCCTGCTGCTGCCGACCCTGGGTGTGCTGGCCCGGGGTCCAACGACGCTCAGGGCTCTCGGTGAACATGCGGGCTGGCCGGCCCTCGGGGTCCAACAGGGAGAGGGACCTCTGCAGCTTGGTGTCGTCCAGGTCCCTGCTGATGAGTGGCCTGGCACCCCGCACCCCTGCTGAGCCACCGCCGTCCTCGGCTGAGGGGTGGATGTAGGATATCACCTCTATCAACTCTCCATCCCGCTTAAAGTACACCTGAGAGAGAGAGAGAGAGAGAGAGAGAGAGAGAGAGAGAGAGAGAGAGAGAGAGAGAGAGAGAGAGAGAGAGAGAGAGAGAGAGAGAGAGAGAGAGAGAGAGAGAGAGAGAGAGAGAGAGAGAGAGAGAGAGAGAGAGAGAGAGAGAGAGAGAGACAAAAAAGGGGCAAGAGCAGGAGTTGAATTACAGTATATCATTTCCAATAGTCTTATTACAACTTTTAAGTTGTGATAATGGGCTGTGGTTATTCAGTCACGAGTGAGCTGGTGAAGAGGAGATGTGTCAGAGCTTTGCTCAGAGCTGGTGTTCAGCAGGGCTTTTTACAGGATCTCCGGCTGGTAAATCTCTTCACAGGAAATTCAAGCTCCCATTTTAACATATAACCTCCAGATATTAGCTTTAAAATCAGGATGCAGAGCTACTGCCCTTGGCATCGCTAGTTGTGAAGCTCCCTACTCATACCGTGATTTTAGATTTTCACTTTCTTTCTTTATTTGAAGAGGAAAATGTAATCCGCAATCTGTTACGGACCTTTGGACATTTGGAATCAATTTTCACAAGATCAAAGTATCGTTACCCTATATAGTACATTTTACGCCAATGTTTGGATTTTCTGTAAAAGGGGATTGTTGAGGCATGCTTTGATTTTATGCCACCTCAGGGGCTTTTCACTCTGCTGGGTAAATAGCAGTAATTTGTGTAAACAACTGTGACGTAAGGCCATGCTCCTGGGGACTGACTCTCTATGGCTCCATGTGAACAATAGGGAGAAAACAGACAACCAACACTCTTCCTAACATGAACACAACACTTTCAGGTTTATACACTACCGGTCAAAAGTTTTAGAACACCTACTCATTCAAGGTTTTTTTTCTTCTTTTTTTAAACTATTTGCTACATTGTAGAATAGTGAAGACATCAAAACTATAAAATCGGGGGATTGTGGATGTCCAGGTCATCTGATGCAGCATTCCATCACTCTCCTTATTGGTAAAATAGCCCTTACACAGCCTGGAGGTGTGTTGGGTCATTGTCCTGTTGAAAAACAAATGATAGTCCCACTAAGCCCAAACCAGATGGGATGGCGTATCGCTGCAGAATGCTGTGGTAGCCATGCTGGTTAAGTGTGCCTTGAATTCTAAATAAATCACAGACAGTGTCACCAGCAAAGCACCCCCACACCATAACACCTCCTCCTCCATGCTTTACGGTGGGAAATACAAATGCGGAGATCATCCGTTCACCCACATCGTGTCTCACCAAGACACGGCGGTTTGAACCAAAAATCTCAAATTTGGACTCCAGACCAAAGGACACATTTCCATCGGTCTAATGTCCATTGCTCATGTTTCTTGGCCCAAGCAAGTCTCTTCATCTTATTGGTGTCCTTTAGTAGTGTTTTCTTTGCAGCAATTCGACCATGAAGGCCTGATTCACACAGTCCCCTCTGAACAGTTGATGTTGAGATGTGTCTGTTACTTGAACTCTGTGAAGCATTTATTTGGGCTGCAATTTCTGAGGCTGGTAACTCTAAAGAACTTATCCTCTGCAGCAGAGGTAACTCTGGGTCTTCCATTCCTGTGGCGGTCCTCATGAGAGCAAGTTTCATCATAGAGCTTGATGGTTTTTGCGACTGCACTTGAAGAAACTTTAAGTTCTTGAACTGTTCAGTATTGACTGACCTTCATGTCTTAAAGTAATGCTGGACTGTCGTTTCTCTTGCAATAATATGGACTTGGTCTTTTACCAAATAGGGCTATCTTCTGTATACCCCACTACCTTGTCACAACACAACTGATTGGCTCAAACGCATTAAGAAGGAAAGAAATTCCACAAAATAACTTTTAAGAAGGCACACCTGTTCATTGAAATGCATTCCAGGTGACTACATCATGAAGCTGGTTGAGAGAATGTCAAGAGTGTGCAAAGCTGTCATCAAGGCAAAGGGTGGCTATTTGAAGAACTTCAAATATAAAATATATTTTGATTTGTTTAACACTTTTTTGGTTACTACATGATTGCATATGTGTTATTTCATAGTTTCGATGTCTTCACTATTATTCTACAATGTAGACAAAAGTTAAAATAAAGAATAACCCTTGAACGAGTAGGTGTTCTAAAACCTTTGACCGGTAGTGTAGGCTTTCAGCTACAGCACATCATAAACAGTTGGTTAAACAATGATCAAGTGACTCCTCCATATGGTGTACTATATCTCCTTGTGTAGCACAACACATGTATCCCTGCAAGTACAAATACAGAACCTTGAATATAATTCAACTAATCAGTGCTGTGTTGACTTCCTATGCACTGTGTAGGCCTATACCTGAAACATCAAGGGAGATTAAGAGCACTGTAGGTTCTGGTATGTACTGACCTCAACGCCTCCTAAACGGACTCCCTTTAACAACTTTCACAACTCTAGAGTATCAACTAATCCTTGACCTTACTCCCACCATTACCTTCTGTACTACCTACCTGCACAATAAATCATAATTTTGTTTGGGTACTGTAGAATACTGTAGAAAACCAATTTGCTAAGAAATGTGGAGAAACAGGATAGTGTAATAAACTAGAACCATTCATGTGCTTGTTAGTTCTTGGGAAAAAATTGCGTGGGCTGTAAGCATTTCATTATGTCACTGTTGATGGAATGGCTGGCAGCCTTGACATTTAAAAAAAGTTCTGAATCTATAAAGCACAATCATAAAAGATTTGAAACAGAACATACAACAAAGACAAGCTCTATGATGTGTCCTTCCTATTCGGAGAGGGAAAATATGACCAGGATTTGCAGAAGCAGTGGCACATTTGGTGCAGTCCCATCTTACAGTGAGGGAAAAAAGTATTTGATCCCCTGCTGATTTTGTACGTTTGCCCACTGACAAAGAAATGATCAGTCTATAGTTTTAATGGTAGGTTTATTTGAACAGTGAGACAGAATAACAACAAAAAAATCCAGAAAAACGCATGTCAAAAATGTTATAAATTGAATTGTATTTTAATGAGGGAAATAAGTATTTGACCCCCTCTCAATCAGAAAGATTTCTGTCTCCCAGGTGTCTTTTATACAGGTAACGAGCTGAGATTAAGAGCATACTCTTAAAGGGTGCTCCTAATCTCAGCTTGTTACCTGTATAAAAGACACCTGTCCACAGAAGCAATCAATCAATCAGATTCCAAACTCTCCACCATGGCCAAGACCAAAGAGCTCTCCAAGGATGTCAGGGACAAGATTGTAGACCTACAAAAGGCTGGAATGGGCTACAAGACCATCGCCAAGCATCTTGGTGAGAAGGTGACAACAGTTGGTGCGATTATTCGCAAATGGAAGAAACACAAAATAACTGTCAATCTCCCTCGGCCTGGGGCTCCATGCAATGATCATGAGAACGGTGAGGAATCAGCCCAGAACTACACGGGAGGATCTTGTCAATGATCTCAAGGCAGCTGGGACCATAGTCACCAAGAAAACAATTGGTAACACACTACGCCGTGAAGGACTGAAATCCTGCAGCGCCCGCAAGGTCCCCCTGCTCAAGAAAGCACATATACAGGCCCGTCTGAAGTTTGCCAATGAACATCTGAATGATTCAGAGGAGAACTGGGTGAAAGTGTTGTGGTCAGATGAGACCAAAATCGAGCGCTTTGGCATCAACTCAACTCGCCGTGTTTGGAGGAGGAGGAATGCTGCCTATGACCCCAAGAACACCATCCCCACGTCAAACATGGAGGTGGAAACATTATGCTTAGGGGGTGTTTTTCTGCTAAGGGAACAGGACAACTTCACCGCATCAAAGGGACGATGGACGGGGCCATGTACCGTTAAATCTTGGGTGAGAACCTCCTTCCCTTAGCCAGGGCATTGAAAATGGGTCATGGATGGGTATTCCAGCATGACAATGACCCAAAACACACAGCCAAGGCAACAAAGGAGTGGCTCAAGAGGAAGCACATTAAGGTCCTGGAGTGGCCTAGCCAGTCTCCAGACCTTAATTCCCATAGAAAATCTGTGGAGGGAGCTGAAGGTTCGAGTTGCCAAACGTCAGCCTCAAAACCTTAATGACTTGGAGAAGATCTGCAAAGATGAGTGGGACAAAATCCCTCCTGAGATGTGTGCAAACCTGGTGGCCAACTACAAGAAATGTCTGACCTCTGTGATTGCCAACAAGGGTTTTGCCACCAAGTACTAAGTCATGTTTTGCAGAGGGGTCAAATACTTATTTCCCTCATTAAAATGAAAATCAATTTATAACATTTTTGACATGCGTTTTTCTGGACTTTTTTGTTGTTATTCTGTCTCTCACTATTCAAATAAACCTACCATTAAAATTATACACTGATCATGTCTTTTTCAGTGGGCAAACGAACAAAATCAGCAGGGGATCAAATACTTTTTTCCCTCACTGTATGTATCCACTCCTGACCAGTGCGGGACACTATCTCTCCTACTTTCCCAAACAATGGAGAAAGTGCTGTATCCATTGTAAGTCACAAGGACTCAGCCAATGCTGTAAAAACTAAGTTTAGTGATCTCCAAGGTTAATACTACTGTACTGTGCATTCCGTTTATTTATGTTTTCTTTAATTAAAATACAGTACATTTTGACAGAGAAAACTGTTGCTCCCAAGGTTGTTTTGTACCAAAGGAATCCTTGGCACTCCCTAATTTCCCATGAATGTTCTTCAAGACAGTAAGAGTGAGGATACCTTACATTTACATTTACATCATTTAGCAGACGCTCTTTTCCAGAGCGACTTACAAATTGGTGCATTCAACTTATGATAGCAGGCATTTTTTTCTTCTTTTTTTTATGGGGGAGGTAGGGTTTCAAGTGTCTCCAGAAGGTGGTCAGTGACTCCGCTGTCCTGGCGTCATGGGGGAGCTTGTTCCACCATTGGGGTGCCAGAGCAGCAAATAGCTTTGACTGGGCTGAGCGGGAACTGTGCTTCTGTAGAGGTAGGGGAGCTAGCAGGCCAGAGATGGATGAACGTAGTGCCCTCATTTGGGTGTAGGGTCTGATCAGAGCCTGAAGGTAAGGAGGTGCCGTTCCCCTCACAGCTCCGTAGGCAAGCACCATGGTCTTGTAGTAGATGCGAGCCTCAACTGGAAGCCAGTGGAGTGTGCGGAGGAGCGGGGTGACATGAGAGAACTTGGGAAGGTCGAACACCAGACGGGCTGCGGCGTTCTGGATAAGTTGTAGGGGTTTGATGGCACAGGCAGGGAGCCCAGCCAACAGCGAGTTGCAATAATCCAGACAGGAGATGACAATTGCCTGGATTAGGACCTGTGCCGCTTTCTGTGTAAGGTAGGGTCGTACTCTGCGAATGTTGTAGAGCATGAACCTGCAGGATCGGGTCACTGCTTTGATGTTAGCAGAGAACGACAGGGTGTTGTCCAGGGTCACGCCAAGGCTCTTTGCACTCTGGGAGGAGGACACAATGGAGTTGTCAACCGTGATGGCGAGATCATGGAGCGGGCAGTCCTTCCCAGGGAGGAAGAGCAGCTCCGTCTTGCCGAGGTTCAGCTTGAGGTGGTGATCCGACATCCACACTGATATGTCTGCCAGACATGCAGAGATGCGATTCGCCACCTGGTTATCAGAAGGGGGAAAGGAGAAAATTAATTGTGTGTCGTCTGCGTAGCAATGATAGGAGAGACCATATGAGGATATGACAGAGCCAAGTAACTTGGTATATAGACAGAATAGGAGAGGGCCTAGAACTGAGCCCTGGGGGACACCAGTGGTGAGAGCACGTGGTGCGGAGACAGATTCTCGCCACGCCACCTGGTAGGAGCGACCTGTCAGGTAGGACGCAATCCAAGAGTGAGCAGCGCCGGAGATGCCCAGTTCGGAGAGGGTGGAGAGGAGGATCTGATGGTTCACAGTATCAAAGGCAGCGGATAGATCTAGAAGGATAAGAGCAGAGGAGAGAGAGTTAGCTTTAGCAGTGCGGAGAGCCTCCATGACACAGAGAAGAGCAGTCTCAGTTGAATGACCAGTCTTGAAACCTGACTGGTTTGGATCAAGAAGGTCATTCTGAGAGAGATAGCAGGAGAGTTGGCTAGAGACGGCACACTCAAGAGTTTTGGAGAGAAAAGAAAGACGGGATACTGGTCTGTAGTTGTTGACATCGGAGGGATCGAGTGTAGGTTTATTGAGGAGGGGT
The DNA here is from genome assembly GCF_020615455.1 of Coregonus clupeaformis. NCBI lineage: Eukaryota > Metazoa > Chordata > Actinopteri > Salmoniformes > Salmonidae > Coregonus > Coregonus clupeaformis. Next base: position 11,338,253 of record NC_059203.1, read on the forward strand.
GCAACTCTCGCTCTCTTGAAGACGGAAGGAACATGGCCAGCGGTCAAGGATGAGTTGATGAGCGAGGTGAGGTAAGGGAGAAGGTCTCCGGAAATGGTCTGGAGAAGAGAGGGGGGGATAGGGTCAAGCGAGCAGGTTGTTGGGCGGCCGGCCGCCACAAGTCGCAAGATTTCATCTGGAGAGAGAGGGGAGAAAGAAGTCAAAGCATAGGCTAGGGCAATGTGAGCTGGACCAGCGGTGTCATTTGACTTAATAAATGAGAATCGGATGTCGTCAACCTTCTTTTCAAAATGGATGACGAAGTCATCCACAGAGAGGGAGGAGGGAGGGGGAGGAGGAGGAGGATTCAGCAGGGAGGAGAAGGTGGCAAAGAGCTTCCTAGGGTTAGAGGCAGAGGCTTGAAATTTAGAGTGGTAGAAAGTGGCTTTAGCACCGGAAACAGAGGAAGAGAATGTAGAGAGGAGGGAGTGAAAAGATGACAGGTCCGCAGGGAGTCTAGTTTTCCTCCATTTCCGCTCGGCTGCCCGGAGCCCTCTTCTGTGAGCTCGCAATGAGTCGTCAAGCCACGGAGGAGGAGGGGAGGACCGAGCCGGCCGGGAGGATAGGGGACATAGAGAGTCAAAAGATGCAGAAAGGGAGGAGAGGAGGGTTGAGGAGGCAGAATCAGGAGATCGGAGGGAGAATGATTTAGCAGAGGGAAGAGATGATAGGATGGAAGAGGAGAACGTAGCGGGAGAGAGAGAGCGAAGGTTGCGACGGCACATTGCCATCTGAGTACGGGCAGAGTGAGTAGTGTTGGAGGAGAGCGAGAGAGAAAAGTATACAAAGTAGTAGTCGGAGACATGGAGGGGAGTTGCAGTGAGATTAGTAGAAGAACAGCCCTCTTGTTCTCCACTCATTACCTATATTAACTGCACCTGTTTGAAGTCGTTACCTGTATAAAAGACACCTGTCCACACACTCAATCAAACAGACTCCAACCTCTCCACAATGGCCAAGACCAGAGAGCTGTGTAAGGACATCAGGGATAAAATTGTAGACCTGCAGAAGGCTGGGATGGGCTACAGGACAATAGGCAAGCAGCTTGCTGAGAAGGCAACAACTGTTGGCGCAATTATTAGAAAATGGAAGAAGTTCAAGATGACGGTCAATCACCCTCGGTCTGGGGCTCCATGCAAGATCTCACCTCGTGGGGCATCAATGATCATGAGGAAGGTGAGGGATCAGCCCAGAACTACACGGCAGGACCTGGTCAATGACCTGAAGAGAGCTGGGACCACATTCTCAAAGAAAACCATTAGTAAAACACTACGCCGTCATGGATTAAAATCCTGCAGCGCACGCAAGTTCCCCCTGCTCAAGCCAGCGCATGTCCAGGCCCGTCTGAAGTTTGCCAATGATCATCTTGATGATCCAGAGGAGAAATGGGAGAAGGTCATGTGGTCTGATGAGACAAAAATAGAGCTTTTTGGTCTAAACTCCACTCGCTGTGTTTGGAGGAAGAAGAAGGATGAGTACAACCCCAAGAATACCATCCCAACCGTGAAGCATGGAGGTGGAAACATCATTCTTTGGGGATGCTTTACTGCAAAGGGGACAGGACGACTGCACCGTATTGAGGGGAGGATGGATGGGGCCATGTATCGCGAGATCTTGGCCAACAACCTCCTTCCCTCAGTAAGAGCATTGAAGATGGGTCGTGGCTGGGTCTTCCAGCATGACAACGACCTGAAACCACAGCCAGGGCAACTAAGGAGTGGCTCCGTAAGAAGCATCTCAAGGTCCTGGAGTGGCCTAGCCAGTCTCCAGACCTGAACCCAATAGAAAATCTTTGGAGGGAGTTGAAAGTCCGTATTGCGCAGCGACAGCCCCGAAACCTGAAGGATCTGGAGAAGGTCTGTATGGAGGATTGGGCCAAAATCCCTGCTGCAGTGTGTGCAAACCTGGTCAAGACCTACAGGAAACTTATGATCTCTGTAATTGCAAACAAAGGTTTCTGTACCAAATATTAAGTTCTGCTTTTCTGATGTATCAAATACTTATGTCATGCAATAAAATGCAAATTAATTACTGCAAATTAAATCATACAATGTGATTTAGTGTACCTATGATAAAAATTACAGACCTCTACATGCTTTGTAAGTAGGAAAACCTGCAAAATTGGCAGTGTATCAAATACTTGTTCTCCCCACTGTATATATAATCCCATTATTATTTTATATTCTTCTTTATGTTATCTTGAAGTGGCTCAATAATTCAGGATCATTCACACATACGTACTGTATATACGTGATAGACGGTACTCTCTGGGAGATAGAAGGCTTTAAAAATAGTTTCAATGATTGATTAGGAATTATTCTGTATTTTATTGGTTTACTATACGCATAGCTTACAATAGAGAATGGATTACTGCAAACTTTTGGGAAGAATGCCTTTTGCTACATTTCATGGATTCCCTTTTATGAAATCCTCTGTCACATTATGAAAAAAATATACTGATCTTGAATTTTCCTTTAAATTTGTGAATACACCGTAGGTAGAAGAAATTGGAATTGATATCTTCATATTCACCAGTCAAACTGACCCACCTACAGTTGAAGTCGGAAGTGTACATACACTTAGGTTGGAGTCATTCAAACTCATTTTTCAACCACTCCACAAATGTCTTGTTAACAAACTATAGTTTTGGCAAGTCGGTTAGGACATCTACTTTGTGCATGACACAAGTAATTTTTCCAACAGTTGTTTACAGACAGATTATTTCACTCATAATTCACTGTATCACAATTCCAGTGGGTCAGAAGTTTACATACACTAAGTTGACTGTGCCTTTAAACAGCTTGGAAAATTCCAGAAAATGATGTCATGGCTTTAGAAGCTTCTGATAGGCTAATTGACATAATTTTAGTCAACTGGAGGTGTACCTGTGGATGTATTTCAAGGCCTACCTTCAAACTCAGTGCCTCTGCTTGACATCAGTGGAAAATCAAAAGAATCAAAAGACCTCCACAAATCTGGTTCATCCTTGGGAGCAATTTCCAAACACCTGAAGGTACCACGTTCATCTGTATAAACAATAGAACGCAAGTATAAACACCATGGGACCACGCAGCCGTCATACCGCTCAGGAAGGAGACGCGTTCTGTCTCCTAGAGATGAACGTACTTTGGTGCTAAATGTGCAACTCAATCCCAGAACAACAGCAAAGGACCTTGTGAAGATGCTGGAGGGAACAGGTACAAAAGTATCTATATCCACAGTAAAACAAGTCCTATATCGACATAACATGAAAGACCACTCAGCAAGGAAGAAGCCACAGCTCCAAAACCGCCATAAAACTGCCAGACTACGGTTTGCAACTGCACATGGGGACAAAGATTGTACTTTTTGGAGAAATGTCCTCTGGTCTGATGAAACAAAAATAGAACTGTTTGGCCATAATGACCATCGTTATGTTTGGAGGAAAAAGGGGGGGCTTGCAAGCCGAAGAACACCATCCCAACCGTGAGGCACGGGGGTGGCAGCATCATGCTGTGGGGGTGCTTTGCTGCAGGAAGGACTGGTGCACTTCACAAAATAGATGGCATCATGAGGAATGAAAAATGATGTGGATATATTGAAACAACATCTCAACATTTTACATTTTAGTCATTTAGCAGACGCTCTTATCCAGAGCGACTTACAGTTAGTGAGTGCATATATTTTCATACTGGCCCCCCGTGGGAAACAAACCCACAACCCTGGCGTTGCAAGCGCCATGCTCTACCAACTGAGCTACACGGGGCCTCAAGACATCAGTCAGGAAGTTAAAGCTTGGTCGCAAATGGGTCTTCCAAATGGACAATGACCCCAAGCATACTTCCAAAGTTGTGGCAAATGGCTTAAGGACAACAAAGTCAAGGTATTGGAGTGGCCATCACAAAGCCCTGACCTCAATCCTATAGAAAATTTGTGGGCAGAACTGAAAAAGTGTGTGCAAGGAGGCCTACAAACCTGACTCAGTTACACCAGCTCTGTCAGGAGGAATGGGCCAAAATTACTCAACTTATTGTGGGAAGCTTGTGGAAGGCTACCCGAAACATTTGACCCAAGTTAAACAATTTAAAGGCAATGGTACCAAATACTAATTGAGTGTACAGTGGGGGGAAAAAACTATTTAGTCAGCCACCAATTGTGCAAGTTCTCCCACTTAAAAAGATGAGAGAGGCCTGTAATTTTCATCATAGGTACACGTCAACTATGACAGACAAAATGAGATAATTTTTTTATGATTTTATTTGCAAATTATGGTTGAAAATAAGTATTTGGTCAATAACAAACGTTTCTCAATACTTTGTTATATACCCTTTGTTGGCAATGACACAGGTCAAACGTTTTCTGTAAGTCTTCACAAGGTTTTCACACACTGTTGCTGGTATTTTGGCCCATTCCTCCATGCAGATCTCCTCTAGAGCAGTGATGTTTTGGGGCTGTCGCTGGGCAACACGGACTTTCAACTCCCTCCAAAGATTTTCTATGGGGTTGAGATCTGGAGACTGGCTAGGCCACTCCAGGACCTTGAAATGCTTCTTACGAAGCCACTCCTTCGTTGCCCGGGCAGTGTGTTTGGGATCATTGTCATGCTGAAAGACCCAGCCACGTTTCATCTTCAATGCCCTTGCTGATGAAAGGAGGTTTTCACTCACGATACATGGCCCCCATCTCACGATACATGGCCCCATTCATTCTTTCCTTTACACGGATCAGTCGTCCTGGTCCCTGTGCAGAAAAACAGCCCCAAAGCATGATGTTACCACCCCCATGCTTCACAGTAGGTATGGTGTTCTTTGGATGCAACTCAGCATTCTTTGTCCTCCAAACACGACGAGTTGAGTTTTTACCAAAAAGTTCTATTTTGGTTTCATCTGACCATATGACATTCCCAATCCTCTTCTGGATCATCCAAATGCACTCCAGCAAACTTCAGACGGGCCTGGACATGTACTGGCTTAAGCAGGGGGACACGTCTGGCACTGCAGGATTTGAGTCCCTGGCGGCGTAGTGTGTTACTGATGGTAGGCTTTGTTACTTTGGTCCCAGCTCTCTGCAGGTCATTCACTAGGTCCCCCCGTGTGGTTCTGGGATTTTTGCTCACCGTTCTTGTGATCATTTTGACCCCACGGGGTGAGATCTTGCGTGGAGCCCCAGATCGAGGGAGATTATCAGTGGTCTTGTATGTCTTCCATTTCCTAATAATTGCTCTCACAGTTGATTTCTTCAAACCAAGCTGCTTACCTATTGCAGATTCAGTCTTCCCAGCCTGGTGCAGGTCTACAATTTTGTTTCTGGTGTCCTTTGACAGCTCTTTGGTCTTGGCCATAGTGGAGTTTGGAGTGTGACTGTTTGAGGTTGTGGACAGGTGTCTTTTATACTGATAACAAGTTCAAACAGGTGCCATTAATACAGGTAACGAGTGGAGGACAGAGGAGCCTCTTAAAGAAGAAGTTACAGGTCTGTGAGAGCCAGAAATCTTGCTTGTTTGTAGGTGACCAAATACTTATTTTCCACCATAATTTGCAAATAAAAATCATAAAAAATCCTACAATGTGATTTTCTGGAAAAATTTTCCTCAATTTGTCTGTCATAGTTGACGTGTACCTATGATGAAAATTACAGGCCTTTCTCATCTTTTTAAGTGGGAGAACTTGCACAATTGGTGGCTGACTAAATACTTTTTTTCCCCACTGTATGTAAACTTCTGACCCACTGGGAATCATTCTCTCTACTATTATTCTGACATTTCACATTCCTAAAATAGTGGTGATCCTAACTGACCTAAGACAGGGACTTTTTACTAGGATTTAATGTCAGGAATTGTGAAAGACAGAGTCTAAATGTATTTGGCTATGGTGTATGTAAACTTCCGACTTCAACTGCACCTAAAATACCTAATCCTCCAGTTTTCACTAGTTTTAGATTAGGCCTAATCAGCATGCTCAAGGCAATGAAAACCCCATTGTTATAGACATTATAGACATACTTTTGGGGGGGTCAGCATATGAGTCTTGCTGCTGGCTGTAATTTAGACAGTGGGCAGTGGTAGCTGTGCTGTAATGAGAAGCTGTTTGTGGTTTTCAGTGGTCTTTATGCATGGTCCTTCACAGTGGAATAAAGTGATTATCAATCACGCCTCTGTTCTACATCCCCAAATGCTTCAGACAATGGAGCCAGAGCACACACCACCAGCTTAATTCGGATTCAAGAGAGCTTCGACAAAAAAACAAAGATGTCATTCTGAACGCCCGCCCAAGCACAATGCTTTGGTGGTGGCGAAATTAAGCTGGTGTGTACAGCACGAGGTAGGCTCTGCATTCTGCCTGTGAATAGACATTGATGAAAAGCACCTGCACTTCAGATACAGCCAGCCTTAACCCCCTAGCCCTAACACCTTGACTCAAAGCTCATTTGAAAGCATAACAATTAGGGTTGCAAAGCTACTGGTAGTTTACCAAAGTTACTGGAATCTTCAGTAATTTTGGTAATTAACAGACAATCTATGGCAATCTATCATCACTTTGGTAATTTATACTTGAATAACTTTTTAAGAAATGTTTTATTGATATATATAGTATTCATTTTGTATATCTGTGTCCATATTGTCCATGACTTTCTAGTAGATAGACCATATGGTTCAAGTGAAAATAGCCTAATGAATGAAAAAAAACAACATTAATCAACATGGCATTATTTTTTCAATTAAATCTGCAACTCTTCCAACGATTCACTTTTTTCACAACTGCTACCAGTTTGATGCCAAAACATTGACAACAAATACATACTGACATAGTAAAATCAATAAAAGTGTAAAATAAAATATAAAGGATATTTCATGCTGAAACCCTCATATTAAACACCAATGGTATTAACTATGTTGCTGGTTTATATTTAGGATATTGTGTTACAGCTCTGTCGTTCTATTTTTTTATTGTAAATTTTTTCATTATTTCATATATTTTGCATGTGATGAGGCCACATAAAGGGCCAGAGATAATTACAGACACCTGTGAACATATGAAGTACCCAAAAGGGCCACTAGATGTCTTGTGATAGATTACATACAATCCTTGAATAATACAGAAATTCTGGTAATTTACTGGTAAACTTTGAAGGTTTCCAGTAATATACCATCCCTTTGCAACTCTAGTAACAATAACCCTTTTTCTTCACGCAATGGCCCAAATACACCTTAATGTTGCCACAATTAATCATGGTGCTGTCAGAAGGTGAGAGAGAGAGTGAAAAAGCGAGAGAGAGAGAGTAGGGGTGGAGAAAGAGAGAGAGACACAGAGAGAGTGCGTGAAAGAGAGAGTGAGAGAGTGAAAGAGAAAGAGGCTTAATCATCTCTCATTATTAGCTGTCATTATCCTTCATCTTTTCAATCAATGGTTACTTGTGCTCTGAGGATGCTGTAATGGATGTCACAAGATAACTATTACTACTATGTGAATGGCTTGTTAAAAGTATCTAAAACGGAAGATGATGCACTTTCTACAGTACCTAGTGACAACAACAACACGCTTGTTGCTTGTATAATACACTAAAAGCAGACAAATTAAGCTTTCTGGTGAATAACTGGTGAAAGAAAGGAATGCACAGCCAGTGCACAGCTCTTTGTATACAGCCATTGATTACGCTTACATGTTACATTTTGCCTCAACCAGTGATGTAGTGGTACAAAAATATGTGGGTAAAATGATCGCTGGTTGCAGTGAAAAAATAAATGAATTTTCTGCAAATTGTGGGTAAACTGTTTACTTGTGTTTACCCTCCACTACACCACTGGCCTCAACCTAAGAAACTCCTGCCTAGAAACAAATGATTGCTGATTACATAAGCTGCAACATGAAAGGATGTAGGCTAACCAAAACACTGCTGACCTGTTAAATGCTTTGATAAAGGTTTAGGAAAGCATCTAAGACTGGGCTTGCAAAGATATGACATAGAAAATAGAGCTGACAACAGCTAGTTTTGTAATAAGCTGCCAGGCAATAGCACTGACAAAGAGCAAATTAGTGTCATCAAAAGGCAGAAAGGCATTTGAAGTTGCAGTCACAAAACCCAGGCCAATTCAGTACACTCTCAGAAAAAAAGGTTTAGATTTGTTCTTAAAGGGGAACAACTGCGTGTCACTGGGGTTGTATCCTGTAAGGTTATCCTTTGTACCTTTAGTTATAGGAACATAATTGTACCCCAGTTCATACCTCAGATAGTTCAATTTTTACATATAGTCCACAGGTACAAAAGTGTGCCTTTATAGGGAACCACCACAGTGACAAAGCCATATCCCACTGGGCACAGACGTCAATTCAACATCTATTCCACATTGGTTCAACATGAGATGGAAAGAACGCTGATTCAACCAACGTGTGCCCAGTGGGATGTTCCTAGTAAGTGGCAAAATGTACCTCTACCATAGACCACTTAAACAGGTACAACATAAAAATAACTAACTGCCACGCCCCCACTAATTCATGCCTCCAATTGAGTTTCCCAGTGTGCCTTGCCTTTGAGAGAATTGTAGATTTACCACCCATGACTGTATTTGTTAGTGACAGAAACATGGTTGTTGAATTCATTCATTTTCAGGCACATCAGGCCTGCAAGTAGGGTTGCAAAATTCTGGTAACTTTCCCAAGATTCCCAGATTTTCAAGAAATCCTGATTGAAGGATTTCCTCCTTATTCCATTTCCAGGAATCTTCCAAATGGGATTTCTGGAAAACCTGGGAAATTTGAGAAAGTTAGCAAAATTTTGCAACCCTACCTGCAAGTTACGTTATACTGGCGTGCAAAGCGATGTGTAATTCCTGTTGGAATCCAGCCAGAATTAGGATATCCAATGGTTGGAATTTCTGAATTCTGGCAGGGTGATTAACTCTCCACAGAGGCATTGCAACTTATTCTGGAGTCAACACAATTATCCTCCACTACTTACAATCATAGCTTAGCCATGTTACAAACACAGACACATTATTCATACAGTACTTCAATCACAGTTGCTTTGACTGAAATTGTTACATTTCCTTGGAGATGACTCTCCTCGTCAACCAGTTTCCTCCTCATAACTCTAAACTGCCCACTCCAACCTCTCAATCTTCATCCAGAAAAACTTAACTTAACATTAATGTTATATGCCTCCTCTTAATGCTTGAACCTCTAAGTGCTTTTGTATTGAGTCCCTGATCTATGCTTGGGCTGGCATAGTGATGATTTCTTTTTAAAGAGATGGGATTACATAATACTCAGTATAAAGTGGCAGGTTTCTTGTCTAATTTCCCACAGCCTAACAGTTAAACAACATTTCAAAGGTTAGTTAAAGAATCTGTAGAATGATATTTAGATCTGAAGGGTCAAAATGACCTCAGTAGGTTTTAAGGGGATCTGTTAGGGCATAAAGTGCATTAACAAGCCCAATCAAACCACTCTCTGTGAATAATCGAATAGCCTTCTATAATGATTAGCATATTTGCTACAGAGCTACAAAGGAGAGCAGGAAGGGCAAATAATGGCCACCCATAGTCAGCATTTACCCACTATACTACCTTCTATATGTATTTAGACAGAAGATTACAGTCTGACCAAATCCGTAGAAGCATCAGTGATTTGATGAGTCATCACCATCCCTCAAACCAAGTTTCTAACCGATTGCGTGAGTTGATTCTATGCATTACCAGGGCTACTCAGGGAGTCTAATGAACAGAGTACAGGCATATTTGGAGATATGGCCTTTCAGATCTATCTAATTTCCTCCAACAAGGTTGGTAGAGAAGTCCAGCAGTGCAGGACTGTAATGACTTAAAAACAGCTGTGGGATCCTTATACCAGAGTGCCAGGAAGGCCATGGAATGCACTCATGGGGCTTTATATAACCGGTCAGTCAGTACCTGAGAGACGGAAATCATGTTCACCTTGTATTCACCTCTCACTGGGTTCATAATTGCGGGAGATAAGCTGTGAGATGGATCTGGAATACATTATGATACACCCGTGGACCATGATTAATGGACCAGTAGGGATGAACAGTGAGTGGCGTCACTCAAGCAGTGTCCATAGGCTCATAGGCTAGAAGACAGAGGAGCATGTGGCTTCAGCTATCTCTACTACCTTGTCTGCCATCTCAAAAAGTTGAGGGAATAGCATTGGGGGCCATTATGGTGTCTAATGGCAATTCCTGGTACAATCATTATTAATGAGTCACTTTGTGATAAGATTAATGATCTTAACTCGGTCTACACGTGTGTCTCTGGTTGATATTTTTTCAAATAGTCTCTATAATGATTACATTATTACATTTGTACTAATTATGATTCACAAGTCAAACTCTTCCATAGAAAATAATCTCTTCAAACATCCCCTTCTATAACTACTTTTCCTCATACTGTATGCTTCAACCATGACTGAGGTCATGGCTCAATGCAGTGGGGTACACATGACTGGAACCTTTCAGAATGATTGTTTACAGTGAATTGGCTCCAAATCATATGTGTGTCTGGCCCTATATATACTGCACTGTATAGCATGTTCAAGTGCCTAAATGTGTGACTCACCGAAGGTGCAGGTTTGCCTCCCTTTGCAGTGCACAGCAGAGTGAAGTTCTGGGCCTGGTACCGGCTGAATGGAGTTGGGCAGTTCTCTGCCGAAACTGAGATGTTGATTGGAGGTGCTGTGGAAAGAGAAAAGGACAGGTTAGGCAACAACACATGACAGCTATTACACAGGTGGACAAAAAATGACAAATTATACTGCTATTATAACTCTAAACTCATTATCCTTGACACTGTGCTCAGGATCGTTTGTGTCATAAAGCAAGGCTGTTGGCTAGGGTCCTATGCTGTGTTCAGGATCCCTTGGGTTTCATGTTGGTCCGATGGGGCTGGTTAAAGATGTGGAGCAGTGCTCATGCATATCATACAGTATCTGCAGTCTATTGTCTGGCTCTCTTAGGGGAAACCAACAAGCTTGTCACTGCAAAAGGAAAACATGTGAGCACGACTTCACAGCAGAGAAGAGCAGTGGGAGTTAAGCTGAGGAAAAAGGAAATAGACCCCCACATCAAATTAGATGCTTAACATGCGATACATGTTACAGTACACTGGTGCTGGTTTTTTGAAAGCAAGTTCCTAAGATATCAACCCCTCACTGAATGCGTAAATCAATAACAAACCAATCAAGGCTGATATAGAATTGGATGACCAGGAGTGTGAAAAGGGGTTGAGTTGAATAAATGGATGAATGGAACACTATGGAAATTCAAATGGCTGTCACAGTGACAACATCAGTTGAGGAGGATGAAAGACAGAAAAAAGTCTAAGACATCTGCATTTCCTTGCTACTCTGAATGTTTCATGCTTTCCCAGTTGCTGCATCCTCGTGGGTGGCATTCGATATTCCGCCGCTATATTATCACATGAAACACTTTCTGTGAATTTCCCTTCACACCCGGTGTAGAGGAAGCAGAATGCGGCAGTAGCACGGTTCTGGTCCATTTGGCTTCTCTGAGCCTTCATAGGAAAGAGAAACAGTGTGTGAAACCAGGGGAGGGGGTTAAAAGAGAGCCCAGTGGAAGTTCCACCATGAATCTCTCAATTGATAAGATCCCACATCAGCGGTGCTGGCCTGGGAATAGAGCCGTTTCATGTGTCACTTTTACGTCTAAATCCATTTGGGGGTTTCAAGCAGAGATGCCAAAGCGATTAATTGATTAAAACGAAGGGGGAAAAAGTCTGCTGGCCTGAGTGCCTTTTGTTTCCACATCTCTTAATTGCTTATTGATGCAGGACGTATGGCTGGAAATTAACCTTAGAAAACTCCATTAGCTGTCTAACAGAGGCCGGGCTCAAACAGGAGCATGATTAGCTGTTAGAGGCATCACAGGTATAGACGGCCAGGGCTCACAGGAGAGTCTTACATTAAATGTATAGTAGCCTTACATTTATCTAATCAGTTCTAACTTTTTTTTTTTTACCTCTTCTGCATTTCACAATTCCTTTTCATCTTCATTCCATTTCCAGATTGAAACTGGAATTCTCTACTGCATGGTAGAATATCTACTGCATGTAAAAACACTTGATGTGGTAAGCGCAAAAGCCATAGCAGCTAAGTTTGCTAGACACATGCGAACAGTGACCAACTCATTTCGTACTAAAAAACAATAGCCCCTTGTTGTGTAAGAAATCCAGGGCAAAGGAATCCTTTACACTTTGAAGAGGATGTCAATGTCTTTAACAGCTGAGTTTTGTCCAAAAAAAATTGAAAAACATGAGCACAAATGGAGATAGACCATGCAGAGAGACCAGGATTCAATGATGTTAAATACAAATAATATTAAAAATGTCTGCTTATTCTCTGTACATGTAAAGCTTCACATTCTAGTGCTATGCAGTGACACGTGCTGCTTAACTTTGTGGCTGTGCATCCTGACTGCTACAGCCTCAGTAGCAATCTTTATCTCTGCATTACATACAAAGACAAAGCGTGTTTGAGAGGACGTTTGAGAGAAGGCCTGGGAGGAGAATCAAAAGGACAAAGGCTCTCAAGTCCAGGATATTAATCTTATCAACCACTACATTTGAAAGTGTGTATGGTAAAACTCTGCTCTGAATTTATTGGCTACGACAAGGTCAGAGCCTTCAAAGATACAGCCCCTTCTCCTACATCTATCAACTCTAAAGAAATATAACATTAAAGTGGAAAACAATTTATTTTCCCTTCTCAGTCAACTCTACGGAACGGTTTATACTACTAACAGTCCAAGCCCCCCTCTCCCTCCTCCCTCTTTCTCTACACACACTCAAGCACCATTACCCTGATGTCAAAAAAAAAAAAACTGCAAATGGGATTGGAGAGTGTGTGGAGCAGGACCACGTTTAACAAAGCTCCCTGGGGACTGCTCTCCCAGGCCTGATAATTAAGGGATTTAGTGCTCTGTAGACAGTGTGCGAACAAGGCATACTCCCAACATCCCCTTTTACTCAGCGTGCAGGTCTGAAGTCCACATCTCCAGGGTTTGGGGGAGAAAGGACAAAAGGAGAAGGTCACCTAGGTCATTCTTGGCTCCTTTTCACTGAAAGTAATTCAGTGATAACTATTTAATGGAATTGTACTTTTTTAATCATGTGCTCAGTGGTCCCAAAGTGATCAGTCCAAATGTATGCATGGCCTCTCGTTTGTTTCAGTCTCCCAAGAGATTGTTGGATTGATCAAAATCACAGACAAATTACCTTCTGGACTCAATAATATCCATAACAGCTCTCTGTCATTGATGGTGATAATCTACTTATCAGAGTATAGGGCGTTCTGCCTCCAAGTTGCAGCCCTAAAATGGTATCATTATATAATTAAACATGATGATCTATGGTACATACTGAATTTTGAGTGGATAATTTTGTCTCCACATAATAATAATAATATGCCATTTAGCAGACACTTTTATCCAAAGCGACTTACAGTCATGTGTGCATACATTTTTACGTATGGGTGGTCCCGGGGATCGAACCCACTACCCTGGCGTTACAAGCGCCATGCTCTACCAATTGAGCTACAGCATATTGTCCAAAGTGTCCATATTATCTAATTTGAGTAACATATCCATATAAGTGGCAATTGGTGCTAAAATGTAACTTTTGTATGAAGTTATTATTGAGGAGTTGGAATCATACATTCTTTTTTAATTCCTATGAATATTTAATTTGGATACGTGCACATTACTCAGGCTTACTAATAAATCATGCATTTGTAACCATAGATTTGTGTATATAATCAAATATAGCTGTGTGCTTATCCAGAAATGAATATGCAACAGTAATTTCAGAGACAAATGTATTACTCCTAAATTGTTACTCTTTTCAAGAATTCAGATAAACAGTAATCTCAAGTAAACAATTACATACAACCATTCAGAAATAAACCAATGCCCATTGCAAAGGAAAACCCCCAAATAAAATGCCTATCTAAGTGGTACCACTTTCTGCACAATGTCTTTGAAGAGCACAGATGTGATAGAGGTGGATCTATGAAGGCCACTAGATCCCTCTCTGATCACGTGATTACTTCAGAACCAGTTCCACCTTGTAGCAACAGTAATGGTGAACAATGTGCAGGTGCCCACAAATTAAATCATATCAAATAAAATGTTTTTTGTCACAAGCCGAATACAACTGGTGTAGACTTTACCGTGAAATTCTTGCTTATGAGCCCTTCCCAACAATGCAGAGTTTAAAAATAAAATAGTAACACAAGAGAAATAAAATAAAATACACAAGAATGGAGCTACTGTATATACAGGGAGTACCAGTACCAGATTAATGTGCAGATGTACATGGTATTTGAGGTAGATATGTACATGAAGACAGGGTAAAGTGACTAGGCATCCGGATAGATAATAAGAGTAAAATAAAGAACAGAGCAGCAGAAGCAACTGATGGGTGTAAAAGTGTGTGTGTGTGTGTGTGTGTGTGTGTGTGTGTGTGTGTGTGTGTGTGTGTGTGTGTGTGTGTGTGTGTGTGTGTGTGTGTGTAATGTGTATGTACACTGAGTATATCAAACATTAGGAACACCTTCCTAATATTGAGTTGTCTCAAGGCTTTAACATATTTGTTTAACCTGTCTCCATCCTCCTCTTCATCTACTCTGATTGAAGTGGATTTAACAAGTGATCATAGCTTTCACCTGGTCAGTCTATGTCGTTGAAAGAGCAGGTGTTCTTAATGTTTTGTATACTCAGTGTATGTGTTTGTGTTGTGTCGGTCTGAGTGTGTGTGTGTGTGTACATAGTGTATGTGAATGTGTGTGGGTTTTGTGTGGGAGTGTCAATGTAGTGTGTGTGAGTGAGTGAGTGAGTGAGTGAGTGAGTGAGTGTGTATATGGTGTGTATATATACAGTTGAAGTCAGAAGTTTACATACACCTTAACCAAATACATTTAAACTCAGTTTTTCACAATTCCTGACATTTAATCCTAGTAAAGATTCCCTGTCTTAGGTCAGTTAGGATCGCCACTTTATTTTAAAATGTAAAATGTCAGAATAATATTAGAGAGAATGATTTATTTCAGCTTTTATTTCTTTCATCACATTCCCAGTGGATCAGAAGTTTACATACACTCAATTAGTATTTGGTAGCATTGCCTTTAAATTGTTTAACTTGGGCCAAACTTTTTGAGTAGCCTTCCACAAGCTTCCCACAATACATTGGGTGAATTTTGGCCCATTCCTCCTGACAGAGCTGGTGTAACTGAGTAAGGTTTGTAGGCCTCCTTGCTCGCACACGCTTTTTCAGTTCTGCCCACAAATGTTCTATAAGAATGAGGTCAGGGCTTTGTGATGGCCACTCCAATACCTTGACTTTGTCGTCCTTAAGCCATTTTGCCACAACTTTGGAAGTATGTTTGGGGTCATTGTCCATTTGGAAGACCCATTTGCGACCAAGCTTTAACTTCCTGACTGATGTCTTGAGATTTTGCTTCAATATATCCACATAATTGTCCTTCCTCATGATGCTATCTATTTTGTGAAGTGCACCAGTCCCTCCTGCAGCAAAGCACCCCCACAGCATGAGGCTGCCACCCCCGTGCTTCACGGTTGGGATGGTGTTCTTCGGCTTGCAAGCACCCCCTTTTTCCTCCAAACATAACGATGGTCATCATGGCCAAACAGTTCTATTTTTGTTTCATCAGACCAGAGGACATTTCTCCAAAAAGTACAATCTTTGTCCCCATGTGCAGTTGCAAACCATAGTCTGGCTTTTTTATGGCAGTTTTGGAGCAGTGGCTTCTTCCTTGCTGAGCGGCTTTTCAGGCTATGTCGATATAGGACTCGTTTTACTGTGGATATAGATACTTTTGTACCGTTTCCTCCAGCATCTTCACAAGGTCCTTTGCTGTTGTTCTGGGATTGATTTGCACTTTTCGCACCAAAGTACGTTCATATCTAGGAGACAGAACGCGTCTCCTTCCTGAGCGGTATGATGGCTGCGTGGTCCCATGGTGTTTATAATTGCGAACTTTTGTTTGTACAGATGAACGCGGTACCTTCAGGCGTTTGGAAATTGCTCCCAAGGATGAACCAGACTTGTGGAGGTTTACAATTTTTTGGCTGATTTCTTTTGATTTTCCCATGATGTCAAGCAAAAAGGCACTGAGTTTGACTCAAATTATGTAAATTAGCCTATCAGAAGCTTCTAAAGCCATTACATCGTTTTATGGAATTGTCCAAGCTGTTTAAAGGCACAGTCAACGTCGTGTATCTTCTGACCCACTGGAATTGTGATACAGTTAATTATAAGTGAAATAATCTGTCTGTAAACAATTGTTGGAAAATTACTTGTGTCGTGCACAAAGCAGATGTCCTAACTGACTTGCCAAAACTATAGTTTATTAACAAGAAATTTGTGGAGTGGTTGAAAAACGAGTTTTAATGACTCCAACCTAAGTGTATGTAAACTTCCGACTTCAACTGTAGTCTAGTGACTATGCATAGGGTCAGTGCAAGATAAAGTAAGTGCAAATAGTTTGGGCACTATTAATTGACTATTTAGCAGTCTGGCTATTTAACAATCTTATGGCTTGGGGGTAGAAGCTGTCTCGGAGCCTGTTGGTCCGAGAGCCAGTGCTACGGTACCATTTGCCGGACGGTAGCAGAGTCAACAGTCTATGGCTTGGTTGGCTGGATTCTTTGGCAATTTTTTGGGTCCTCCTCTGAAGATGTGCTGGGCTGTCCGCACCACCCTCTGTAGCGCTTTGTGGTCAAGGGCGGTGAATTTGCCATACCAAGCGGTGATGCAGCCAGTCAAGATGCTCTCGATGGTGCAGCTGTAGAACCTTTTGAGGATCTAAGGGCCCATGCCAAATCTTTTCAGCCTCCTGAGGGGGAAGAGGCACTGCATCATATGTGGATCTGTTGGGGTGTTATGTGAATTAGAGTGGGTCTAGGGTGTCTGGGATGATGGTGTTGAAGTTTGTCATGACCAGCCTTTCAAAGCACTTTATAACTACAGATGTTAGTGCTACAGAGCGATAGTCATTTAGGCAGGTTACCTTGGAGTGCCGTCCTTGGACGACAAGGAACTTGAAGCTCTCGACCCGCTCCACAACAGTCCTGTCGATGTGGATGGGGGCGTGCTTTCTCTCCTATAGTACACGATCAGCTCCTTGGACTTACTGACAGTGAGGGAGAGGTTGTTGTCCTGGCACCATACTGCTAAGTCTCTGACCTCCTCCCTGTAGGATGACTCATCGCCATCGGTGATCAGGCCTACCATCGTCGTGTCGTCAGCAAACTTGATGATGGTGTTGGAGTCGTGTGTGGCCATGCAGTTATGGGTGAACAGGGAGTACAGGAGGGGACTAAGCACGCAGCCCTGAGGGGCACCCATGTTGAGGAGCCGCTGTGTTGAGGGTAAATGTGACAGAGGTGTTGTTGCCTTCCCTCACCGCCTGGGGCCAGCCCGTCAGGAAGTCCAGGATCCAGTTGCAGAGGGAGGAGTTCAGTCCAAGGGTCCCTAGCTTGCTGATGAGCTTGGAGGGGACTATGGTGTTAAACGCTAAGCTGTAGTCTATGAACAGCATTCTCACATAGTTATTTTCCCTCTTGTCCAGATGGTAGAGGGCAGTGTGAAGTGCAATTGAGATTGCATCATCTGTGGATCTGTTGGGGCGGTATGTGAATTGGAATGGGTCTAGGGTGCCTGGGATGATTGTATTGATGTGTGTCATGACCAGCCTTTCAATGTACTTTATAACTACAGATGTTAGAGCTACAGGGCAATAGTCATTTAGGCAGGTTACCTTGGAGTGCTTGTGAACAGGGATAATGGTGGTCAGCTTGAAACATGTTGGGATAACAGACTGGGACAAGGATAGATTGAAAATGTCTGTGAAGACACTTGCCAGCTGGTCTGCACATGCTTTCAGAACAAGAAGATGGCTCACCGCTCTTCATACTTGGCGACTTCAACCTCCCGACGTCTGCCATCGATTCAGTTATTTCCAACTCTCTCTTTCCCCTCCTTGGCTCTTTTGACCTACCCTTTCCCAGTCCCCTCCCACTCACAAGGCAGGCAATATGCTTGACCTAATCTTTAGATTAGGCTGTTCGCCTACTAATCTCACTGCCTTCCCCCTCCAGGTGTCTGATCATTTGAGATATCTAAAGGTGAACCCTAAAGAGCATGGAGGAGAGGCACTTCATTCCCACTGCACCCTTTCCTCTAAGACCATGCTACTCTATAGAACAAACTGCAATAGGAACATTGAGCTGTTCTTGTAGGTATAAATATAACCACAACATGAAGCCACGGAAAGGAAACAAAGGGAGTGAGAGTGGAGTGAGACAAGCAAAGACAAAGACCACCCACTGGAATGAGAACACCTTAGACCCCAAAAGAAAGGCTGCAACCATTATTCATATTGTAAAATGACACAACGTAACACTTGCATTTGGCATCAGACCCTCCTCTGACACAGAAACAAGCTTAGGCATAATGAAAATAGTAATGTCTCCATACTTTTATGCAGATTTAGGAGATATTAGTCCCTGACTTCCGAGTCAGAGGTCCAGGGAAGGCATTTTGCTGTTGCACATATTCCAATGTCTGAATTGCTCTATAGAAATGTATAAATTCTCACAGCACTGTGTGTGTGTGGGAGATGCTCAGATGATAAGAGCATCACTATAGCAGACAATGAAGCATAGACAGGTGTTAATGTTACAGGGAATTGACCATTGTAACCAACCAACAAACAGCATAAGCTCTTTTCTAATAACTGACACTAGCTCTTCAGATGGGCCTTACAATGCACTTGAGAGCTAAGAAAACTTGTATACAGTAGTTACGCCTCCACAACAACAGTCATTCTCTCAGAGGAAACTAGAGTGGGTCTAAGTGAGACAATGACAGGAGACGACTCTGCCAAACTGCTACAGAGGTTTGAGAAGTCTTGCACTTGGAAGGGATACAATAGAAGGCAGAAGATGGAAGGCAGCCTAAAAAACAAGCTGTCCTCTCTTGGGGGGTGGGGGAGACACGTTGAAATGAGTGCTGGGGAAAGGCTCCAAGACCTAAGCATGCACCTTTGAAATCCCCTTCCCAGGACTAGCAGTACCAGGAGATAAAAGACACTGATATGCTTTCAGAATTTGCATTTACCCCCGCCCCTTTCATTTGCATTTATCATTACTGTGCTGTCAGCTCTTATCGAGTTCTCTCACTGCTAACCAACCAGGAACAAGGAGCAGGAGGGAGGGTATGAGGGGGCTCCTTCAACTCTGGTGACTGTCAGGATGAGGAAGAGAATGACACAAACAGACAAAAGCTTGTGTCACTTTGAACTAATTCCCTAGTTAGGAAGCCTATTAAACAAACCAAAAGCTGTTGAAAATGCAGCAAGTACACCAGTGGCGGTCGGTGCCATTTAAGATGAGGGAGGACACCTCTTTTTATTTTCATGAGCATGGCCTTATTTCTATTACAGCATATTGGATGACAGTCATTCATATTCCATTCACCCAGTTCAATGTAACATCGATAGGTATGGGGTACATGATCCTCAAATTTTCCGTATACCCATCATGAAGTTGCTACAACCTAGCCTATAAATGAAAGTTTGCAAGGTAGGTGCACACAGGTTGAGAGAAGAATTTGAGGTGACAGACAGTGACACATGGACAGACAGTGGACAGACATTCAATGCCGCCTTGCACACTCTTGCCTGCATCTAGCTGATCTAGGGTGTAATCATTAGTCCAACAGTTGCAAGCGAAAGTTTCTATTGGACAAATTCAGGTATGTTTATCCCCGTTTCGTTCCGTTTGCTTCCGTTTAAGAAAAGTTCAATTTCATAGCAGCCGCGTTGTATTTCTTCTCGCATCTATGCGCTCTCCACCTCTCACCTTTTCCCTTCGCTTGTGGACTTCAATGCACAACACATCAGCTATAGGAGATCAGGGGAAAAAACCTTTCCAAGCCAAACCATATCATAACCGCTACACACAGCCTACATTGTTGTCACCATATTAGCTAAAGTAATGTCATACTCAACATAGCTAATAGAAAAAACGCGTTAATACATTTGCTACAATCATGCAGTAACGTTACTGTGTACAGTCAGTCATTAATCAGTTTAGCAGTTACACCGGTGGGCCCCAGTGACAATAAATTAGTAAAACCTGTCACGAACAGAAGAGGACCCAAGAGCGCAAGTTCAAATTCAGAGTTCTTTATTCAAGGTTACAGGCGGGAAGAGGAGTCCCAGGGGTGTCAGGGGTCTTTCAGGGTCCTCCTGTGGGTACCTGTGCTCCGGGGGTCACCAAATGTCCGGGGGTGTCCAGTCCAAGTGCTTAGTGTGTGTGTTCCCCAGTGATGGAGCGGCGTATCGGGCTGAGGGTGGTGAAACGTCTGGGCACGCTCATCTGGTGGTCGGAGACCTGGGGGAACACACACACACAACAGCAATATGAATGGCAGGCAGAAGTACAGATCAGGGCTGGGCAAATATCGTGGTGAGAGACAGAAGGCAGAAACGAGTTACCGGAGGGGCTGAAGATCGGAGAGTAGTCGAGGTCCAGAAGGCAGGTTGGGATAGACGGGGCAGTAGAACAAGGAGGCAGTCAAGAAAGGATCGGTATCACAAACAGGAGTCAGAGCGCAGACAGGCAGGTTACTGGTCCGGGTTTGAAGACGATCTGACAGGGCTTGGCTGAAAACCAGGGCTTGATATACTGGGAGAGGTAGTGGGGAAATGCAGTTCAGCTGGCAGAGTAATTAGAACAGAGTGAGGCAAGGTGAGGATGGTGAGTGGGAAATGCAGTGCAGCTGGCCAGGTAACAAGAGCAGAGCAGGGCAGGTGGAGCTAGTTAGGCTGAGTAGAGAGAGGGAGGTGAGCAGAGTGGAAGATAATTGAATGCAATTAATGTTGCTACCAGGGAGAGAGAGTGCTCATGACAGGACCCCCCTCCAAGGGACGGCCCCAGAAGTCCCAAGAACAACATCATGCCGGGAGGGTGGAGGGGAGCAGGCGGCGGGTCAGAACTCCTCCGAGCGGTCCGAGTGAATCTCCTCATCCTCAGAAGGAGCTGGAGGGTCACGGTCGGGAGACAGGACAGGCACTGAGACAGGAGCAGGGCGGGCCGGACGGCTAGGAACCCCTCTTGGACGGCCCCCTACGGATTGCAGGCTGATCAGGATGTAGTCGGTGGAAGTCAGTGATAAGGGTCCGGTCCACTATCCTCCTGGCCGGGATCCAGGTCCTCTCCTCTGGACCATATCCCTCCCAATCAACGAGGTACTGGAGACCCCTACCCCTTCGCCTAGAGCGGAGCAGCCGCCGGACGGTGAAGACAGGACCGCCATCTACGAGGCGCGGAGGAGGTGGCGCCGGAGCTGCAGGGACCAGGGGACTTTCATGGACCGGCTTGACCTTGGAGACGTGGAAGGTGGGGTGGACCCGCATGGAAGCGGGCAACTGAAGTCGGACCGCCGTTGGACTGATGACTTTCTGCACAGGAAAAGGACCAATGAAGCGAGGGGCCAGCTTTCGTGATACAACCCGCAGCGGCAGATCCCGGGCAGACAGCCAGACCTTCTGACCAACCCGGTAAGTAGGTGCTGGGGTCCTCCGTCGGTTGGCACCGACGGCGTAGCTGGTTCCAGACTTCAGGAGCACAGTGCGAGCCTGGGCCCAAGTGCGGCGGCAGCGGCGGGCATACGCAAGAGCAGACGGACAGGTGGCATCCGCCTCCTGGCTGGCAAACAGTGGAGGTTGATACCCGTAGACACACTGAAAGGGGGGAGAGCCCGGTGGAGGAACTGGTGAGTGAATTATGGGCATATTCCACCCAGAGCAGGTGTTGAGCCCAGGCCCGGGGATTTTGGGAAGCCACACACCTCAGTGCCTTCTCCAGCTCCTGGTTCATGCGTTCAGTCTGGCCGTTTGACTGCGGGTGGAATCCAGACGATAGGCTGGCGGTGGCCCCAAGGAGATGACAGAACTCCTTCCAAAAGGTTGCTGAGAATTGCGGGCCCCGGTCTGACACTATATCCTGGGGTAGGCCATGGATACGAAACACATGTTCCAGGACCACCTGGGAGGTCTCTTTAGCAGAGGGTAGTTTGGGAAGGGGCACGAAGTGGGTCATCTTACTAAAGCGGTCAACAATGGTAAGGATGACTGTGTGTCCGTCAGAGGGCGGAAGGCCCGTAACAAAGTCCAGTGAAACGTGGGACCAGGGCCTCTTGGGTATGAGTAGGGGTTGCAGCAACCCAGCAGGAGGCTGGTTGGGAGTCTTGTTTCGGTTACAAGTGGGACAAGCTCGGATGAATTCTCGGACATCCCGTCTCATCCCCCGCCACCAGAACCGCTGGCGGACCAGATGAAGGGTGCGAGTGATGCCGGGATGACAGGCCAGACGGGATTCGTGCCCCCACTGAATCACAGGTGACCTGAGATTTGCTGGAACAAACAGACGGTTGGGGGGCGCTGGTGCTTGGACCTGGCTGGTCCCGAAGAGCCTCCATGACCTGCTTCTCGATCTCCCAGGTGAGGGCCGCTACGACCAAGTGGCTGGGAAGAATGGGAGCTGTCATGGCGGTGGTCTCGTCCTTCTGAAACATCCGGGAAAGAGCATCAGGTTTGATGTTGCGAGATCCCGGGCGGTAGGAGAGCGTGAAATTGAAGCGCGTAAAGAACAGAGACCACCGCTGTTGACGGGAGTTCAGCCTCCTGGCTGTTTGGATATACTCCAGGTTCTTGTGGTCTGTCCACACTACGAATGGTTCCTTTGACCCCTCTAACCAGTGCCGCCATTCTTCAAGGGCGAGCTTGACAGCCAACAGCTCGCGGTTCCCAATGTCGTAGTTGCATTCGGCAGGGGTTAGCCGACGGGAGTAGAAGGCACAGGGGTGCATCTTGCCATCCTCAGCTGCTCTTTGAGAAAGCACTGCACCCACTCCCACGTCCGAAGCATCTACCTCCACCACAAACTGCCTTGCTGCATCTGGCATCTGGAGGATGGGAGCAGAAGTGAAACATGTCTTGAGGATATTGAAGGCCTTATCAGCAGCTGATGTCCATTGGTACGGTTGTTTAGTGCTGGTTAGCGCCGTGAGGGGTGCAGCCACTGTGCTATAGTTTCTGATGAATCTCCTATAAAAGTTGGCAAAGCCCAGGAACTGTTGCAACTTCTTCCGAGACTCAGGAACTGGCCAGGAAGTGACAGCCGACACCTTCGTGAGATCCATCTGAATGCTGCCCTCGGTCACCACATACCCCAGGAATGAAACGGTCTTGGCATGGAACTCGCACTTCTCTGCCTTCACGAAAAGAGAGTTCTCCAGCAGGCGGCGCAGGACCAACCGGACGTGGTGCGTGTGTTCTGACAGAGTCTTTGAGAATATTAAAATATCGTCAAGGTACACAAATACGAACGTATTTAGCATGTCCCTGAGGATATCATTCACTAGGGCTTGAAAAACTGCTGGGGCATTGGTGAGGCCGAAGGGCATGACGAGATATTCATAGTGGCCGGTTGGTGTGTTGAACGCTGTCTTCCATTCGTCTCCCTCCCTCATCCGCACCAGATGGTAGGCATTGCGAAGGTCCAGCTTAGTGAATACAGTGGCTCCCTGCAGCAGTTCGAAGGCAGACGAAAGTAAGGGCAGTGGGTAGCGATTCTTAACCGTGATGTCGTTCAGACCCCGGTAATCTATGCATGGACGAAGAGAACCGTCCTTCTTGCCGACAAAGAAGAATCCCGCTCCTGCGGGGGAAGACGACGGTCTAATTATCCCGGAGGCAAGAGAGTCATTAATGTAGTCCTCCATGGCCTTTCTTTCCGGGGCTGACAGTGAATACAGACGACCCTTGGGAGGTGCTGTGCCAGGCAGGAGATCAATCGCGCAGTCATAGGGTCTGTGTGGGGGTAGAGATGTCGCCTTGGATTTGTTGAACACCTCTTTCAGGCTGTGGTAACAGGCCGGAACATTGGATATGTCGGAGGTAGCGCTAGATCCTTCCCGGTGAACGGGCAGGGTGGCCCCCCTTAAACAGGTCTGGTGACAACTCCTTCCCCACTCACGGACTGTTCCTGTCTCCCAGTCGATGTGGGGGTTGTGCTGACGGAGCCACGGGTATCCAAGAATGAGTGGTTGGCCAGGTGAGTGTAGGAGGTGAAACTGGATGGACTCCTGGTGGTTTCCTGACAGCAGGATTGTCACAGGGGCGGAGATATGAGTGACAGTGCCAAGATGATGCCCATCCAGGGCTCGTGCAGGAATGGGTTGTGTCAGTTGATGATGGTTCACGCCCAGTTGCTGTGCAAGCTCAGGGTCCATGATGTTTGCTTCGGCTCCGGAATCCACAAGGGCGGCCAATGTATGAGTCTTGTCAGAAAGCTGAAGGCGGAGATGAAGCAGGGTCTTTCGGATGGAGGGAGACTGAAGGCTTGTTGAGCTCACCCGGATCTCCCCTACACCTGGTGAGCTGCGGCTTTTGCCGGACAAGTAGCGACACGGTGATTCTCGCCACCACAGTAGAGGCAAAGGTTGGAGCTTAGACGGCGCCCGACGCTCCTCGGGAGTCAGAGAGGCACGGCCAATCTCCATGGGCTCAGGCTGATTGAGTTGGCTATGGGACTTGACAGGCAGGGGCTGGACAGAAGCGGTATCGACCCGAGTACGGATGGCAGGTTGACTGAGACGGCCCTTCTCCCTCCTCCGGGTCTGTATACGGCGGTCAATGCGAACGGCAAGGTCAATGGCGGCATCAAGCGTTGAGGGCGGGTCATGGGAAACAAGCTCGTCCTTGATATAGTCCGCCAGGCTATGGAGGAAGGCTTGCACCAGTGCCTCTGGGTTAAACGAGCTTTGACTGGCCAGGGTACGAAAGTCAATGGAGAAGTCTGCCACTGTCCGATTGCCCTGACGGATGGTGAGCAGAGCTTGTGACGCTTCGGCTGTTGGCGAGCCTAGGTCAAAGACCTTTAACATCTCCTCCTCAAAGGCACTGAAGGAGGCACAGGCTGGGGTTTGCCGGTCGAATTCCGCCGTTCTCCCACAACCGAGCTCGACCGGTGAGATGTGTGATGACATACCCCACCTTGGCTCCCTCTGTTGAGAAAGTCCTGGGCTGTAGTGCAAACTGGATTCGGCAGCTGCTCAAGAATGGTCTTACTTGCTTCTGGTTGCCATCAAAACGTTCCGGGTTCCCAATCCTTGGTTCAGGAGCGTGGGGATCTGGTGGCAGCACTGCCGGGCCTGCAGCATTGGGACCTCCAGCGGAGGGATGAAGGAGTATCGGTGGTACAGGAACAAAAGGACCAGGGGGGTGCAGGTGGAGTAGCCGGGCTTGAGAGTAGTTGCAGGGCTTGGGCTAGCTGTTGTTGCTGCAGTTGGAACTGTTGTTGCTGCTGGTTGAATAGCTGGAGAAGGGAAGCGATGTCGCCAGCCATCCGATTTATGTCTCCCTCAGAGCGTTCCAGTCGCTGTAGGGCAGTCCTCTCTGGCTCTTCCTCCATCGTGGTCAGGGAGTGCGCTGGGTCCATGATGGTCAGATCGTTCTGTCACGAACAGAAGAGGACCCAAGAGCGCAAGTTCAAATTCAGAGTTCTTTATTCAAGGTTACAGGCGGGAAGAGGAGTCCCAGGGGTGTCAGGGGTCTTTCAGGGTCCTCCTGTGGGTACCTGTGCTCCGGGGGTCACCAAATGTCCGGGGGTGTCCAGTCCAAGTGCTTAGTGTGTGTGTTCCCCAGTGATGGAGCGGCGTATCGGGCTGAGGGTGGTGAAACGTCTGGGCACGCTCATCTGGTGGTCGGAGACCTGGGGGAACACACACACACAACAGCAATATGAATGGCAGGCAGAAGTACAGATCAGGGCTGGGCAAATATCGTGGTGAGAGACAGAAGGCAGAAACGAGTTACCGGAGGGGCTGAAGATCGGAGAGTAGTCGAGGTCCAGAAGGCAGGTTGGGATAGACGGGGCAGTAGAACAAGGAGGCAGTCAAGAAAGGATCGGTATCACAAACAGGAGTCAGAGCGCAGACAGGCAGGTTACTGGTCCGGGTTTGAAGACGATCTGACAGGGCTTGGCTGAAAACCAGGGCTTGATATACTGGGAGAGGTAGTGGGGAAATGCAGTTCAGCTGGCAGAGTAATTAGAACAGAGTGAGGCAAGGTGAGGATGGTGAGTGGGAAATGCAGTGCAGCTGGCCAGGTAACAAGAGCAGAGCAGGGCAGGTGGAGCTAGTTAGGCTGAGTAGAGAGAGGGAGGTGAGCAGAGTGGAAGATAATTGAATGCAATTAATGTTGCTACCAGGGAGAGAGAGTGCTCATGACAAAACCAAAAGCTTACCTTGAGTTGGAAGAGTTCCAGTGTTGTGTTGGATAGTCATAGCCAGCTAGCGAACATACAGTTGAATTCGGAAGTTTACATACACTTAGGTTGGAGTCATTAAAACTCGTTTTTCAACCACTCCAGAAATGTCTTGTTAACAAACTATAGTTTTGGCAAGTCGGTTAGGACATCTACTTTTTGCATGACACAAGTAATTTTTCAAACAATTGTTTACACACAGATTATTTCACTTATAATTCACTGTATCACAATTCCAGTGGGTCAGAAGTTTACATACATGACTTTGACTGTGCCTTTAAACAGCTTGGAAAATTCCAGAAAATGATGTCATGGCTTTAGAAGCTTCTGATAGGCTAATTGACATCATTTGAGTCAATTGGAGGTGTACCTGTGGATGTATTTCAAGGCCTACCTTCAAACTCAGTGCCTCTTTGCTTGACATCATGGGGTAATCAAAAGAAATCAACCAAGTCCTCAGAAAAAATATTGTAGACTTCCACAAGTCTGGTTCACAAGCAATTTCAAAACACCTGAAGGTACCACGTTCATCTGTACAAACAATAGTACGCAAGTATAAACACCATGGGACCACACAGCTGTCATACCACTCAGGAAGGTGACATGTCCTGTCTCCTAGAGATGAACATACTTTGGTGTGAAAAGTGCAAATCAATCCCAGAACAACAGCAAAGGACCTTGTGAAGATGCTGGAGGAAACATGTACAAAAGTATCTATATCCACAGTAAAACGAGTCCTATATCGACATAACCTGAAAGGCCGCTCAGCAAGGAAGAAGCCACTGCTCCAATACCGCCATAAAAAAAGGCAGACTACGGTTTGCAACTGCACATGTAGAAATGTCCTCTGGCCTGATGAAACAAAAATATAACTGTTTGGCCATAATGACCATTGTTATGTTTGGAGGAAAAAGGGGATAACTTGCAAGCCGAAGAACACAATCCCAACCGTGAAGCACGGGGGTGGCAGCATCATGCTGTGGGGGTGCTTTGCTGCAGGAGGGACTGGTGCACTTCACAAAATAGATGGCATCATGAGGAAGAAAATTATGTGGATATATTGAAGCAACATCTCAAGACATCAGTCAGGAAGTTAAAGCATGGTCGCAAATGGGTCTTCCAAATGAACAATGACCCCAAGCATCCTTCCAAAGTTGTGGCAAAATGGCTTAAGGACAACAAAGTCAAGGTATTGGAGTGGCCATCACAAAGCCCTGACCTCGATCTTATAGAAATTTGGGGGCAGAACTGAAAAAGTGTGTGCGAGCAAGGAGGCCTACAAACCTGACTCAGTTACACCAGCTCTGTCAGGAGGAATGGGCCAAAATTCACCCAACTTATTGTGGGAAGCTTGTGGAAGGCTACCCAAAACGTTTGACCCAAGTTAAACAATTTAAAGGCAATGTTACCAAATACTAATTGAGTGTATGTAAACTTCTGACCCAATGGGAATGTGATGAAAGAAATAAAAGCTGAAATAAAACATTCTCTCTACTATTATTCTGACATTTCACATTCTTAAAATAAAGTGGTCATCCTAGCTGACCTAAAACAGGGAATGTTTACTAGGATTAAATGTCAGGAATTGTGAAAAACTGAGTTTAAATGTATTTGGCTAAGGTGTATGTAAACTTCCAACTTCAACTGTAAGTGTATGTGAACTTCCGACTTCAACTGTAAATGTCACTGACATGTCTACCTCGGATCAGAATAGCTCTAAAAACAAACAAGCAACCCAGAAAAGGACTAAGAATAGCCAATATTAACATATGTAGCCTAAGAAACAAAGTTCATGAAATTGACAACTTATTAACATCCAAAAACATTCATATTCTGGCCATCTCTGAAACACACTTAGATCATTCATTTGATGATGAAGTAGTAGCTATACATGGTTAAAGAATATATAGGAAAGATAGAAATGCAAATGGTGGAGGTGTTGTCATGTATGTCCAGATTCATATTCCTGTTAGGCTGAGAGAGGATCTCATGTCAGATGATGTGGAAGTAATATGGCTACAGGTTAATCTGCCTCACCTAAAGCCTATTCTCGTAGGAAGTTGCTATAGACCACCAAGTGCTAAAAGTCAGTATTTGGACTACATGTATGAAATGTTGGATAATATATGTGATATCAAAAGAAAGGTATATTTTCTGGCTGAGCTAAATATTGACTGGTTGTCATCAAGCTGCCCACTCAAAAAGAAGCTCCAAGCTGTAACCAGTGCCTGCAATCTGGTTCAAGTCAACAGTCAACCTACCAGGGTATTTACAAATAGAACAGGAACTAAATCATCCACGTGAATTGATCACATATTTACTAATGTTCCAGAAATCTGCTCTAAAGCAGTATCCATACCCATTGGATGTTGTGATCATAATATAATAGCCATATCTAGAAAAAACAAAGTTCCAAAGATTGGACCTAAAATTGTGTATAAACGATCATACAATACATTTTGCAATGATACCTATGTCAAATATGTGAAAAATATTTGTTGGTCTGATGTGTGCAATGAGGAACATCCGGACGCTGCACTTGAAGCATTTATGAAACTGCTTCTTCCAGTTACTGATAAGCATGCACCCATCAAGAAACTGACTGTTAGAACTGCTAAATCCCCATGGATAGATGATTAATTGAAAAACGGTATGGCTGAGGGATGAGGCAAAGGGAATAGCAAATAAGTCTGACAACACAGCAGACTGGCAAACATAGAGTAAATTGAGAAATCACATAACTAAACTAAACAAAAAGATGAATAAACTATTCTCTGGAACAAATATAAATGATATATAGAATGATAATAAAAAGTTCTGGAGTACTTCAAATGACATTCTAGGCAAGTAAGCAAACTCGGCTCCATCCTCCATTGAGGCAGATGGCTTGTTCATAACAAAACCCTTTGATATTGCCAACCACTTTAATAACATTTTTTTAAACAAGATTAGCAAACTTAGGTATGACATGCAAACAACAAATGCTGAGCCTTCATATTCATGCATAATGGTCCAAATAATGAAAGACAAGCACTGTAGTTTTGAGTTTAATGACAAACCACCTGGTACCGACAACCTGGATGGTTAATTGCTGGTAGCGGACTCCTGTTTGCCACATCTTCAATTTAAGCCTAGAAGACGGTGTGTGTCCTCAGACATGGAGGGAGGCAAAGGTCATTCCGCTACCCAAGAATAGCAGAGCACCCGTTAATGGTTCAAACAGCTGAACAATCAGCCTATTACAAGTGCTTAGCAAACCTTTTGAAAACATTTTGTTTGACTTTCAGCATGCTTATAGGGAAGGGCACTCAACACGCACACCACTGACACAAATGACTGATGATTGGCTGAAAGAAATTGATGAAAATGTTCTGGTGTTATGGATTTGCATCCTCTGCCTTATTATGTATTGAGAGTTACCTATCTAATAGAACACTGAGGGTTTTCATTAATGGAAGTGTGGTGTACCGCGGGGCAGCCGGCTAGGGCCATTACTGTTTTCTGTTTTTACAAATGACCTTCCACTGACCTTGAATAGGTTGTCTCCAGCCGAATGATTACGCAGGCTTAACACGAATAGTTGTCTCTATTGCGGGACTACTGGTCATTTCGTGTCTACCTGTCCACTATCCCATAGGGCGGCGCACAATTAGCCCAGCGTTGTCTGGGTTTGGCCGGTGTAGGCCGTCATTGTAAATAAGAATTTGTTCTTAACTGACTTGCCTAGTTAAATAAAGGTAAAATAAAAAAAAATAAAAGACCAGGCTCACCGGTAGGGGCGAGTAGTCTGGTGGGCCATACGGAGAACTTTCCATCTCCCCTTACTCGCACCCCTCTCCATGCCATCCTTCTGTGGGGGAACCAGTCAAAATCTCACCGGGTACTCATCGACTCAGGGGCCGATGAGAGTTTTTTTGGACACTACTCATCAGAGCTGAGCATCCCCACTCAGCCTCTCTCCATTCCCATGGACATTAGAGCTCTGGACGGGCGCTCTATAGGCAGGGTCACCCACAATACCACTCCCATCAACTTGCGAGTGTCAGGGAACCACAGTGAGCCTATCCAGTTCATGCTTATTAACTCTCCTCAGGTTCCCGTTGTATTGGGATTCTCTTGGCTCCAGCGACACAATCCCCTCATCAACTGGACTGCGGGTGCCATCGTAGGCTGGAGTGCGTTCTGCCAAGCCCATTGCCTGAAGTCGGAGCAGCCTGCCCCGGGACGTCTTCTTGTGGGCTCGGAAGTAGCCTCGGACCTCTCTGCCGATCCGCGGAGTACCAGGACCTCTGGGAGTTTTTCAGTAAGGCCTGGGCCACTTCGCTTACTCCGCATCGACCCTATGACCGTGGGATCAACCTTCTCCTGGGCACCACACCACCCCGGGGACGACTGTATTCTCTGTCGGGTCCGGAGACCAAGGTTATGGAGACCTACAGTACCAGTCAAAAATTCGGACACACCTACTCATTCAAGGGTTTTTCTTAATTTTTACTATTTTTTACATTGTAGAATAATAGTGAAGACATCAACACTATGAAATAATACATATGGAATGATGTAGTAACCAAAAAAGTGTTAAACAAATCAAAATATATGTTATATTTGAGATTCTTCAAATAGCCACCCTTTGCCTTGATGACAACTTTGCACACTCTTGGCATACTCTCAACCAGCTTCACCTGGAATGCTTTTCCAACAGTCTTGAAGGAGTTCCCACATACGCTGAACACTTGTTGGCTGCTTTTCCTTCACTCTGCGGTCCGACTCATACCAAACCCCTAGGGGGTTTCACCTGTCTTTGTGCTTGCCTCCACCCCCCTCCAGGTGTAGCCCATCTTCCCCATTATCCCCAGTGCATTTATACCTGTGTTCTCTGTTTGTCTGTTGCCAGTTCGTCTTCTCTCGTCAAGCCTACCAGCGTGTTTTTCGTACTCCTGTTTTCTTGAGCCCTGTTTTCTAGTTTTCCCGGTTTTGATCTTTCTGCCTGCCCTGACCCTGCCTGCCGTTCTGTACCGTTTTGACACTGCCCTGGATTACTGACCTCTGCCTGCCCCAACCCTGAGCCTGCCTGCCCCCTATTTATATAATGAACGTCCGTTATTCAAACTGTCTGCATCTGGGTCTTTTCCTGAGCTGTGATATCAATGGCTGCTAAAATGGGAAGAAGTCTGTCCACGATGGGCGTTGCTATGCCTTCTTGACATCTCAGTCGACCAGACAGGTCCTACAGGCCTTAGTTTTGTTGCACCTAGACTACTGCCCAGCTGTGTGGTCATGTGCGGCAAAGAAAGACATAGGTAAATTGCAGTTGGTCCAGAACAAAGCAGCACGTATCGCAATTAGATGTACACGGAGGGAAAGTGTCAGTAACATGCATGTCAGTCTCTCCTGGCTCAAAGTTGAGGAGAGATTGACTGCATCACTATTGGTCCTTGTGCAAGGTATTGATGTGTTGAAGGTACCGAACTGTCTGTTCAAGCAGTTGGCACACAGTTCAGACACTCATCGGTACAACACAAGACATGCAACCAGAGGTCTCTTCACAGTTCCCAGGTCCAGAACAGAGGCTGGGAAACACACAATATTAAATAGAGCCATGACTACATGGAACTCTCTGCCACCCCAGGTAACTCAAGCTAGCAATAAAACCAGTTAAAAAAAACGGATAAAAGAACACCTTACTGCACAAAGGGAATTGTGAAGAGACACAGCCATTTTATATATCTTGTATTGTAATGCTGCTCCAAGATGGCGTAGTAGTGCGGTCTTGTTCTTTGTTGTGTGTCTGTCAGTGGCTGATGTGGATGTGGTGTAGGAGTCAGGCGCAGGACACAGAAGCTACTTCCAACAGACTTTACTGGAGGACACGAAATACAAAGAAAAGGGCCTCAACAAAACAAGGAGGCGAGCGATTACGCAACAGTGCGCAAAAACACTCCAATGCAGAAGCGATACGCAAATGTGCGTCTGGACTCTAAAACACAATAGAGCAAAATACCAGCACCTACGGACAGGCGGAACAATTACACACAACTCACTACAAACAAAACGAGACACATATAGGGAACATAATTAACACTAACAGGAAACAGGTGAACAAGGAAGACAAAACAAAACAAACATCGATAACATACAACGGTGGTAGCTAGTACTCCTGGGACGACGACCGCCGAAGCCTGCCCGAGCAAGGAGGAGGAGCAGCCTCGGCCGAAACCGTGACAGTGTCCATGTAAATAGCCAGTTTTTTGTATTTTATTGTATTTTTTGTACATATTTCCCTATCACACTTTTCATCCTTCTACTAAATATACTTTCCTGCAACCCGCCTCACTCAATGTGGAACGGATTCTATTATTTACTCACCTTTATCTAGAATCTCCAGTTGAAACTAGCTAGCAAGCTAACTAGCTACTTGCTATTAGCCACCGTTAGCGGTTTTCACCCAGAACATCGGATTTTCTGCCGGAATAACTGAATCACTGGACCCTAACACCGGATCGCAACTAGCTAGCCGCAACCGAATGGATGTTGCTGTAGGCTAATCACCACTGCACCCGAAGCAAGCACCAGTTAGCCTTGAGCTAGCCTCGAGCCAGGCCCGTATCCAGGCTATCTACCTCTTTGTCTACCGGACGGGAGTAGCCAGCTAACTAGCTACTTGCTATTAGCCACCGTTAGCGGTTTTTCACCATTGTCCGTGGCCTGCACTACCTACCAGCCAGCTCTAGCCTAGACTATTATTGGCCAGTCTGCACTGTCTGCACAGTGCGTTATCAACCCAGAACATATCGGATTTTCTGCCGGAACCACTAAATCAATGGACCTTTAACACCGGATCATTGCAACTAGCTAGCTGCAACCAAATGGATGTTGTTGTTGGCTAATCAGCCTTGAGCTAGCCTCGAGTCAGGCACATCTCCCGGCTATATACCTCTCTGTCAACCGGAAAGGACCTCCTAGAGTCGACACGGAGCCCAGCCGATCCATCACGACTGGTTTGCCGACGTAATCGTCTGTGGTTTCAACAGGCTTCCCGTTGCGACGACCACGACCTGTGATTGCTTTATGCCTCTCTCCCATGTCAATATACCTTGCCTATTGCTGTTCCAGTTAGTTCTTATTATACAATTTCAATATAGAACCCCAAGTCATTCTCAAACTGCCTCAAATAGCTCCTTTGTTCCACCCCCCCATACACGCCGAGACAGAATCACTGGAGGTACCGATTGAGCCGATCTTTTTCATTGTTACCCAACGCTTAGGTTTACCTCCACTGTACTCATATCCTTCCATATCCTTGTCTGTACATAATGCCCTGAATCTATTCTACAACGCCCGGAAATCTGCCCCCTTTATTCTCTGTACCCAACGCACTAGAAGACCAGTTCTTAAAGCCTTTAGCCGTATCCTTATTCTAGTGCTCCTCTGTTCCTCTGGTGATGTAGAGGTTAACCCAGGCCCTGCAGCCCCCAGTATCACTCCTACTCCCCAGGAGCTATCATTTGTTGACTTCTGTAACCGTAAAATCCTTGGTTTTCTGCACATTAACATCAGAAGCCTCCTTCCTAAGTTTGAGTTATTCACTGCGTTAGCACACTCCGCCAACCCTGATGTTCTAGCAGTGTCTGAATCCTGGCTTAGGAAGGCCACCAAACATTCATAAATGTCCATCCCCAACTACAACATTTTCCGCCTAGATAGAACTGCCAAAGGGGGTGGAGTTGCAATCTACTGTAGAGATAGCCTGCAGAGCTCTATCATACTATCCAGGTCTGTGCCTAAACAGTTTGAGCTTCTACTTCTAAAAATCCACCTTTCCAGAAATAAGTCTCTCACTGTTGCCGCTTGCTACAGACCCCCCTCAGAACCCAGCTGTGCCCTGGACACCATATGTGAATTGATTGCCCCCCATCTATCCTCAGAGTTCGTACTGCTTGGTGACCTAAACTGGGATATGCTTAACACCCCGGCCATCGTACAATCCAAACTAGATGCCCTCAATCTCACACAAATTATCAAGGAACCTACCAGGTACAACCCTAAGTCCGTAAACATGGGCACCCTCATAGATATCATCCTGACTAATTGACCCTCTAAATACACCTCAACTGTCTTCAACCAGGATCTCAGCTATCACTGCCTTATTGCCTGCGTCCGTAACGGGTCCGCGGTCAAACGACCACCCCTCATCAATGTCAAACGCACCATAAAAAAAATTAGCGAGCTGGCCTTCCTAATTGACCTGGCCCAGGTATCCTGGATGCATATCGATCTCATTCCGTCAGTAGAGGATGCCTGGTTGTTCTTTAAAAGTGCTTTCCTCTCAATCTTAAATAAACATGCCCCATTCAAAAAATTCAGAACTAAGAACAGATATAGCCCCTGTTTATCCTCAGACTTGACTGCCCTTGACCAGCACAAAAACATCCTGTGGCGTACTGCATTAGCATCGAATAACCCCCGCGATATGCAACTTTTCAGGGAAGTTAGGAACCAATATACACAAGCAGTTAGGAAAGCAAAGGCTAGCTTTTTCAAACAGAAATTTGCATCCTGTAGCACTAACTCCAAAAAGTTTTGGGACACTGTAAAGTCCATGGAGAATAAGAGCACCTCCTCCCCGCTGCCCACTGCACTGAGGCTAGGAAACACTATCACCACCAATAAATCTACAATAATCGAGAATTTCAACAACCATTTTGCTACGGCTGGCCATGCTTTCCACCTGGCTACCACTACCCCGGCCACCAGCTCTGCACCCTCCGCTGCAACTTGCCCATGCCCCCCCCGCTTCTCCTTCACACAAATTCAGACAGCTGATGTTCTGAAAGAGCTGCATAATCTGGACCCCTACAAATCATCTGGGCTAGACAATCTGGACCCTTTCTTTCTAAAAATAGCAGCCGAAATTGTCGCAACCCCTATTACTAGCCTGTTCAAACTCTCTTTCGTAACGTCTGAAATCCCCAGAGATTAGAAAGCTGCCGCGGTCATCCCCCTCTTCAAAGGGGGTGACACTCTAGATCCAAACTGTTACAGACCTATAGCCATCCTGCCCTGCCTTTCGAAAGTTTTTGAAAGCCAAGTTAACAAACAGATCACCGACCATTTCGAATTCCACCGTACCTTCTCCGCTATGCAATCCGGTTTCCGAGCTGGTCATGGGTGCACTTCAGCCACGCTCAAGGTCCTAAACGATATTATAACCACGATCGATAATAGACAGTACTGTGCATCCATCTTCATCGACCTTGCCAAGGCTTTCGACTCTGTAAACCACCGCATTCTTATTGGCAGACTAAATAGCCTTGGTTTCTCAAATGACTGCCTCGCCTGGTACACCAACTACTTCTCAGATAGAGTTCAATGTGTCAAATCGGAGGGCCTGTTGTCTGGACCTATGGCAGTCTCTATGGGGGTGCCACAGGGTTCAATCTCGGGCCGACTCTTTTCTCTGTGTATATCAATGATGTCGCTCTTGCTGCTGGTGACTCTCAGATCCACCTCTACGCAGATGACACCATTTTGTATACATCTGGCCCTTCATTGGACACTGTGTTAACAAACCTCCAAACGAGCTTCAATGCCATACAACACTCCTTCCGTAGCCTCCAACTGCTCTTAAACAGTAGTAAAACTAAATGCATGCTCTTCAATCGAACGCTGCTGGCACCCGCCCACCCGACTAGAATCACTTCTCTTGACGGGTCTGACCTAGAGTATGTGGACAACTACAAATACCTAGGTGTCTGGTTAGACTGTAAACTCTCCTTCCAGACTCACATCTCCAATCCAAAGTTAAATCTAGAATCAGCTTCCTATTTCGCAACAAAGTCTCCTTCACTCATGCTGCCAAACATGCCCTCGTAAAACTGACTATCCTACCGATCCTTGACTTCAGCGATGTCATTTACAAAATAGCCTCCAACACTCTACTCAGCAAATTGGATGTAGTCTATCACAGTGCCATCCGTTTTGTCACCAAAGCCCCATATACTACCCACCACTGTGACCTGTACGCTCTTGTTGGCTGGTCCTCACTACATATTCGTTGCCAAACCCACTGGCTCCAGGCCATCTATAAATCACTGCTAGGCAAATCTCCGCCTTATCTTAGCTCATTGGTCAACATAGCAACACCCACCCGTAGTATGCGCTCCAGCAGGTATATCTCACTGGTCATCCCCAAAGCCAACACCTCCTTTGGCCGCCATTCCTTCCAGTTCTCTGCTGCCAATGACTGGAACGAACTGCAAAAATCTCTGAAGCTGGAGACTCTTATCTCCCTCATTAACTTTAAGCATTGTCAGAGCACCTTACCGATCACTGCACCTGTACACAGCCCTTCTGAAATTAGCCCACTCAACTACCTCATCCCCATATTGTTATTTATTTTGCTCATTTGCACCCCAGTATCTCTATTTGCACATCATCTCTTGCACATCTATCATTCCAGTGTTAATACCAATTGTAATTATTTTGCACTATGGCCTATTTATTGACTTACCTCCATAACTTGCTACATTTGCACACATTGTATGTCAAGGCGTGCTGTAGGTGCAGTGGCGGAATCAAACGCAGGACGCAGACGGATAATCCAACAGACTTGTATTAAGCCGAAACACGGCAAACGGACAACACTTGCCCGAAGGCGAAATACGCACGAAGGCGAAAAAGAAACAAAACAGCGCACAAACAGGTGCGTAAACTCCAGCGCAGTGGAGAGAAGCTCAACCGAGCGAAAACACGTCTGACACAATCAATAATACACAACACCTGACAAACACAACAGGAACTAAATAGGACACTAATGACACTAAATGAAAACAGGTGTGACAACACTCAGACAAAAGCAAACGAACATGAAACATACAACGGTGGCAGCTAGTATTCCGGAGACAACGAACGCCGAAGCCTGCCCGAACAAGGGAGAGAGGCAGCCTCGGCCGAAACCGTGACATTGTATATATATTTTCTTTGGTATTTTTGACTTTATGTTTTGTTTTACCCCATATGTAACTCTGTGTTGTTGTTTTTATCGCACTGCTTTGCTTTATCTTGGCCAGGTCGCAGTTGTAAATGCGAACTTGTTCTCAACTGGCTTACCTGGTTAAATAAAGGTGAATTTTTTTTTTTGCACTGCACTAAATTGATGTATTAGACCTAGATATTGTGTGTATGTACTGAAATGTAGTTTATGTGTGACGTTTAAAATGTACAGTGAGGGAAAAAAGTATTTGATCCCCCACTGACAAAGAAATGATCAGTCTATAATTTGTATGGTAGGTTATTTGAACAGTGAGACAAAATAACAACAACAAAATCCAGAAAAACGCATGTCAAAAATGTTATAAATTGATTTGCATTTTAATGAGGGAAATAAGTATTTGACCCCCTCTCAATCAGAAAGATTTCTGGACCCAGGTGTCTTTTATACAGGTAACGAGCTGAGATTAGGAGCACACTCTTAAAGTGAGTGCTCCTAATCTCAATTTGTTACCTGTATAAAAAGACACCTGTCCACAGAAGCAATCAATCAATCAGATTCCAAACTCTCCACCATGGCCAAGACCAAGGAGCTCTCCAGGGATATCAGGGACAAGATTGTAGACCTACACAAGGCAGGAATGGGCTACAAGACCATCACCAAGCAGCTTGGTGAGAAGGTGACAACAGTTGGTGCGATTATTCGCAAATGGAAGAAACACAAAAGACCTGTCAATCTCCCTCAGCCTGGTGCTCCATGCAAGATCTCACCTCGTGGAGTTGCAATGACCACGAGAACGGTGAGGAATCAGCCCAGAACTACACGGGAGGATCTTGTCAATGATCTCAAGGCAGCTGGGACCATAGTCACCAAGAAAACAATTGGTAACACATTACACCGTGAAGGACTGAAATCCTGCATCGCCCGCAAGGTCCCCCTGCTCAAGAAAGCACATATACAGGCCCGTCTGAAGTTTTCCAATGAACATCTGAATGATTCAGAGGAGAACTGGGTGAAAGTGTTGTGGTCAGATGAGACCCAAATTGAGCTCTTTGGCATCAACTCTACCCGCCGTGTTTGGAGGAGGAGGAATGCTGCCTATGACCCCAAGAACACCATCCCCACCGTCAAACATGGAGGTGGAAACATTATGCTTTGGGGGTGTTTTTCTGCTAAGGGGGCAGGACAACTTCAACGCATCAAAGGGACGATGGACGGGGCCATGTACCATCAAATCTTGGGTGAGAACCTCCTTCCCTCAGCCAGGGCATTGAAAATGGGTCATGGATGGGTATTCCAGCATGACAATGACCCAAAACACACGGCCAAGGCAACAAAGGAGTGGTTCAAGAAGAAGCACATCAAGGTCCTGGAGTGGCCTAGCCAGTCTCCAGACCTTAATCCCATAAAAAAATCTGTGGAGGGAACTGAAGGTTTGAGTTGCCAAACGTCAGGCCGAAACCTTAAAGACTTGTAGAAGATCTGCAAAGAGGAGTGGGACAAAATCCCTCCTAAGATGTGTGCAAACCTGGTGGCCAACTACAAGAAACGTCTGACCTCTGTGATTGCCAACAAGGGTTTTGCCACCAAGTACTAAGTCATGTTTTGCAGAGGGTCAAATACTTATTTCCCTCATTAAAATGTAAATCAATTTATAAAATTTTTGACATGCGTTTTTCTGGATTTCTTTGTTGTTATTCTGTCTCTCACTGTTCAAATAAACCTACCATTAAAATGATAGACTGATCATGTCTTTGTCAGTGGGCAAACTTACAAAATCAGCAGGGGATCAAATACTCTTTTCCCACACTGTATGTACTGTATTTTAGTCCTTGACTAATTTCACGTGGACCCCAGGAAGAGGAGCTGATGCTTTTTCAGCGGCTAATGGGGATCCTAATAAATAACAAATACCAAAAATAACAAAAGTCCAGTCCTACCTGCTGTCTGCAGTGTTTGGACGTATCGCGTTGGCTATGTCTCTGCCAGATAAAGAAAGCTCTATTGACTTTTTTTGTATCCGTTGTTTCTTAAATATGCCACCTTGGACTGATAATTCTTAGCCATTCAGAGCAAAACCTCTTAAAGTTTCCATTCAAATAGGAGCAGATACTTTTACAAAGAATGTATTTATTTTACTAGGGAGCGATTTCTGCATTTAAGCTCAATTGTGAGATGATCTGTTTTCGCCCTCTGTTCCCATACAATGTGTACAGATTTACTGTCACTCCACTCTCCCGTGTCTGCAGCTCTCTGAGGGTAAAAACCAGCTGTGGATTTAGAGCTCTGTGCATATCATGAGGACAAGGAGAGGCCATAAGAGAGGATTTCTCTAGCATGGCTATAAGGTCTGGTTCAGAAGGGACAAAAGGGAAGGATTTTTTATGTAAAGTGTAGAGAGTGGCAGATGGGCACCCAGCACATGGCACAGTATCAGTAATGCCTCGACTGGGACCTTCATCCATAAAGTCTCTTTTCCTTTTCGGGTGGGGAGGAAGGGGAGGGTTGGGGGAAGCTATGCAATCTGCTCTGACTTGGCCCCCTTTTACATCTGGCCCAGTCCCCTTCTCTTCAGCAGCTTGGTCATTTACAGGGCCCAGGCCTGCCGGCTCCTTTAGGGCTCCCTGGTGCCCATGGTGTCACAGACAAATTGGTTGATCAGTGTGGCTGTAAGGCCTGGTTCAGATGCTTTCTTTATGACACCTAATTTACAGACCAGGGGATGGGGGGTGGGGGGGAATGGGGCCATAAAGTTATACGAGGCCAAAGAGAGTCAGACGATGCAATGGAGTATCTATCATTCAATTATCCACCGTTGGCCCCTGACAATATGAGCAATCCCTAAAGAAGTCTTTGAAATAGTCTACATCAAATGCCCTCAGCTAGACGGCCACAAGCTCCCCAACTGTCGGCAAGTAGTATACTCAGCTTTCGAGGACAGACAGGCAGAGGAATTCATATTTCAAACTGACAATGCCTGGGGGTTTGATGGGGAACAGTCATGAACTCATAACCAAGACAGATGGATGACAATGCACCCAAGAGTTCTTTTCAAAACTAGACATTCTGTACCCCCAGAACCTGATTAAAAAAACACAGTAAAAAATCCTTAGGTAGTGTAGTGAAGGAAATAGGGAGCAGGTAGTATTAGAAAGGAGCAATAGCTCTGTATCGTCATGCGATCGAGGGGGGTGCTGTTGCCATACCAAGCAGTGATGCAGCCAGTCAAGATGCTCTCAATGGTGCAGCTGTAGAACTTTTTCAACCTCCTGAGGGGGAAGAGGCACTGTCGTACCTTCTTCACGACTGTGTGCGTGTGAGTGGAACATTGTAAGTCCTTAGTGATTTGGACACCGAGGAACTTGAAGCTCTCGACCCGCTCCACTGCAATTCTGTCGATGTTGATGGGGGCGTGCTCGCCGCCCGTTTCCTGTAGATCAGCTCCTTGGTCTTACTGATGTTGAAGGAGAGGTTGTTGTCCCAGCACCACACTGCCAGGTCACTGACCTCCCTGTAAGCTGTCTCATCGTCGCCGGTGATCAGGCCTATCATTGTCGTGTCGTCAGCAAACTTGATGATGGTGTTGGAGATGTGCATGGCCACGCAGTCGTGGGTAAACAGGGAGTGCTGCGTTATGAAAGGAACTAGACACGGACACGAATTATCTGTTTAGTGTGTTAACACACTATTGGTAGTTTGTTGTAACCAAGTATTGGTGCTAAACTGTGTTTTATTGGATGCTAGCATGCTAGTTAGCTATGGCGTCATAGTTAGGCATCGTGGGCTGTTGTGGGCAGTTATTGTAGGTTAGCATTGTTTTCGGCGGTGCCGGGTGTAGCACGAAGCTAGCTAGCTAGCCGTTTTTCAAACAAAGTCAACAGAGTAGCCATTGCTAGCTAGCCAACACGACCAGCTAACTGTACTGTAGTAGCTAAATACAATATACTTGTGCTAGCTAGCCAACGTTTAATTATTGCTGCGTTATGAAAGGAACTAGACACGGACACGAATTATCTGTTTAGTGTGTTAACACACTATTGGTAGTTTGTTGTAACCAAGTATTGGTGCTAAACTGTGTGTTATTGGATGCTAGCATGCTAGTTAGCTATGGTGTCATAGTTAGGCATCGTGGGCTGTTGTGGGTAGTTATTGTAGGTTAGCATTGTTTTCGGCGGTGCCGGGTGTAGCACGAAGCTAGCTAGCTAGCCGTTTTTCGAACAGAGTCAACACAGTAGCCATTGTGTGCTGTACTGTGGCAGCTAAATACAATATATTTGTGCTAGCTAGCCAACGTTTAATTATTGCTGCGTTATGAAAGGAACTAGACACGGACACGAATTATCTGTTTAGTGTGTTAACACACTATTGGTGGTTTGTTGTGACCAAGTGTTGGTGCTAAACTGTGTGTTATTGGATGCTAGCATGCTAGTTAGCTATGGTGTCATAGTTAGCTAGCTGAATAAAGTGGGTTGAGTCTATTCCTTGAAACATTGAACCGCTGTGGTTCACAACAATTCTGATTTCTAAAGGTGGAAGTTGGGAGATTTTTTGTTCGGGTGGTTCAGTGAAACAATTATAGTTTCTGAGGTGGAAGTTTTGGTGAGGGAGGCCCTGCTCTCTCCTCTCCCAGATGTTTAGTTCATTTCATTCCGATCTCCTCTGCATTATTGTAGCCATTTGCTACAGCCTGTCAACTATGCCTCTGCCTATCCCTGTTCTCTCCTCTCTGCACAGGCTACACAAATGCCTCACACCGCGTGGCTGCTGCCTCTCTAACCTGGTGGTCCCTGCACGCACCCCACACCTGGAATTCCAGGTCTCAGGCAGCCTCTGGAACTGCCGTTCTGCTCCCAACAAAGCTGACTTCATCCCAGCCTATGCTAACCTCCAGTCCCTCGACTTCCTGGCGCTGACGGAAACATGGATTACCACTGAAAACACTGCTACTCCTACTGCTCTCTCCTCGTCGGACCATGTGTTCTCGCATACCCCGAGAGCATCTGGTCAGAGGGGTGGTGGCACAGGAATCCTCATCTCTCCCAAGTGGACATTCTCAATTTTTCCCCTAACCCATCTGTCTATCTCCTCATTTGAATTCCATGCTGTCACAGTCACTAGCCCATTTAAGCTTAATATCCTTGTCATCTATCGCCCTCCAGGTTCCCTTGGAGAGTTCATCAATGAGCTTGACGCCTTGATAAGTTCCTTTCCTGAGGATGGCTCACCCCTCACAGTTTTGGGGGATTTCAACCTCCCTACGTCCACATTTGACTCATTTCTCTCTGCCTCCTTCTTTCCACTCCTCTCCTCTTTTGACCTCACCCTCTCACCGTCCCCCCTACTCACAAGGCAGGCAATATGCTTGACCTCATCTTTACTAGATGCTGCTCTTCTACTAATCTCACTGCAACTCCCCTCCATGTCTCCGACCACTACTTTGTTTCCCTTTTCTCTCGCTCTCCTCCAACACTACTCACTCTGCCCCTACACAGATGGTAATGCGCCGCCGCAACCTTCGCTCTCTCTCTCCCACTACTCTCTCCTCTTCCATCCTATTATCTCTTCCCTCTGCTCAATCCTTCTCCCTCCAATCTCCTGATTCTGCCTCCTCAACCCTCCTCTCCTCCCTTTCTGCATCCTTTGACTCTCTGTGTCCCCTATCCTCCCGGCCGGCTCGGTCCTCCCCTCCAGCTCCGTGGCTTGATGACTCATTGCGAGCTCACAGAACAGAGCTCCGGGCAGCGGAGCGGAAATGGAAGAAAAACTAAACTCCCTGCCGACCTGGCATCTTTTCACTCCCTCCTCTCTACATTTTCTTCATCTGTTTCTGCTGCTAAGGCCACTTTCTACCACTCTAAATTCCAAGCATCTGCCTCTAACCCTAGGAAGCTCTTTGCCACATTTTCCTCCCTGCTGAATCCTCCCCCCTCCTCTCTCTCTGTGGATGACTTCGCAACCACTTTGAAAAGAAGGTTGACGACATCCGATCCTCGTTTGTTAAGTCTAATGACACTGCTGGTCCTACTCACACTGCCCTACCCTATGCTTTGACTTCTTTCTCCCCTCTCTCTCCAGATAGAATCCTGCGACTTGTGACTGCAGGCCGCCCAACAACCTGCCCGCTTGACCCCATCCCCTCCTCTCTTCTCCAGACCATCTCCGGTGACCTTCTCCCCTACCTCACCTCGCTGATCAACTCATCCTTGACCGCTGGCCATGTCCCTTCCGTCTTCAAGAGAGCGAGAGTTGCACCCCTTCTCAAAAAACCAACACTCGATCCCACTGATGTCAACAACTACAGACCAGTATCCCTTCTTTCTTTTCTTTCCAAAACTATTGAGCGTGCCGTCTTTAGCCAACTCTCTTGCTATCTCTCTCAGAATGACCTTCTTGATCCAAACCAGTCAGGTTTCAGGACTGGTCATTCAACTGAGACTGCTCTTCTCTGTGTCACGGAGGCTCTCCGCACTGCTAAAGCTAACTCTCTCTCCTCTGCTCTTGTCCTTCTAGACCTGTCTGCTGCCTTTGATACTGTGAACCATCAGATCCTCCTCTCCACCCTCTCCGAGCTGGGCATCTCCGGCGCGGCTCACTCCTGGATTGCGTCCTACCTGACCGGTCGCTCCTACCAAGTGGCGTGGCGAGAAGCTGTCTCCGCACCACGTGCTCTCACCACTGGTGTCCCCCAGGGCTCAGTTCTAGGCCCTCTCCTATTCTCCCTATACACCAAGTCACTTGGCTCTGTCATATCCTCACATGGCCTCTCCTATCATTGCTACGCTGACGATACACAACTAATCTTCTCCTTTCCCCCTTCTGATAACCAGGTGGCGAATCGCATCTCTGCATGTCTGGCAGACATATCAGTATGGATGACGGATCACCACCTCAAGCTGAACCCTGGCAAGACGGAGCTGCTCTTCCTCCCGGGGAAGGACTGCCCGTTCCATGATCTCGCCATCACGGTTGACAACTCCGTTGTGTCCTCCTCCCAGAGTGCGAAGAGCCTTGGCGTGACCCTGGACAACACCCTGTCGTTCTCCGCTAACATCAAGGCGGTGACCCGATCCTGCAGGTTCATGCTCTACAACATTCGGAGAGTACGACCCTGCCTTACACAGGAAGCGGCACAGGTCCTAATCCAGGCACTTGTCATCTCCCGTCTGGATTACTGCAACTCGCTGTTGGCTGGCCTCCCTGC
The DNA here is from genome assembly GCF_020615455.1 of Coregonus clupeaformis. Taxonomy (NCBI): domain Eukaryota; kingdom Metazoa; phylum Chordata; class Actinopteri; order Salmoniformes; family Salmonidae; genus Coregonus; species Coregonus clupeaformis. The sequence continues at coordinate 11,382,841 of NC_059203.1, forward strand.
CTGTGCCATTAAACCCCTACAACTCATCCAGAATGCCGCAGCCCGTCTGGTGTTCAACCTTCCCAAGTTCTCTCACGTCACCCCCCTCCTCCGCACACTCCACTGGCTTCCAGTTGAAGCTCGCATCCGTTACAAGACCATGGTGCTTGCCTATGGAGCAGTGAGGGGAACGGCACCTCCGTACCTTCGGGCTCTGATCAGTCCCTACACCCAAACGAGGGCATTGCGTTCATCCACCTCTGGCCTGCTGGCTCCCCTTCCTCTGCGGAAGCATAGTTCCCGCTCAGCCCAGTCAAAACTGTTCGCTGCTCTGGCACCCCAATGGTGGAACAAGCTCCCTCACGACGCCAGGACAGCGGAGTCACTCACCACCTTCCGGAGACATTTGAAACCCCACCTCTTTAAAGAATACCTGGGATAGGATAAAGTAATCCTTCTACAATCCCCCCACCAAAAAAAAAAAAAAAAGTGTAAAGTGGTTATCCCACTGGCTATAGGGTGAATGCACCAATTTGTAAGTCGCTCTGGATAAGAGCGTCTGCTAAATGACTAAAATGTAAATGTAAATGTAAGTACATGAGGGGACTAAGCACACACTCATGTGGGCCCGCGTGTTGAGGGTCAGTGTGGCGGATGTGATGTTCCCTACCCTCACCTCCTTGGGTCAGCCCGTCAGGAAGTCCAGAATCCAGTTGCAGAGGCAGGAGTTCAGTCCCAGGGTCCTAAGCTTGGTAATAAGCTTGGAGGGGACAATGGTGTGAAAACACTACACTAATTAATGAACAGCATTCTCACACCTCTTATCTAGGTGGGTGAGGGCAGTGTGGAGTGCAATTGAGATTGCGTCGTCTATGGATTTGTTGGGGAGGTATGCAAATTGGAGTGGGTCTAGGGTGTCTGGGATGATGGAGTTGATGTGTGCCATAACCAGCCTTTCAAAGCACTTCATGATTACAGATGTGAGTGCTACAGGGTGGTAGTCATTGTGGCATGAAGCCTTAAAGTTCTTGGGAGCAGGAATGATGGTAGTCATTTTAAGATACATGGGGATTACAGACTGGGACAAAGGGAGGTTGAATATGCCTGCCAGCTGATCTGCACATGCACGGAGAACCCGCCCTGGAATACGCAGCCTATAGAGTGTTGACCTGATTCACGTCGGCCTCGGAGAGCAAGATCACCCAGTCCTCCGGGTCAGTGGGGGCCCCTCACGCACGGTATGGTGTTGTTATAGTCGAAGTGTGCATAAAATGCATTGAGTTCGTCTGGAAGAGAGGCATTGTTGGGCAGATCACGGCTGGGTCTTCCTTTGTAATCCGTAATAGACTGTAGCCCCTGCCATGGGCGTCGGAGCCTGTGTAATATGATTCCACCTTATTCCTATATTGTCCTACTGCTCTTTTGATGACTTTGCGGAGTCTTGTGCTTGTTCCTGTCCTCAGCTGTAGCCTCAGGGTTGTCTGTGATAGCCCTATGTGTGGTAGCCTTGTCCTTTAGCTTAGCACCAAGCTCGGTGTTAATCCAGGGCTTTTGATTGGGGAAGCAGCAAACCTTCACTGAGGGAACAACGTCGCCGATGCATTTTCTTATTAAGGAAGGTGGTTAGCCCTTCGTTGTTATCGGTGGAACATATTCCAATTAGCACTAGCAAAGCAAATTAGAGTTAAGTGCCTTGCTCAAGGACAGATCAACAGTGTTTTCACCTAGTAGGCTTGGCGAGTCGAACTAGCAACCTTTCGGTTACTGGCCCAACGCTCTGTGTGTGTGTGTGTGTGTGTGTGTGTGTGTGTGTGTGTGTGTGTGTGTGTGAAGGTGTGTGTGTGAAGGTGTGTGTGTGTGTGTGTTTGCGTACGTGCATGCGTGCGTGCGCTAAAGCGTATTTAAGGGTGAAGTCACCCTAGGTGGTGTTGGCAGCACTGATTGGAAACTCTGCCAATATTACCTCTCACTGGTTGCCCACAATAACCAAAGAGCTCTGTGAAACAACATCTGAGGCTGGTGAAATAAATGGCATATAAAATATTTACACTTGAGAATCCACTAATGTAGTTAGACCCACTAAGCCTGTTAATTCCCCTGACTTCCTCTTACCGCTCTTCTAAAATGATGTGTTGTTTCATGATTATGTTATGGAATAATATAAGTGTGCACTAAATACAAAAATAGATAGAACAGTGTTCATATTTTCATACATATTTCATATAGTTTCAAATCAACAGTTCACTTTAGATCCAGCACTCCCCCTCTTGCATAACACAACTGGTCAGCCTAGATGTTACCTGAATGTTGTCATCAGGATATGGAAATAGTAATACTAATAATGGTAGTTCTTTTGTATATAGTCTCCATCCAACGTCCATCCAAAGTGTCATTCTTACTTCCTGAATAGGTACATGTCCTGCTTTCCACCCTGAAAAGCTATATTTCTTACTAGATCTGCACATTTTTGGGGGTAATGTTGCCTAAATCTATTCTAGGGAGGGATGGTGGTTACAACATAAAATCGGCATGGGAATTCATTCATAAGCAAGGAAATCCATTCATGAATTCTGCATGGGGATATTTTCCATCTATCTGTATCCAGATCATTTCAACCAGATGCTGTAGAGGTGTTGGGATTGCCTCTTATATCACAAATAGCACATTGTGTTGGGGACTGAGAGCAGCTCTGTTCATTTAAGCCTACAACTGAAATGCTGGACCTCTTAGCAGCGCAGGAAACAAGGAAAGAACAATTAAGAATTATCCCCAAGTATCTTTGTTGCTGATATGTTTTAGAAGAAGCCAACACAGGGGAATTAATGAAATAAAACAAATTAAGGGAGTTTGTAAGAATATTTACATACATTTGTAAACCTTTGTATCCACTATGTATTTGTAGTGTCCATTTAGTTGCAAAAAAAGGGTATTCTGTTGGGATGACTGTATATAAGTCTGCAGCGCTGGGAATTTGTCATCATCAACTCCTCCTCAATCCAAAAAACAAAAAAAATTCAATTTTCCACTTGAGATATTTCACTCTCAGCAGATTGCCAAACATCTTAAATTGAATCTGTAATGTTTTCCTCTGGACATGAGATACTTGGTTTCAAGGGTGCCTTTCATTACTCAAATACTTCAGCATTTCATCTCCCAAGTGAACCTTTCATTGTGATAAACCCAGTGGCTATGGTAGTATTGGCAATGCTATAATAGTAAAAGAGCAATGGAGAAGAAAAGTAATTATATGTTGAGCAGGTAAAAATGTGCTGTGAATGTAAATAACTGGGAATCTCTCACAAAAGTGCATTCCTCTGTGCTCTGTGCGCATGTGTATGTGTGTGCCTGCGCATGCCTGTGTGTATGTGTGTGTGTGTGTGTGTGTGTGTGTGCGTGTGTTTGTGTTTGTGTGTGTGTGTGCGTGTGTGTGTGTTTGTGTGTGTGTGTGTGTGTGTGTGTGTGTGTGTGTGTGTGTGTGTAAAGCATGATGAAGGTTCTTTGATGTATTCTGAACTTAATTACATGACTCTGGGCTTATATTATGAGCCACAGCATGTCCTGTTCTTGTAGGCAATGCTGACATCATTTCAATGATAAAGTATCACTGTAATATCAGGAACAGGGGACACCAGCACATGAATGTATTCTCTGCGAGATTACCACTTTATATCCACACCCCACCCCCAGTTGGTGCTAAATATTCTCTCTTAAAAAACTCACACAGAGTTTGGTATGTAAGCTTGTCAGACACACAAATTGATGTTTCCACCCCTTACTCCTATAGCAGACAACCTACAGCGGCATGAGAGGACAGAACAAACCAAAAGGACATAGAAAACCATATGACTTTAAGCTTTCACTTTCAAAGTATAGATTTAGGCAAAAGAAAAAAGGCCACCTCTACTTCCTAGTGACAATAGGTTGAGACTGAAAGTACATTTACTGTATAGAGTACATGCCTACTGCACACACTGTCTTTGATCAGAAGGTCATGAATGTGCTTTGAAATGACTCCGTATGAACCTCATGTAGATCATCAGCAGCCGAGCGCTCCCTGAACTCTCCTGTATGTCTGTCTGTGACTGTGACTAAAGGCTGGCTTTAATCCCCCGCCTGTCTCTGATACAACATGCCATAATTAGGATGACCAGATTGCTCTGATGCACCCTGGGAGCTGTGGAGTGTGTGTGTGTGTGTGTGTGTGTGGGGGGGGGGGTGTTGTGTGTCCTCTAAACGTAGTCATTTGTCACTTAGACCCTACTTCTCTATGCACTGTAACTACAGGGTCAACACAGGCCAGGCCTGACTTTCTCACGCAATCCGCTTCGTTGGTTCGTTTCAATGGGGAAAATATATCAAAGGAATAATTATCATCCTCTTCTCATGCAGACAGTATATAACAAATGGAACATGGAAATTATAAGTTGACATGAGTGTAGTCATCAGAGGAGAGTCAGGTTCATTATCTGGAGCTTCAGCCCCTTAGGTCAGGTCACACCAATACTAACACACTGTCTCACAAAGCTAAAGGTGAACTTCACACCGCTGGTCATTGAATCCAAGGTCATCCCTAATTTCACCCACCACAGTGAACATATAATAATAATAATAATAATAATAAAACATGAACATCCCTGCATGCTGATGTAACATGTTGTGTTGAATGACAACAGTTTAGATTAGGAATCTTAATATGTCCCTTTATGTCCATATAATATGTCTTAATGAATGACACTAATGCCTGGCTGGCACATTAACATTGTGTCATCTGTCACCTGGCAGTGGGACTGCAGTCATGCCATTAATTATGTATGGATGATTCTCATAGGTTTCTGTGAAATCAAGCTACTATATATAAATCTGCTAGGTAATTACCTGGCAAAAGATGATGACAATAAATCATGGAAATATGAGGAGAATTGCAGTGTGAAAATGAAATTCACTTTTTGAATTGTCATCTAAAACATTAAAGGCAAAACATATAATATTAGCTACTCTGGTTTGAATTTAATTATACATTAAAAACATGATAGATGGTAATCTTCACCTCTAATTGATTTCATTGACCTTGACCAAGGTCACTTAAATTACGGATATTCTGTTTGGAGAAAGAAAAACACCACCCTAATAAATCTCCATGTATTTCTCTTCAGATCAGTAGAGCAGAAAGCCAGGACAGAGACAACCTCTCACGTCCTAACAGGAATAGCCTGGCTATAATTGTAAGTCAGGTTGTGAGCCCATTTCTATTCGACAGTCATTCAGTCACAATAGGTTAGAACAAGTGAGAATATGCTCTCGGCAAAGTCACAGCCAACAGCAAGTGCCAAATGAAAGAGTCTTCATTATATAGAACAAGGTATCATTTATGGAGCCGGGCTACTCTGTTCAGGGGCAATCTGACAAACATATTGACTTTGACACCATTTGAGGCTGCAGATATTTCTGCACCTCGTTTCCATTATGCCCTAATATGATTTAGGAGGTACCTTGGCTCAGTATAAAGCTACCTTCATTTCTGCACCTCATACCATTTTGGGTATCTTCATTACAAGAAACAGAAATGAAATGTATAATACAATGACATCAATTGATATGGTATAATAAAATATTTGGATTTTCCGACTCATGGATTTTAGTGTGTTCAGCACAAGTTATGCGAGAATATTGCAGAGCACATTAGTATCCCTCTGTTATTCAATAGTTGGTCCTGTGTGGATATGTGACATACAGACACAACTCTTTTCAACCACTACCTCATGTTCTTATGGTTGGAATGTGCCATACAGTACTTTAATAATGCAATAACAGTAATGGTACTTCATAAGTACACAGAAATAGTTGCTCCATGTCATTGACATTGCCTGAGGAGCTCGCCATTTGTTACAGAGTTTGCTCAAGTTACAGTGAGAGGCCACACATAAACTACATGAATATGTGATAGATAAAAGCCAGTAGTGTTGTTCTCCCATGAGGAGTCATTACACATCTCTCACTCCAGCGTAGCCTCGCAGTTACAGCCCAGACATCTTGTACATGGCTTTTCCATTTAGGCAATTAATATACCCTCCCGCCCTCATGGTCTAACTTGATGGATTCCGCAGTAGAAAAGTAAGGTCCCAAATCCAGGCTGAATTTCCCTTTCTAATTTCTCCCTTTTTGCTCCCCTCATCTAATTTGTATTCAAGTTTAGAAAAATGGGCATAGTGGAAAGAAATCCATTCGATGCATGCCCATAGGCTGCTTTCAGGAGCTCCTAAACCTGTATTTCTTCTATCCCCACAAATGTATCGCCTGTCCTGCTGCCTTTTGTGCAGCTGCCAGAGATGTGTGGAATATCTAAGAGCTAAGACCACTGTAAAGGGGTGCTCAGCAATGCTCCAAAATGTCTGCCACGTTTCCCTCTCAGACTATGGCCTGTTAAAGGTCGGCCATACCAAGTGACATTTACAGTATAAGTTCAGGATGTTTGAAAGGGACTAGGATGTGAACCTCACTAGTTGGTAACAGTTATGCCCTCAACTATACCCCTACTATTGTATAGTTGTGCTTGCAGTGCCACAGAACATTGGCTTTACTTAAAGACCTCCAATTGAAAGTGGCGTGGTATCCCCATGGTTATGCCAATAATATCACATGGTTGGTTTTATTTCTGGTATATTTCAATGATAAATTAATACATTATCTGACACAGTAAACTTTTGTCGAACTTGTAAAGTCAGGGACTATTTTTAGAGGAGGTAGTTTAGAGGAAAGGGAAAGTTATTATGCAAGGTGATATTCAGGCTTCCAATAAAATGGCTTGTCACAAAGAGGGAAAATGTAATATGAAAAAATAGATATGTTTTCTCATCCTCCGGTACAATCAGTGTCTCTCTGGGGAGGAGCTGTATCTCCACTGTCGCCCACCTGCTCAACAGAGGGGACCTTGGCGGGGAGTGGGGGGAGGCGGGGTGCTGGGAGCAGAGTCGAGGCAGTGATAGAGACATCCTGGGAGGGGAGTGAGATAGACACACTTCTACACCAGGAATGAGAGCCAAAGCTCACAGTGACGAGACGTCAGGGGAGGACTGTACACAATATCAGACACACATCAGACACAGAGAGCAGCATGAAGGGAGGAACGCTACTCAGGAAAACAGAAAAGAGATGCATCATAAAAGGCATCACAAGGTTATGTTTTAAGCAAAACATTACTATTATTATTATTATTATTTAATTTTGCTGAAAGTTACTTTCTGTCAAGAGTGACTCTATGTGTTTATGAATATGAATATCACCAGTTATCACCGAACTGTGAATAATTCATAAGGGTCAAAAACGTGTTGATTTTGTTATGAATGTGATTCAGATCCTTTTGTTTGAAAGCATAAAGTTCACACGTCATCATAACTACTCATAAACATATAAATTAACACATAACTCTACACAAGGGAGGTTAGAGAGATTATCTGAGATTAACACTGGGTAGTTTGAGGATTCTGCATCCTACAGCCTTTAATAAAGAGTCGTTGGGCTCATGCTGTGAAAATAATAGTGTTTTTTCCACAGGGCTGCCCAATCTAAATGCATGCTGTTAATCAATAGCCCTGCATGTGGGAGAACACACAGCACGTCCTACTCAGGGCACTGAAAAGTCAAGTGAACCATTTACGTGCCTGCAGGATCCCTCGTCTGTAGATAAGTACACTTAGTACGAGAAGTACACGTACACTTTCACAGACAGGTGCTGGATTGAGCGGTTGTGTTAATCAATTATTGTGTAGAAATATGTACCCTATGTTATTTGTTTTCATATCATTGCCAATGCTACTGCATACTAGTTAAAAGAGATTGACATTGGTTTCAATGCACATTATTCACAATGTCAATGTGTCAAGACTTCCTATACAGTCCTGACATCAGCACAGACCCACCAACAACAACAAATCATCACTGCCAATAGCTAAAGGCGCTTACAACCTTGATGCAGAACTATTCAAAGTTGTTTTATTCAAACATAGACATATAGCTGCAAATCAACCGTAGAAGGGTTCACTATCAAACTGCAACAACACGAGGAACATCACACTTTGATCTATACCCAGCAAGAAAACAATTAACAGGCCATGTTATCAAACATTGACCAGCAATAAACAACCTGGTTTCATGAAAGGAAAATACCAGATTTTTGCTCTTGGGGGCATTCTAACCAGTGTCAATGAGCACCATTGAGCATTGCAGCACATGGTAATAAGTGGTAGCTCATCTGCCCGTATTGTAAACATCATTCAGTGGTTCAACAGCAATGTTATTTCACAACTAGACAAACTTTGATAGACAAATACAGTATGTTAGTTCAGCTTATCTCCACAATGTTTTCAATAGACTGGGTCATGCAACATGCAAGACAAAGCATGAGGAATAGAAAGCAGATGAAGAGCCGATGCACTTGCCCGTTTCTCATACTCCAACAGACATACCAACATACTGAAGAGAAGAAAGAGATGTCAGTCCTATGGACAGAAAGTCGGGTTGGTTATCAACTGCAACAACAGCACAGTTCTGCAAATCATCAACATAGAAAGTAAGGCCTGAGGAGTAAAACCTTGAGTCAATGTACAATTTCGCCTAGCTGTAAGTCGCTCTGGATAAGTGTCTGCTAAATGACTGAAATGTACATTAATGTTCAAAATTCACCCAATTTATTGTGGGAAGCTTGTGGAAGGCTACCTGAAACGTTTGACCCAAGTTAAACAATTTAAAGTCAATGCTACCAAATACTAATTGGGCGTATGTAAACTTCTGACCCACTGGGAATGTGATGAAAGAAATAAAAGCTGAAAGAAATAATTATCTTTACTATTATTCTGACATTTCACATTCTTAAAATAAAGTGGTGATCCTAACTTACCTAAGACAGGGAATTTGTACTAGGATTAAACGTCAGGAATGGTGAAAAACTGAGTTTAAATGTATTTGGCTAAGGTGTATGTAAACTTCTGACTTCAACTGTATATACACACTATGTCACGGAATCAGCCGAGGCTGCTCCTCCTCCTTGCTCGGGCAGGTTTCGGCGTTCGTCGTCCCCGGAGTACTAGCTGCCACCGATCTATGTTTCGGTGTTTGACTTGTTTTGTCCTGATTGTGTACACCTGTTCCCCATTATGTTGTATTGTTTCCCCTATTTTACCCTCTGTCGTGCATTGTGTGTTGTGTGTTATTGTATTCGTCTTCGGCAGTGTTAGTGTGCGGGTTGTTTTCCTCCTTGTATGGAGATGGTTTTCTTCTCTGGTTACTTTCAAGTAAAGTACGTTTCCAGTAAGCTCTGTGTCCTGCGTTTGACTTCGCCTACCGCATTTCACCGTCGCCTTCTGACAGAATAACACACCTTCCGATGGAGTCAGCAGGATCGTCCGCGCTCAGGGGAGCACTGGAGGAGCGTGTAACCCAACAAGAGGCCGTGATCCAGCACCTGGGTACCACCATCCAAGGGGTGATGGACACCTTGAGGCGATGGGAGAGTGGAGGTTTGCCCACACCTCATCCTACGATACCACCACCATCAGCCATACCCATCGGTCCATCTCCGGAGTCCAGTGGGGCTTATGATGGCACCACGGCCGGGTGTCAGGGTTTCCTACTCCAGGTTGAACTCTACCTAGCAACCATTCACCCGGCGCCCTCGGGATACGAGAGCGTGTCCGCCCTCATCTCCTGTCTGTCCGGCAAGGCACTGGAATGGGCCAATGCCGAATGGGGTGGGATAGACGCCGCTACGGTCAGCTATGCGGAGTTCCCACGCCGCTTCCGGGCAGTATTCGATCATCCCCCAGAGGGTAAAGCGGCGGGTGAGCGTCTATTCCACCTTAGACAGGGGAGGAGGAGCGCGCAGGAGTTCGCGCTGGACTTCCAGACGCTAGCAGCCAACACGGGATGGAATGAGAGGTCCCTCATCGACCACTACAGATGCAGCCTGAGGGAGGACGTGCATCGGGAATTAGCCGGGACACCAACCTCAGCTTTGACCAACTGGTGGACATGTCGATTCGCCTGGATACCCTGTTGGCTACCCGCGGACGTCCGGATTCGGGGCCGTCCATTCCATCCCCCAGCACTTCCGAGCCGACCCCTATGGAGCTCGGGGGTGCTGGTGCTAGGGAGACCAGGAGGGAGACCAGGAGGGAGGCCGTCCCCTGCAACAACTGTGGCCGCAGAGGACACACTGCTGGTCGGTGCTGGGGAGGGTCTCCTAGGAATCGAGGCAGTGGGCAACGCACTGATGAGTCATTCCAGGTGAGTAGGCACCCAACTCACCCAGAGCTCTCTGCTGATCCTATGTGTATTAAAGTGGTGTTTCCCGAGGTTTCTCCTCACTCCCAGCATAAGGCGCTAGTAGATTCAGGCGCAGCTGGGAATTTCATTGATCGCCAGTTCACCTATAAGTTAGGGATTCCTATCGTACCTGTTGATGTGCCCTACCCCATTCATGCCCTTTATCATACTATCCAGGTCTGTGCCCAAACAGTTTGAGCTTCTACTTCTAAAAATCCACCTTTCCAGAAATAAGTCTCTCACTGTTGCCGCTTGCTACAGACCCCCCTCAGCCCCCAGCTGTGCCCTGGACACCATATGTGAATTGATTGCCCCCCATTTATCCTCAGAGTTTGTACTGCTTGGTGACCTAAATTGGGATATGCTTAATACCCCAGCCATCCTACAATCCAAGCTAGATGCCCTCAACCTCACGCAAATTATCAACGAACCTACCAGGTACAACCCTAAATCCGTAAACATGGGTACCCTCATAGATATCATCCTGACTAACATACCCTCTAAATACACCTCAGCTGTCTTCAACCAGGATCTCAGCGATCACTGCCTTATTGCCTGCGTCCGTAACGGGTCCGCGGTCAAACGACCACCCCTCATCACTGTCAAACGCTCCCTAAAACACTTTAGCGAGCATGCCTTCCTAATTGACCTGGCCCAGGTATCCTGGATGGATATAGATCTCATTCCGTCAGTAGAGGATGCCTGGTTGTTCCTTAAAAGTAATTTCCTCTCAATCTTAAATAAACATGCCCCATTCAAAAAATACAGAACTAAGAACCGATATAGCCCCTGGTTCTCCTCAGACTTGACTGCCCTTGACCAGCACAAAAACATCCTGTGGCGTACAGCATTAGCTTTAAATAACCCCCGCGATATGCAACTTTTCAGGGAAGTTAGGAACCAATATACACAAGCAGTCAGGAAAGCAAAGGCTAACTTTTTCAAACAGAAATTTGCATCCTGTAGCACTAACTCCAAAAAGTTTTGGGACACTGTAAAGTCCATGGAGAATAAGAGCACTTCCTCCCAGCTGCCCACTGCACTGAGGCTAGGAAACACTATCACCACCGATAAATCTACAATAATCGAGAATTTCAACAAGCATTTTGCTACAGCTGGCCATGCTTTCCATCTGGCTACCACTACCCCGGCCACCAACTCTGCACCCTCTGCTGCAACTTGCCCATGCCCCCCCGCTTCTCCTTCACACAAATTCAGACAGCTGATGTTTTGAAAGCGCTGCAAAATCTGGACCCCTACAAATCAGCTGGGCTAGACAATCTGGACCCTTTCTTTCTAAAACTAGCCGCCGAAATTGTCGCTACCCCTATTACTAGTCTGTTCAACCTCTCTTTCATAACGTCTGAGATCCCCAGAGATTGAAAGCTGCCGCGGTCATCCCCCTCTTCAAAGGGGGGTGACACTCTAGATCCAAACTGCTACAGACCTATATCCATCCTGCCCTGCCTTTCGAAAGTATTTGAAAGCCAAGTTAACAAACAGATCACCGACCATTTCGAATACCACCGTACCTTCTCCGCTATGCAATCCGGTTTCCGAGCTGGTCACGGGTGCACTTCAGCCACGCTCAAGGTCATAAACGATATTATAACCGCGATTGATAATAGACAGTACTGTGCAGCCGTCTTCATCGACCTGGCCAAGGCTTTCGACTCTGTCAACCACCGCATTCTTATTGGCAGACTAAATAGCCTTGGTTTCTCAAATGACTGCCTCGCCTGGTTCACCAACTACTTCTCAGATAGAGTTCAGTGTGTCAAATCGGAGGGCCTGTTGTCTGGACCTATGGCAGTCTCTATGGGGGTGCCACAGGGTTCAATTCTTGGGCCGACACTTTTCTCCGTGTATATCAATGATGTCGCTCTTGCTGCTGGTGACTCTCAGATCCACCTCTACGCAGACGACACCATTTTGTATACATCTGGCCCTTCATTGGACACTGTGTTAACAAACCTCCAAACGAGCTTCAATGCCATACAACAATCCTTCAGTAGCCTCCAACTGCTCTTAAACACTAGTAAAACTAAATGCATGCTTTTCAATCGAACGCTGCTGGCACCCGCCCACCCGACTAGAATCACCACTCTCGACGGGTCTGACCTAGAGTATGTGGACAACTACAAATACCTAGGTGTCTGGTTAGACTGTAAACTCAACTTCCAGACTCACATAAAGAATCTCCAATCCAAAGTTAAATCTAGAATCGGCTTCCTATTTCGCAACAAAGCCTCCTTCACTCATGCTGCCAAACATGCCCTCGTAAAACTGACTATCCTACCGATCCTTGACTTCGGCGATGTCATTTACAAAATAGCCTCCAACACTCTACTCAGCAAATTGGATGTAGTCTATCACAGTGCCATCCGTTTTGTCTCCAAAGCCCCATACACTACCCACCACTGTGACCTGTACGCTCTTGTTGGCTGGTCCTCACTACATGTTCGTCGTCAAACCCACTGGCTCCAGGCCATCTATAAATCACTGCTAGGCAAATCCCCGCCTTATCTTAGCTCATTGGTCACCATAGCAGCACCCACCCGTAGTCTGCGCTCCAGCAGGTATATCTCACTGGTCATTCCCAAAGCCAACACCTCCTTTGGCCGCCATTCCTTCCAGTTCTCTGCTGCCAATGACTGGAACGAATTGCAAAAATCTCTGAAACTGGAGACTCTTATCTCCCTCAATAACTTTAAGCATCAGTTGTCAGAGCACCTTACCGATCATTGCACCTGTACACAGCCCATCTGAAATTAGCCCACCCAACTACCTCATCCCTATATTGTTATTTATTTTGCTCTTTTGCACCCCCAGTATCTCTATTTGCACATAATCTCTTGCACATCTAGCATTCCAGTGTTAATACTATTGTAATTATTCTGCACTATAGCCTATTTATTGCCTTACCTCCATAACTTGCTACATTTGCACACACTGTATATATATTTTCTGTTGTATTTTTGACTTTATGTTTTTTTACCCCATATGTAACTCTGTGTTGTTTTTATTGCACTGCTTTGCTTTATCTTGGCCAGGTCGCAGTTGTAAATGAGAACCTGTTCTCAACTGGTTTACCTGGTTAAATAAAGGTTAAATAAAAAAAATTTAAAAATTAAAAATAGCCGCCCGTTGGGGTCTGGGTTGATTAGGGAGGTCACGGCGCCTCTCCGGATGAAAACGCAGGAGGGTCATGAGGAGATAGTACGTTTGTATTTGATTGATTCTCCTGCGTTTCCCGTGGTTTTGGGGCTTCCCTGGTTAACAGGTCATGACCCCAACATTTCATGGTAGCAGAGGGCTCTCCAGGGATGGTCTGATCAATGTACTGTGCGGTGTGTAGGCGTTTCCGTAGGGGCAACGACGGTGGAAAGCCCGAACCAAGTTCCCGCCTTGCATTTTCCACCTGAGTATGCCGATTTGGCTCTCACCTTCAGTAAAAAGAAGGTGACTCAATTACCACCTCATCGACAGGGGGATTGTACGATAGACCTCCAGGTAGGCGCTGCGCTTCCACGTAGTCACGTGTATCCTCTGTCTCAGGAAGAGACGGCCGCTATGGAAACCTACGTCACCGAATCTTTGAGACAGGGTTACATACGGCTGTCTACTTCCCCTGCTTCCTCAAGTTTCTTTTTTGTGAAGAAGAAGGATGGGGGTTTACGCCCGTGTATTGATTACCGTGGTCTAAATCAGATCACCATCAAATACAGCTATCCTCTCCTTCTGATTGCTAGTATGACGGAGTCATTACACGGGGCGCGATTCTTCACAAAATTGGATCTTAGGAGCGCGTACAACCTGGTGCACATTAGGGAGGGAGATGAGTGGAAGACAGCATTTAGTACCACCTCGGGTCACTATGAGTACCTCGTCATGCCATACGGGTTAATGAATGCTCCTTCAGTCTTCCAATCATTTGTGGACGAGATTTTCTGGGACTTGCATGGACAGGGTGTTGTGGTATAAATTGATGACATTCTAATATATTCCGCTACACGAGCCGAGCATGTGTCCCTGGTGCGTCGAGTGCTTGTTAGACTGTTGGAGCATGACCTGTATGCGAAGTCAGAGAAATGTCTGTTCTTCCAGGAGTCCATCTCCTTTCTGGGACATTGGTTGTCCGCGTCAGGGGTAGAGATGGAGATTGACCGCGTTTCTGCCGTGCGTAATTGGCAGACTCCCACCACGGTAAAGGAGGTGCAGCGCTTCTTGGGTTTTGCCAATTACTAACGGAGGTTTATCCGGGGCTTTGGACAGGTAGCAGCTCCCATTACCTCTCTGCTAAAGGGGGGTTCGGTGCGCCTGCAGTGGTCAGCAGAGGCGGACAGGGCGTTTAAACGTCTGAAGGACCTGTTTACCTCGGCTCCGGTGCTGGCGCATCCGGATCCCTCTTTGGCATTCCAGGTGGAGGTGGACACTTCCGAGGCTGGGATCGGCGCTGTGCTGTCTCAGCGCTCGGGTACGCCACCTAAACTCCGCCCCTGTGCTTTCTATTCTAAGAAGCTCAGTCCGGCGGAGCGCAATTATGACGTGGGGGATAGGGAGCTGCTGGCTGTGGTTCAAGCCCTGAAGGTGTGGAGACATTGGCTTGAGGGGGCTAAACACCCTTTTCTCATTCTGACTGACCATCGTAACCTGGAGTACATCTGGGCAGCGAGGAGGCTGAATCCTCGCCAGTCAAGGTGGTCAATGTTTCTTTCCCGTTTTGTAATTAAGCTCACCTATATACCAGGGTCCCAGAACGCTAAGGCAGACGCCCTGTCCCGACTATATGACACAGAGGAGGATGCGGAAATCGAGCGGGGGTTACGTTCCGACCCTACTCCACAGTGTCCAGAGGGTCGGAGGTACATGCCGCTCGAGGTTCGCGACCGTTTGATATACTGGGCTTACACATCACCCTCCTCTGGTCATCCGGGTATTGGTCGGACAGTGCACTGCCTTAGTGAGAAGTACTGGTGGCCAACCTTAGCTAAGGACGTGAGGGTTTATGTTTCCTCCTGCTCGGTGTGCGCCCAGTGTAAGGCACCTAGACACCTGCCCATGGGGAAGTTACAACCCCTACCCGTTCCACAACGGCCGTGGTCTCACCTATCGGTAGATTTTGTCACGGACCTTCCCCCCTCCCAGGGGAACACTACGATCTTGGTCGTTGTGGATCGGTTTTCTAAAGCCTGCCGTCTCATTCCCCTGCCAGGTCTCCCTACTGCCCTACAAACTGCTGAGGCCCTGTTTACACACGTCTTCTGGCACTATGGGGTGCCTGAGGATATAGTGTCTGATTGGGGTCCCCAGTTCACCTCTAGAGTCTGGAGGGCATTTATGGAACGTCTGGGGGTCTCGATTAGCCTTACCTCAGGTTTTCACCCTGAGAGTAATGGGCAGGTGGAGAGAGTTAACCAGGATGTGGGTAGGTTTCTGAGGTCATATTGCCAGGACCGGCAAGACGAGTGGTCGGGATATATTCCCCTCACAGACAAATTGAATAGGATCTTTCCAGGATAACTTTTCATCAATTAGAACTCTGAGGAATCTAGTGAATGTGACTTGTTCCATTTCTTTCCCACCAATTGAGATTCTGGCTCTTTAAAAAAATATATTTCTTATTCTTACTAGTGAATACAATAAAGTTGGATTTTTTAACATTTAAAGATAATTTGTTTATCTGGAACCATTCAGAAAATTTGGCCATACCTGAATTGGCTTCATTAATTAGTGAATCAACATTATTGTGTGATAAAATCAAATTTGTATCATCCGCAAAGAGAGTGGGAAGTATGGTAGAAGACAGCAGCAAGGTCATTAATATATATTAGGAAAAACAAAGGTCCAATTATCGAATCTTGTGGCACACCACAGGATATCTTGGCACTGGTAGATGCACAACCAGTTGCATAAACAAATTGTTCTCTACCATAAACATAACTATATAACCAATTATACAGTATGTATAATCATGAAAACCGTAATAATGCAATTTAGAAAGTAATATTTAATGATCAACCGTGTCAAACGCTTTGGATAAATCTAAAAAGATGCCAAGAGCGTATACATTGTTGTTAAGGGCTGTAAAGATTTTATCTACAAGTTGCAAAAGAGACATATCTGTGGAGTAGTTTTTGCGAAAACCATATTGGTTCTCATATAGAATACATATTTGTCTAGGACTTTAGAAAAACATGATAGTACAGATATTGGGCGATAATTTGTAAAATATATTGGATCCCCAGATTTATAGAGGGGGATAACTTTGGCAATTTTCGAATTTTTAGGAACAATACTAGTTTGCATAGATTTGGTGAAGATATACATTACCGTTACCAGTATCGAAGGAAGACACTGATTTCACCAAAGAGGCACCAATCTCATCATGACTTGCTGCTGATATCTTTAAGTTACCGATTACCTCCATCACCTCCATTACATCAGGAGGATCAAACTGAAGCAGAGAAGGGAAA
Organism: Coregonus clupeaformis; assembly: GCF_020615455.1. Taxonomy (NCBI): domain Eukaryota; kingdom Metazoa; phylum Chordata; class Actinopteri; order Salmoniformes; family Salmonidae; genus Coregonus; species Coregonus clupeaformis. The sequence continues at coordinate 11,399,613 of NC_059203.1, forward strand.
TGTCCCTTAATGTAATCCAAGGGATTTTCATCAGTTTTCTCAATTTTCTTTGACAGAGAGGAACCCACATTCACAACAAAGTTATTAAATTCACATGATATAACATCAGGATCACTTTAGGTCTTATTTCCAACAATAAATTAAGATGGGATAGTTGTAGATGCCTTTTTCTTATTCAACAGTTGATTGATGATTTTCCAAGTTGACTTAATATTATTTAAGGATTCTTGGAATCTGTTAGTAAAATATATTGTATGGGATATCCAAAGTGCGTGAGTAAATTTGTTCTTATACCTTTTATAATTTGCAGAATTCAGGGGAGAGGGATTTGTGAGAAACTTTTTATACAACTAGTTTCTTTTTAACTGAAGATTTTTTGAGGCCGGTTGTAAACCAAGGTTTCTAGAGAAAAGCAGTGGTGAAATACAGACTTGAAAGATGTGAGAAAAGTCTGAGAGGTCCTCTCTTACAAAGAATTTAAAATGTTTATGAACAAAAATGGACACTCCTCCTCCCACTCTTGGTATTCTACAGTGGTGAACAGCATTATAAGGAGACATGTCATAAAGCATGGTTGTCTCTTCAGTCAACCATGTTTCTGAAAGGGCAACAATAGAACATTCATGACTGAGAGAAGACAAATAATGAACAAGGTGGTCATGATTTTTAGGAAGACTGCGAACATTCAAATGAAAGGAAGAAAATTAGCTTGTCTTTAAATTAGATAAACTGCTATACAGGTTGTTAAATTGCTTAACATTATAGCAATCACAACTGATAGACATATTTCTGGTACATTTCAGGAAATTTGAATCTGCATCAACACAATCATTATATTTATAATTTGCTTCATTAATATCTAATGGGTTAAAGACCATGTTATCAGGGTTGATATCCTGCCCAACTAAGAGAGATACACAGTCGGAATCATCCAGAGTGGAACGGAAACATAGAAGTGCATGCCTCACATGTCCAATTCAACCATACAAAAGGGGTGCATTTCCTATAGAATGCACATTGAAACAGTCCATATAACACCACTGAAGACTTAAGAGGGTTATGACATTTAGAGCAATGTGTGTTTTTGGTCATGAGGTTAGGTGAAACACATGAACAAAGTAGAGTAAATATGTGAGTCTATATGTGTGTGCTTGTGTGTCAAATCAGTAGACTATAGCGGAGTCACTTGCCATAGGCCTACTAGAGGGTGGGTGAATGACCAGCTGATCATACTTCAGGTATGCAATATTGCCTTTTTTTCGTTCTTCAATTAAATTAGTCGTGGCAGAAGTTCCTTTCTTTTGAGGCGTACCTTTTCGGAGAAGTCTTCATTGATGAAGATTTTGGTTCCCTTCAGGCAGTTGGCTCTCCTGAGAATCTCCTCCTTGTCTTTGAACCTGAGCAGTTTCACCACTATAGATTTGGCGCCGTCCATCAGGGAAGAAAGTGCCATTCCTATGCGGCCTCTCCATCTCCATGAGTTTAGGGTCCGGTTTGAGTTGATCTGCCAGGGGTTTCTTGGCCTTGACTTCTGTGTCATGCCAAGTTTCAGTCTTTACATCCTCAATTCCATCGATTAAAATGTTATTGTGCCTCGGTTGATTTTCGAGGTAGTCTCCTTTTGAAGAGTGCTTGTCAAGTGTTGTTTGGAAAATTGTAAAATCCTCAGACATGGCTTTGAACGTGGTCTGGCTGGTGCCATTCACTCCCTTTAGCTCCTCCACCTCTGATTGCGTAAACTCCAAACTGTGTTTAAATCCCATTATATCAGATCATCAACCCTATTGTTGGTAGAATCCAGAAAGAGTTGCAGGAAGGACTTAAAGTTATTTTCCTGCAGATCAATTCGATCTTTATAAAACTATTTTTGTTGATCAAGTAGTTCATTGAGTGTAGTGCTTGATACGTATTCCAGTAAGCCAAAAAAACGGTTGAAGATGCTTGGGAGAGACAGTGGTAGAAGCATCCGCTTACTCACAGAACGAGCAGCTTGAATGAGCAGAGAGCAGCGTGAACGAGCAGTGTGAACTGTGTACACGACAATTAAACTTTGATTTGATATGTATCAGAACCAAGTTATCTCGATGGAGACTATGTGCTATGTCTCTCTTAAACTGAGGAAAAAACAAAAGGTCACACTTTATACGGGGTGTCCGGATTTTCCATCTATAGATGCTCTACAGCTGGTCATACTATCAACAAACTGTTGCTAAGGTTACGGTTAGGGTTAGGTTTAGAATAAGGGTTAGGGTAAGGGTTAAGTTTAGGGTTAGGATAAGGGTTAAGGTTAGTGTTAGAACTAGGTAGATAGTAAATTGTTAGTTAAAATGTTACTGATAGTTTGTAGATAACAGGGGCATCAACAGCTAAATCATTTGCAACGTCGAGGGGCATTAGTGTGACTCATTAAAATATGATACAGACAAAACACAGCCCAGAGGAATGTTGGTACATGAGGAGTATGTATTATGGAGGGGAAGAAGGTGGATCAGAGAGACAGTAATGGATAAATACATCAAGGACACTGTGTGCTGGTGACCTTAGGCACATTAATGCACAGTGTGGTGTCATACACTTCCTAATGCATGTGATGAATCTTTCTCAGCAGCGGATGATGGTTAGCCCATTGTGTTCCAGTCCTTCCTTACATCAGGCATAGGCTAGAGGTGCTCTCTCCTCTCCTAACAAGCACAGGGCACAGGGGGAACAGCCGCCCCATAGCCATTAAAACCCCACTGCCCCCCTATCCCTAAACTCAGACTGCTAAAGCATGAAACACACCGATAATCTCACTGCCGATAGACTGCCGATAGGTACTTATCACAGTGGGAGGCCGTTCCTTCTCTTGCTAGAACAAAAACTGTACCTGCTGCGTGCCAACCCGATAGCGACGAACCTACCGATTATACTTGTAAAATCGCAATGCTCGTCAGTGACTTTGAGCCAATCAGTGAGAACAAACCCCTACTTGAGGGAGCCAAAAATAAAAGGGAAAAAGAGGGCCTTTTCTCCGTACATCCACGGATGAGCCAGTCACACTTCATATGCAATGTAGGCTATGGCAGGGTTTCCCAAACCCCACCCTTGGTGCTGGTCTTGGGGCTGGCACTGGCAGTATGGAATTATTATGGAGAGTGAATTAAATGGTTTCTTCGTCATCTTGCTAGGTAGTTATCTAGCTGTGGCCATCTGGCAAGTATCAAAAAGGGCTTTCTACAGAATAGCAACATTAGCGCAGATAGCTTTGAATCTAGACCATGAGCAATATGCACGGATATGCATTGCCAAACAACGCTACTGCCACATTCTGGTTTGGAGTATTTTAACAAGGCTGAGTGGCTGACGACTTCCAAGGTCTTTGCTGTGTGAACACAAAAGTGATTGATTGCCGACTCTCTGTTCAGAGGTGCTAAGTAGTGTCGACAAGCAAATATTTGACAATTCTACTGGTGTGTCTGAGATTTAACTCTTACTGCTGTATCTGCAGGCGTTGCTGTGTTTGGGCATGACTGGAACATCATTAATCCAAGCCATTTATAAACGAGTAGCTAAATATACACAGTGCTTAATTAAAGTTGTGCATTCATTATTGAAGGAATCCCAGTTTTATAGGATGAGAGAGTAATTAGTCCCTATACACCTTAGAGCTCATCTCACTGTCCCTGGGTATATAAATAACAGCCCTGCTGCCTCATGAAGGGTATCCTCTAAATTACATATTTGCGCCATGCAAAGGTTATAACAAAGGATTGCGTGACATGGCGTTTAAACGCAGCGCGTGTCGCCCGAGATGCTCTTCATCAGGAAGGTGAATCTAAGCCTGACATTCATTCAGCTGATGTGTTTTATAGCAAAACACTGGAGACACTGGGGGGCAATAGAACAACAGACTGTTGTCTTAATATGTCTCTCAAGGTTCCTCTGAGCTGCTGGACAACTACATGTACATACTGGATAAACAATAGCGGCATTGCCATGCCGAGCCAAGGTCAGTCTGATCTCAAAGATACAAATTACTACTCCTAATATTTGAAATGTCACAGAGGAATCACTTTAAGTAATAACAAATGATGACCCTATTTCTACCATTGGGAAAATAGCTATTGATTTTTTCATTTAGCAATGTCTGGAATTATGACCCTTGCATGTGATTTACAGGAGATTGACATGTCGCTGGAACTCTATTAAAGTGAAATTCTTTCATCTTTGTGGTTAGTAGCAGTCAGTATAATGCACCTTGGGTGCTGTGAACACATCAAAACCAACCCAATCACCGTACCTGAAACTTCCCTTTCATTTTACATGTCTACTAATTGACTTCTCTATACCTCATAATTAATTAGTTATTCAAATCTGGACAAAATTAATTAATTCAATATGACTTGTAAGAGGTCACACAGTTTAAGATCTACAGTACCCACGGGTTCTGATTTCCATTTCAAAACCCAGCTCTTGGATTTAATTGATCTCATAATTTGCTGAAGTGAGCTAAAATAGAACTAGTAGTTGTTTTAAGGTCACTTGCATTGGTGTTAAAATGTTCCCTGTTAGGCTACATTTCCACTGGAATTATGGGCTTAGTTGAGAGATGTGTGAAACACATGCACTGAATCAAATCTTTACGCCCAATACTGTATGTGACAGAGCACCAGCCAACCAGTAAAGGGACAAAGAGGCAGCAGTTGTAGCAATGAATATGATGCATTGTGACCCTACAATGTGTTTGGCGAGATTAAAGCATATAGACGTAACTGTATGGCCATGTTAAACTACAGATTAACTGGTGAATAGGAGATTATGTTCAAAATGTCAGATGTCAATGTTTTTTTCCACATTGCTTTAACCATAAGATGACTCAAATGTTTTCTCCAGCGCTCTCTAACCCGTTAAACTTTTTTACTCCAATGGAGAAAAGAGACATCAGAAGACCAATTTTCTTGTTATCTTTAGCATAACTTTTAGATATAGTTTAAGTAGATAACTGTCAATAACCATTAGTTATAATAGCATTGCCTTAATAATCCTCAAGGCAAAAGTCTCCCATGCCTTAAGGCATCACCACACCATTGTGAATTGAAATGATAATTCTTATTTATGAAGCCCTTCAAAAAAATAAATAAAGAAACGCTCCATGTACTGCTTCCTATTAATTTACTTTTTTCTCTCATTTTTTTTCTTTCTCCCTTTTCCTTTTTTTCTCACATCCCAGTGAACTTGGCACACTAATAGGTTATGAATAATTCTGTTTCAGCTTAGACGGCAATTAGCCACAATGCCAGAGGCCATTCTTCTTCTCCTCCACCAGGGGAGATTTAACACCCAGCTGAGAGAGAGTGCCCACACTTTCCCCTGGCTATATCATTCATATATCTCCACCACCACCCCTTAACGATTAAGGGGTTAACTTGGGTGAATCCTCTCCCATTGATAAAACTCTGTTCGCTTACGTCAGTGAAGAGTTCATCCGGTTCGGTATTTCTTGTTCATTGTATGGTTTTACGTTATTATAGGAAAGTGAAGGTCAGCGGAGGATCTCTGAGAACCAAAAGAGGTCTTTGGGTACACCTGCAGCCTAATTTCAAGAGCCATTGGCAGGCAATACGGCGAGGGAACAAAATGAGCTTATGGACTAATTATGTGTTTTTCTCTCTCATGTTTTTGGGAGAAATGTTACTGTTGCTAATTAGCGATCGGCTGTACATAGAAAGCCTTGCTGCCGGACTTCAAACACCAGAGAGAAGTGAGCCAGCTGTCATTAGAGAAAGTTACACCAACAATTACGACAAAGAGGGAGCGAGAGAAGCAGCTCCTCAGGTCACTGGCAGAAACATGGGAACAAAGAAAAGTCCAAAATAGTCCAAATTTGCAGTGAAATAGGGCAGGTTTGCAATTATACAGATAGAGAGACACTGGTTCAAATCCCTGTCTAGCAGTGTTCACAGAGACATCATTAGACGGCATTAGAGAGGGGAATGGTTCAAGTTATTTTTTTGTATTTATTTTGTTGTTGCTCCAGTCATGTTTGCTGTATGGAACTTGGGGTTGAATAGGGGAGAGTGAAATTGTGTTACAGCATGATATAGTACAATCTCCAAAAAACAGTGCCTCTGTCTACTCTGCCTACACACAGAATTGTGTCATCCACCAAAGTCTCAGAGCACACCCTATGAGAAACGTTCACTGTAAGTCAGAGAAAGGAAGCTAAGGGTAATGATTATGATTATCATACCTGATGATTATTATTCTTTGTCAAAACTTGACAGTTCTACATCTTTAGAACTGCATTCAGTTCTGTAGTATAACTGTCAGCAGTGTATGTCAGTAGTGAATGTCACAACTTGAACCTCTTAGATAATCCTCTAGCAGTCCCACTACCATCATGGCTGTCTCTTACCTTCATTCACAATGAGTGCCGAGGTAGATTCCTTGTCATTTTTTGCTGCTTTAAAGGTATTTTTACCTTTACATTTATCTTATATAAAGCAATATGTGTGTCTTTTTCAATTTATAGCAATCTCAAGTCAATCCCGTTAGAAAGACAGCAGAACGCCCAAGAGACAGAACTGATTAATGTTGCAGGATGTCAGAGTAGAGCAGAGCTAGCCATTTTTGCATATTCACAGTCACAGGCTGACTACAGAGTAAAAATTACTCACACATAACGGTGAGAAAGACATTTCCCGATGCCAAGACCACCTTTTCTCTCGTCGCTCGGTCGTAGATGCCCACGTGGCATTCATACGGTCCATTGTCCGAGATCCGTACCTCCGGGAGCCTGCAAACATGAGGCAAAATAAAATACATACATTATTTCATAAGAGATATATTATTTTCTTCTACAGGAAATAGTGTGGAAATGTTCAGATAATTCATTCCACTTGCAAATTGCATGACACTGTCCTTCATCGTGTTCCAGCTTTTCCTCCAAATGTCCCTATTGAATGATGTTGAAAGGAGGTGAACAGCAGACATGTCAGAATACTCAATTTGTGTTCAAATTCAGGAATAAATAATTTGACCAAAACCTCATTATTTTTCAGGAGCAATAGCATTCTAGTTTGCTCAGTTTTTTTGTTAATTCTTTCCAATGTATAAAGTAATTATCTTTTTGTTTTCTCATGATTTGGTTGTGTCAAATTGTGTTGCTGTCCTGGGGCTCTGTGGGGTCTGTTTGTGTTTGTGAACAGAGCCCCAGGACCAGCTTGCTTAGGGGACTCTTCTCCAGGTTCATCTCTCTGTAGGTGATGGATTTGTTATGGAAGGTTTGGGAATCGCTTCCTTGTAGGTGGTTGTAGAATTTAATGGTTATTTTCTGGATTTTTATAATTAGCGGGTATCGGCCTAATTCTGCTCTGCATGCATTATTTGGTGTTTTACGTTGTACACTGAGGATATTTTTGCAGAATTCTGCATGCAGAGTCTCAATTTGGTGATTGTCACATTTTATGAATTCTTGCTTGGTGAGATCCTAATTCTGTCATGAGCCCTCTCACTCCACCGGGTTACCACCTTAATGGGTTTCCACTAGCTTCCACTCTGCTCATCTCTCTCTCTCTACTCAGCCTAACTAGCTCCACCTGTCCCTGCTCTGCTCGGCTCTAATTACTCTGCCAGCTGCGCTGCATTACCCACTAACCTCTCCCAGTATTTAAAGTCCTGTCTTTCAGCTCTCCTTTGTCAGATCGTCTGCAAAGCTCACACCCGGAACCTGTGTGCTCGCGCTTCTGGCTCACCCTTGTTTTGTGACCCCGGACCTGCCTGATTCTTGGATACTCTTCTGCCCCAGGAAAACCAGACCTGCTTTCTGCCATTACGACTCCTGACTACTCTTCGACCCCGGTAACTCTGACCAGCCTTCTGCCTTGCTACAACGTATTTGGATTTCCCTTGAACTGTACTTCTGCCTGTTTTCATCCGCCCCGTTGTGTCTGTGTTTCCTCCCCCCCCCCAGGACTTCTGGACCACCAACCACCGGCGTCATCGGATGCATCGCTGCCACTGGGGGGAGGCACAGACCCAGCACATTGGACGGGATAACCCCTGGAGCCTTCACTCACTCCCTACTTCCCTTTTCCCTTAAGTTTAAATAAACTTTCTGGTGTGACGCAATTGTGGTCCTCTTGTCGTCTGTCTGAACCGTGACAGTACGATCTGACCATCATGGACTCAGCGCACACTTCCCCCGACATGGAAACCGAAGAACCTGAGCAACCCACCGCCATGCTACGCCTGGAACACACTGAGAGAGAGCTAGGCCGCATGAGCGGCGACATCACCTCTCTGCTTCAGGTCGGCTACCAACAGCATCAGCAGTTCCAGCAGCACCAGCAGCAGTCCCAGCAGCAGCAACAACAACTCGCCAGGATCATCCAACTCCTCACCAACCTTACCCCCAGCCAGTCTGCCCACCAGCCCTGCCTCCGAGTTACCTGCCCCGGTCATTTCAGCCGCTGCCCCGGAACCCAAGATTGGAAACCCCGAGCGGTTCAACGGCGATTCTACCCAGGTCCGGCCATTCCTGACTAGCTGCCGACTTCAGTTCTCCTTGCAGCCAAGGACCTTCGCCACGGAGGGGGCTAGGGTCGGGTATGCCATCACTCACCTGACGGGCCGAGCTCGACTCTGGGGAACAGCAGAGTTCGAACGTCAAACCCCCGCATGTGCAACCTTCGACCTGTTTGCTGAGGGAGATGCTGAAGGTGTTTGACCTGGATTCACCAACCGCAGAGGCGTCTCGTGAACTGTTCAGTATTCGACAAGGCAGACGTACAGTCGCAGACCATTCCATCGACTTCCGAACCCTGGCAAGACGAAGTTCTTGGAACACACCATCGTTGGTGGACGCGTTCTTCCATAGCTTGGCTGACTATATCAAGGACGAGTTGGTCTCCCATGAACTGCCTTCCACTCTTGATGAAGCCATCGCACTGACTGTCCGGATCGACAGAAGGATACAGACCCGTCTGCCGTGAGAGGGGGGCGCCAAGGGCCACCAACTACCGGCATTCGGAGAGATCCGACTGGGCTCCTGTCAGCTACTGCCACTCACCCAAGTCAGCTTGATCAGTCTGAGCCTATGGAGATTGGGCGAGCCTCTCTCACTCCTGCAGAGCGCCAGCGCCGCTTCACCTCAAACCTCTGCCTCTATTGTGGAGGTGATGGACATCGTGTGGTAACCTGCCCTTTAAAAGCCGAAGCTCACCGGGCATAGGGGGAGTCCGGTTGAGCTCAATGACCATCCAGTCCTCCGACCGCAAACCCTTGCTGCAAGTTCACCTCCGCCTCTCTGACTCTACTCACACCCTGGCTGCCCTGGTGGATTCTGGCGCCGAAGCCAACATAATGGACATCAAGCTGGCACGCCAACTGGGACTGGAGAACCTCCGTTTGACACCTCCTATTCCTGCCCGGGCACTGGACGGACACTTACTCGGATCGGTCACTCATGTCACGGCCCCGGTCTTGATGGGTCTGTCCGGAAACCATCAAGAAACTATCCAGTTTCACCTGCTCCCCTCTCCAGGCCAACCCCTCATCCTGGGTTACCCATGGCTCCGCCGGCACAACCCTCAGCTCGACTGGGTGACCGGGGTGATCAGGGAGTGGGGAGAGGACTGCCACCGAACCTGCCTGCTTGCTGCCGCACTACCCCCTCGGCCAGTACCTACTAACTCCGCCCCTGACCTCTCCCATGTCCCAGAATGCTACCATGGTCTCAGAGAAGTGTTTAACAAAGCAAGAGCCACATCTCTGCCCCCTCACCGACCGTACGACTGTGCCATCGACCTCCTCCCTGGAACAGCCCCTCCAAGGGGCCGTCTTTATTCGTTGTCTGCTCCTGAAAGAAGGTCCATGGAGGACTACATCAATGACTCTCTGTCCACAGGATTGATCCGTTCATCTTCATCTCCGGCTGGTGCTGGCTTCTTCTTTGTGGGGGAAGAGGGACGGATCTCTTCGCCCCTGCATCGACTACAGGGGACTCAACGACATCACAGTGAAGAACCGTTACCCTCTCCCTCTGCTCACCTCTGCTTTTGAGTTGCTCCAGGGAGCCACTGTTTTTACCAAGTTGGATCTCAGAAACGCTTACCACCTAGTGCGGATCCGGGAGGGAGATGAATGGAAGACCGCATTCAATACACCAACAGGCCACTACGAGTATCTGGTTATGCCTTTTGGCCTCACCAATGCTCCTGCTGTGTTCCAGGCTCTAGTGAATGATGTACTGCGGGACATGTTAAACAAGTTTGTCTTCGTTTACCTGGATGACATCTTAATCTACTCCAGAAACCTGTCTGAACACACCCGCCATGTCCAGCAAGTCCTTCATCGTCTTCTGGAGAATTCCCTCTACGCCAAGGCAGAGAAATGTGAGTTTCACGTCAAGACAGTGGCCTTCCTGGGGTACATAGTGGCAGAGGGAAGTATCCAAATGGATCCTGCCAAAGTATCAGCAGTCACGTCATGGCCAGTTCCGGAGAACAGAAAGAAGCTGCAACAGTTTCTGGGGTTTGCTAACTTCTATAGAAAGTTTATCCGGAACTACAGTACCGTTGCTGCCCCTCTCACTGCTTTAACCAGCACCAAGCAACCCTTCACCTGGACCCCAGCAGCCGACAAGGCCTTCAGTACCCTCAAGGTAAGGTTCACCTCCGCTCCCATCCTCCAGATGCCTGACGTGGACCGGCAATTCATTGTGGAGGTGGACGCCTCGGATGTGGGAGTTGGTGCTGTGATTTCTCAGTGGGCTGCGGAGGATAGGAAGCTCCATCCCTGTGCCTTTTTCTCACGTCGGTTGTCCCCCTCTGAGTGCAATTACGACATAGGGAACCGAGAGCTGCTGGCTGTGAAGCTTGCCTTGGAGGAGTGGCGTCACTGGCTGGAGGGGTCCACCATTCCATTTCTCGTTTGGACCGATCATAAGAACTTGGAGTACATCCGCACGGCCAAACGGTTGAACTCCAGGCAGTCCCGCTGGGCCCTGTTCTTCACCAGGTTTAATTTCACTCTGTCATACCGGCCTGGATCACGCAACACCAAGCCAGACGCCCTCTCCCGTCAATTCCAGAAGGATGACAACCCCTCCAAGGATCCTGTGTCGATTCTGCCAAGTCCCTGCATCGTAGCAGCTCTGACCTGGGCTGTTGAGGAACAGGTGCTGGAAGCTCTCCGTAACCAGCCCGGTCCCAGCACTTGCCCAGCTGACCGCCTTTTTGTCCCCGAAAACCTAAGGTCCCAGGTCGTTCAGTGGGGACATGACTCCCGCCTAGCTTGTCACCCTGGCTCCACCCGCACTTACAACCTGCTCGCCCAGAGGTTCTGGTGGCCCGCTCTGAGAAAGGATGTACGGGAATTCGTCCAAGCCTGCCCCATCTGCAACCAACACAAGTCGTCCTGCCAGCCCCCCAGCCGGATTGCTGCAGCCCCTGCCTGTGCCCAGACGTCCCTGGTCTCACATCGCCCCTTGACTTTGTCACGGGGCTGCCCCCCTTCAAGGGGCAAGACCGTCATTCTCACCATAGTTGACCGATTCAGCAAGATGGCACACTTCATTCCCCTCCCCAAGCTCCCAACCGCCAAGGAGACCGCCCAGGTGGTCCTGGAACACGTCTTCCGGATCCACGGACTGCCAAAGGATGTAGTTTCTGACCGTGGTCCACAATTCTCCTCCGCTTTTTGGAAGGAGTTCTGTCACCTGCTGGGAGCCACAGTCAGTCTGACTTCCGGATTCCATCCCCAATCCAATGGGCAGTCAGAGCGGGCAAATCAGGAGCTCGAGAAGGCACTGCGATGCATGACTTCACGCAACCCCCACTCCTGGTCGCAGCAATTGACATGGGTGGAGTACGCACACAATTCTCTGACCTGCTCTGCCATCGGTATGTCCCCTTTCCAATGTGTTTATGGATACCAGCCTCCTCTATTTGCCAGTCAGGAAGGGGAGGTTACTTGCCCATCTGCACTTGCGTTTGCCCGTCGATGTCGCCGCACCTGGTCACAGGCCCGAGCCACACTTCTCAGATCCGTTGCCAGCTACACTACCGGGGCCAACCGTCGGAGAATCCCTGCTCCCACCTACCATGTTGGTCAAAGGGGTGTGGTTGTCGTCAAGGAACCTGCCACTCAGGGTGGAGTCGCAGAAGTTGGCACCTCGGTTCATTGGCCCATTCCCTATCATAAGAGTGATTAGCCCAACTGCTGTCCGGCTCCAACTGCCTAATTCCATGAGGGTGCACCCCACTTTCCATGTGTCTAAGATTAAGCCCATTCATGAGAGTCCGCTGGTCCCTGCTGCGCCTTGTCCTCCTCCTCCACGGCTCGTCGATGGTGGTCTGGTTTACACCGCCCGCCGCCTGCTTCGGTCCAGACGGAGGGGTAGGGGTCTCCAGTACCTCATTGACTGGGAGGCCTATGGACCTGAGGAAAGGACCTGGGTGCCAGCTAGTCGGATTGTGGATAGGACTCTCATCACCGCCTTCCACCAACGGCATCCTGATCAACCTGCAATCCGTAGGGGCCGCCCCAGAGGGATCCCTAACCGTCCTGCCCGCTCGGCTTCCTGTCCTGTGCCTGATCCTGTCTCGGGACCTGTCCCATCTCCCCGACCACGGCCCTCCGGCTTCCTCCGAGGATGAGGGCGTTCGCTCGGACCGTTCGGAGGAGTTCTAGCCCTCCTCCGGCTCCCCTCCTCCCGCCCGGCGTGGTGTTGCTCTTGGGACTTCTGGGGCCGTCCCTTGGGGGGGGGGTTCTGTCATGAGCCCTCTCACTCCACCGGGTTACCACCTTAATGGGTTTCCACTAGCTTCCACTCTGCTCATCTCTCTCTCTCTACTCAGCCTAACTAGCTCCACCTGTCCCTGCTCTGCTCGGCTCTAATTACTCTGCCAGCTGCGCTGCATTACCCACTAACCTCTCCCAGTATTTAAAGTCCTGTCTTTCAGCTCTCCTTTGTCAGATCGTCTGCAAAGCTCACACCCGGAACCTGTGTGCTCGCGCTTCTGGCTCACCCTTGTTTTGTGACCCCGGACCTGCCTGATTCTTGGATACTCTTCTGCCCCAGGAAAACCAGACCTGCTTTCTGCCATTACGACTCCTGACTACTCTTCGACCCCGGTAACTCTGACCAGCCTTCTGCCTTGCTACAACGTATTTGGATTTCCCTTGAACTGTACTTCTGCCTGTTTTCATCCGCCCCGTTGTGTCTGTGTTTCCTCCCCCCCCAGGACTTCTGGACCACCAACCACCGGCGTCATCGGACGCATCGCTGCCACTGGGGGGAGGCACAGACCCAGCACATTGGACGGGATAACCCCTGGAGCCTTCACTCACTCCCTACTTCCCTTTTCCCTTAAGTTTAAATAAACTTTCTGGTGTGACGCAATTGTGGTCCTCTTGTCGTCTGTCTGAACCGTGACAAATTCGTATGTCAAATTTGATGTTCCCTTTGATGGCATAGATGGCCCTTCTTGCCTGGTCTCTCAGATCGTTCAAAGCTTTGCAGAAGTTACCTATGGCACTGATGTTTAGGCCGAGGTACACTACCGGTCAAAAGTTTTAGAACAACAACTCATTCAAGGGTTTTTCTTTATTTTTACTATTTTCTACATTGTAGAATAAACATATGGTACTCTGGTAAGACTAACATTTATCTTTACCTCTCATCACCCCGAGAACACCATCCCCACAGTGAAGCATCATTGTCTCATTGTCAATCTAAGCCTGACTGACTCATTGTCTGAAGCGTTAACGTTAGGTAGTAAGTAGCTACTGTGCTCGAAATGTAGCTAGCTTGTTGCTACCTGGATAGCTACTAAACAATAGCTGGAACGACCTAGCGAACAGACGCAAACTGGCTGAATCGATTCAGTGGCTAGCTTTGCACTTGGCTAGCTAACAGTAGCTGCTAGGGGTAAATTATAACCTACATTTGTGTTTTGTTTTTACATACTGGTAGCCAGAGTCGTTCAAGGGAATTCGGGACATGGGTGACTAGTTAACGTTAGCTTGGCTCTCTCTGTGTGTTCATACCGTGGGAGGACGGGTTTCTTCGTTGGCAGAAAGCAATGGCTAGATAGTATGCTAACTATTCTAGCTAACTAACTGGCTGAATAAGTTGACGACGGACTCGCTCAAGCTGTCGGGATTAACCCACAACGTTAGACATGGACACGAATGATCTGCTTGGCGTGTTGACACACTGGTGGTTTGTTGTGGCCGAGTATTGGTGCTAAACCGTGTTGTTGGAGCCCGGCATGCTAGTTGGCTGTGGCGTCATATGACTAGGTGCCCTGGACGGTTTTCACGGAAGAATACTGTACCAAGTTAGCTAGCTGAATAAACTAAGTTAGTCTATTCCTGGAAAACATTGAACCGCTGTAGTTTACAACAATTATAGTTTCTGAGGTGAAAGTTGGTAGAGTTATATTTGGGTGTTTCAGTGAAACATAAGTGAGGGAGGCCCCGCTCTCTCGCTTTCCCAGATGTTTAGTTCATTTCATTCCGATCTCCTTTGCATTATTGTAGCCATTTTCTGTAGCCTGTCAACTATGCCTCTGTCTATCCCTGTTCTCTCCTCTCCGCACAGGCTATACAAACGCCTCACACCGCGTGGCTGCTGCCTCTCTAACCTGGTGGTCCCTGCACGCACGACCCACGTGGAGTTCCAGGTCTCCGGCAGCCTCTGGAACTGCCGTTCTGCGGCCAACAAGGCAGAGTTCATCTTAGCCTATGCTACCCTCCAGTCCCTCGACTTCTTGGCGCTGACGGAAACATGGATTACCACTGAAAACACTGCTACTCCTACTGCTCTCTCCTCGTCTGACCATGTGTTCTCGCATACCCCGAGAGCATCTGGTCAGCGGGTTGGTGGCACAGGAATCCTCATCTCTCCCAAGTGGACATTCTCTCTTTTTCCCCTGACCCATCTGTCTATCTCCTCATTTGAATTCCATGCTGTCACAGTCACTAGCCCATTCAAGCTTAACATCCTTGTCATTTATCGCCCTCCAGGTTCCCTTGGAGAGTTCACCAATGAGCTTGACGCCTTGATAAGTTCCTTTCCTGAGGATGGCTCACCCCTAACAGTTCTGAGTGACTTCAACCTCCCTACGTCTACCTTTGACTCATTTCTCTCTGCCTCCTTCTTTCCACTCCTCTCCTCTTTTGACCTCACCCTCTCACTGTCCCCCCCTACTCACAAGGCAGGCAATACGCTTGACCTCATCTTTACTAGATGCTGTTCTTCTACTAATCTCACTGCAACTCCCCTCCATGTCTCCGACCAATACTTTGTATCCTTTTCTCTCTCGCTCTCCTCCAACACTACTCACTCTGCCCCTACTCAGATGGTAATGCGCCGTCGCAACCTTCGCTCTCTCTCTCCCGCTACTCTCTCCTCTTCCATCCTATCATCTCTTCCCTCTGCTCAATCCTTCTCCCTCCAATCTCCTGATTCTGCCTCCTCAACCCTCCTCTCCTCCCTTTCTGCATCCTTTGACTCTCTATGTCCCCTATCCTCCCGGCCGGCTCGGTCCTCCCCTCCTGCTCCGTGGCTTGACGACTAATTGCGAGCTCACAGAACAGGGCTCCGGGCAGCCGAGTGGAAATGGAGGAAAACTAGACTCCCTGCGGACCTGGCATCTTTTCACTCCCTCCTCCAGGGGCGGCCTGTTCAATAGGGCGATATGGGCGACGCACTGCCAAACGGGAAAAGGAAGGGATTTTTTTTCTAATCAATTATATCACGGCAACAGTAGTTATCAGTGTTGTAATCTATACGTCTGATCTGCCACAGTGCCACACTGCCACTAAATGTCGAATCAGGCTAAAGTCGTGCTTCAAATGGCTCCCCCCCCTTTTGGGGCGATTTCAGTCAGGTTGAAAATCACCCAGAAGTCTGTAATAGACTCCCATGTAAAATCTATTTTTTCAAATTTCAGAGCCTTCAATACAATCTCAATGGGTGTCTGTGGGCTTGCACTTACGCGTCGTCATACGTTACGTAACCATGAACGTAACTGAGAAAAGAGTGGATTGTTTGAAAGAAGTTCCTTTTTGTCGGCGATTCGGCGAACAAATGAAGATAAATTGGCAACGAAACAATTAGGACCTCCCAGACCAAATTTAATAATTCAACAGGTTTCTACTAAAGGCGGAAAGTCCTACACCCGAGGATTTTCCAAAAATTGGTACGAACGAAAAAAGACATTGCCACTCACTCAACTGGATGACGAGGGATACAGGCTAGCTGTCCGCCGCCACAACGATGAGGTTAGTGTTGATAATCACAAGTTTACTGGATGTGGATATGGTGTAATAAAGGCAGTTTATTCAGAGGTAAATATATCTGGAATCGCGTTCACGGACCCGTTCGTCAAACTCTTAGGGAGCTATAAATTAAGCCCCATTACTTACCATATCAGATAAGAGAAATTGCTGCAGCTACATATATTTTACATCCTGGCCCTACATAGTTCACTATTTGCATCACTTACCAAAATATTACATGTGGTCATATATGCTTGGAAAGTGGAGATGCCATAGAACGTCAAAAAAGTAAACATTGCTGGAGACACATTGCCGTTTTGGAGAAGACATCGCGTTTGCTAGCGAAGAGATTTGTTGTGGCAAATGAACTTGGGCTGGGAATTGCCAGGAACCTCACGATAAGATATATGCATCAGCATTGCGAGTCTCATGATTCTATACGTATTGCGATTCGATACTGTGATTTTATTGCGCACCATATGTCTGTTGCAGAGGGATCAGAAAGCCATGAGAACGAGTTTTGATCAGTCATGGAAATAAAAGTGCTGAAAACAAATTTGCTCCCAATGTGAAAAGATTGAGAACAAGCTATGAAGGAACAATAATGGTGTTTTTGGTGCAGGTACAGCCAACTAGCGCTAAAATATTGCGATATTGTCAATACAGTATATCGTAAAGTATCACTATGTAACTCGATTTCTTTCACCCCAATCCCTCAAATTAACGGTAAATAACTGAATTGTTTGCCCCACATTTAGCTAAGATGATTAGCTAGCCAGCTAAAATGTTTTATTTAGTTAGCAGTCGCATCTACAATAGTTTACTGTCAATAACATGTCTCCAAAAATGACGTGGTGTCTCCAATTGTGTTGACATTTTACAATTGCAATGAGCATTCATGAGTATCCACTTTCTGTAGCTCAGCTGGTAGAGCATGGTGCTTGTAACGCCAAGGTAGTGGGTTCGATCCCCGGGACCACCCATACACAAAAATGTATGCACGCATGACTGTAAGTCGCTTTGGATAAAAGCGTCTGCTAAATGGCATATTATTATTATTATTATTATTATTATCTGAAGAGAGCCCCGAAACATTGTGTGCAGACATTTTATGCAATAAATGAAGTAGGTTCAATCTAGTAGTTCTGATCTTCTGATTGGTCCT
The DNA here is from genome assembly GCF_020615455.1 of Coregonus clupeaformis. Classification (NCBI taxonomy): domain Eukaryota; kingdom Metazoa; phylum Chordata; class Actinopteri; order Salmoniformes; family Salmonidae; genus Coregonus; species Coregonus clupeaformis. The sequence goes on from NC_059203.1 coordinate 11,417,047, forward strand.
GATGAGTTGGGCGAGGTCCCCTGCAGGCTACTGTCACTGTTGCATTGGCTCTGAGTCGGGTTCTCTGTCTTCAAATGTTCAGCCTAAGAGAGGGGATTTTTGTGTGTGTGTGTGTGTGTGTGTGTGTGTGTTTAACAGTGATGATGTGTGTGTGTGTGTGTGTGTGTGTGTTTAACAGTGATGATGTGTGTGTGTGTGTGTTTGTGTGTGTGTGTGTCCTCAGAGCAAGAACTCGTGAGTTGGAAGAACTGAGAGGCCTATGGCGTGGGTGTTGTCCTTGGCCACCTGCTGACAAGGCTGACAAGATAGGACCCTTTTGTCCATTGTTATTGGATAGGAACAGAACTTATAACCAGCTCCTGACCTAAATAGATCTTAGCACAACATTTTACTCAACATATCATATTCCATATTCACTATAACAAATATATTTACTACGACATTAGCAAGAACCGCCACATCCTCAGCCGGCTAATCCAGTGTGTGAAGTTTTGCGGAGTGTTTGAGTTAGCTTTGCGAGGCAAAGATGAAACTGAGGGCTCCACCAACCCTGGTAAGCCAACACTTTTGAGATCAGTCAATAAATGCTTCTGGTATTGACTTATATGCTGCCCCTGTCTTCATGTTGTTGCTGGACATATCTTTTTTTAAATGTGTGTAGGTCACCTAAATCATCAGAAAAATTGCCCCTCCTGAGAATTTTTTCAGGAGCCGCCACTGCCCTCCTCTCTACATTTTCTTCATCTGTTTCTGCTGCTAAAGCCACTTTCTACCACTCTAAATTCCAAGCATCTGCCTCTAACCCTAGGAAGCTCTTTGCCACCTTCTCCTCCCTGCTGAATCCTCCTCCCCCCCCTCCTCCTCCCTCTCTGTGGATGACTTCGTCAACCATTTTGAAAAGAAGGTTGACGACATCCGATCCTCGTTTGTTAAGTCAAATGACACTGCTGGTCCTGCTCACACTGCCCTACCCTATGCTTTGACTTCTTTCTCCCCTCTCTCTCCAGATGAAATCTTGCGACTTGTGACGGCCGGCAGCCCAACAACCTGCCCACTTGACCCTATCCCCTCCTCTCTTCTCCAGACCATCTCTGGTGACCTTCTCCCTTACCTCACCTCGCTCATCAACTCATCCTTGACCGCTGGCTATGTCCCTTCCATCTTCAAGAGAGCGAGAGCTGCACCCCTTCTCAAAAAACCAACACTCGATCCCTCTGATGTCAACAACTACAGACCAGTATCCCTTCTTTCTTTTCTCTCCAAAACTCTTGAGAGTGCCGTCTTTAGCCAACTCTCTTGCTATCTCTCTCAGAATGACCTTCTTGATCCAAACCAGTCAGGTTTCAAGACTGGTCATTCAACTGAGACTGCTCTTCTCTGTGTCACGGAGGCTCTCCGCACTGCTAAAGCTAACTCTCTCTCCTCTGCTCTTGTCTTTCTAGACCTGTCTGCTGCCTTTGATACTGTGAACCATCAGATCCTCCTCTCCACCCTCTCCGAGTTGGGCATCTCCGGCGCGGCTCACTCTTGGATTACGTCCTACCTGACCGGTCGCTCCTACCAAGTGGCGTGGCGAGAATCTATCTCCGCACCACGTGCTCTCACCACTGGTTTTCCCCAGGGCTCAGTTCTAGGCCCTCTCCTATTCTCGCTATACACCAAGTCACTTGGCTCTGTCATATCCTCACATGGCCTCTCCTATCATTGCTACGCAGACGACACACAACTAATCTTATCCTTTCCCCCTTCTGATAACCAGGTGGCGAATCGCATCTCTGCATGTCTGGCAGACATATCAGTGTGGATGACGGATCACCACCTCGTCAAGACGGAGCTGCTCTTCCTCCCGGGGAAGGACTGCCCGTTCCATGATCTTGCCATCACGGTTGACAACTCCGTTGTATCCTCCTCCCAGAGTGCAAAGAGCCTTGGCGTGACCCTGGACAACACCCTGTCGTTCTCCGCTAACATAAAGGCGGTGACCCGATCCTGTAGGTTCATGCTCTACAACATTCGGAGAGTACGACCCTGCCTTACACAGGAAGCGGCACAGGTCCTAATCCAGGCACTTGTCATCTCCCGTCTGGATTACTGCAACTCACTGTTGGCTGGGCTCCCTGCCTGTGCCATTAAACCCCTACAACTCATCCAGAATGCCGCAGCCCGTCTGGTGTTCAACCTTTCCAAGTTCTCTCACGTCACCCCGCTCCTCCGCACACTACACTGGCTTCCAGTTGAAGCTCGCATCTGCTACAAGACCATGGTGCTTGCCTACGGAGCTGTGAGGGGAACGGCACCTCCGTACCTTCAGGCTCTGATCAGTCCCTACACCCAAACGAGGGCATTGCGTTCATCCACCTCTGGCCTGCTGGCCCCCCTACCTCTGCGAAAGCACAGTTCCCGCTCAGCCCAGTCAAAACTGTTCGCTGCTCTGGCACGCCAATGGTGGAACAAGCTCCCTCATGACGCCAGGACAGCGGAGTCACTCACCACCTTCCAGAGACACTTGAAACCCCACCTCTTTAAGGAATACCTGGGATAGGATAAAGTAATCATTCTACCCACCCCTTACCCCAACCCTTAAGAAAGAAAAAAAAAACATATTGTAAAGTGGTTATTCCACTGGCTATAAGGTGAATGCACCAATTTGTAAGTCGCTCTGGATAAGAGCGTCTGCTAAATGATGTAAATGTAAAAAACTTACATGTAAATGTAAGCATGGTGGTGGCAGCATCATGCTGTGGGGATGTTTTTCATCGGCAGGGACTGGGAAACTGGTCAGAATTGAAGGAATGATGGATGGCGCTAAATACAGGGAAATTCTTGAGGGAAACCTGTTTCAGTCTTCCAGGGATTAGAGACTGGGACGGAGGTTCACCTTCCAGCAGGACAATGACCCAAAGCATACTACTAAACCAACACTAGAGTGGTTTAAGGGGAAACATTTAAATGTCTTGGAATGGCCTAGTCAAAGCCCAGACCTCAATCCAATTGAGAATATGTGGTATGACTTAAAGATTGCTGTACACCAGTGGAACCCATCCAACTTGAAGGAACTGGAGCAGTTTTGCCTTGGAAAACTGGCAAAAATCCCAGTGGCTAGATGTGCCAAGCTTATAGAGACATACCCCAAGAGACTTGCTGCTGTAATTGCTGCAAAAGGTGGCTGTACAAAGTATTGACTTTTGGTTGCAATTTCAATTTAATCCTCCAGAAACGACAGAACAAATAATGCAACAAATATTGTGGTTAAACTCAAATATACTAATTGATTTTAAAAAAGGTATATAAAAAAAAGGTATAATCTTCGTAAATGATATAATCTGTAGGACTGGTGGAGTTATGTCGCACATGCAGCTAACAAAAACATATGGAAATGTCTGCTCTACCCAAAATTACAACCAAATAATTGCAGCATTACCGCAAAAATGGAAGCGGAAAGTGGAGGAGGGAAAAAGTAAGGAACTTGTCTGTCGGCCTTGCATTAAAGAACATAATTGGTTAAAACCTCTTCATCACGAGGTTCCCCATATCCGGGGTACTCCTCCCGCAACCTCAAACAATGGCATAGTACAGTTTTAAACATGTGTGAATACCTGAATGTTATACACTACTGGAACGAGAAGCGTCTCAACTGTGAATCTAGCTAAACTGTTGTTGCCCAAATGAAATAGTATTCCGACTCCAAGCAAATATATAAGCATATAGCAAAACCAGTACTGTATTTTGAAACCGTGCATGCCCGTATATTCGTAGACAGATAACATATTTTTCTCAACCTATCTACACAAACGATACACCATTCAAAAGCTGCTACCTCACAGATTCCAACAGTGATAGCCGTGTTCCTCTATAACCAACACTCACTAAACTATTAATCAAAGAACGTCAATAACAAACTTCCATTTTTTTTATCACAACAATAAACTGCGTCTTACCTTTGTTGTTTCTGTTACCAAAAGTAGTGTCTGATCGAATAAAACCACTTGAAAAGATACTCTAGGGTCTCTCTCTCATTCCGAGTCAATTTCAATGAGTTCCCATTGTTTTACATGGCCAACAATGTGTTTGAAGATGAAGTCAGTAGTTTAGTTCAATCACAACAGGCACTGTTTTGTCGCCATCTTCTGGATATATGACGCAATCCCCGTGATTTGTCATTGTTCTCATTTAATTCTACTGATCCAGAGCTTTCGATAGAGGGGTCACATGTCAAAATCGACCAACCGATTGTTGAAATATCCAAGTGCGCACCTCATTGTCTCATATTAGTTGACTTGCTGCGTTACGCACGGTTACGCAGAGCGCACAACAACACTAGAATTTCGGAGGGAAAACGCAAAGTTTATTCAAATATGGCAGGCTTTAGTAACAAATATACAGTTACAGAGGCGTTATTAATTGTAACAGAAGAAAGTTGGACTCCATGTATCCCCATTGACTCTGAATCAGACGATGAGGACCTGCTTAGACCGGACGAACCAGACCCCAACGACGAGAACGAAGGTTATCGTGTCCAGGGCCCTACTCAAGCGTCAGAAGAGTATATAATCCCATTTTTATTTATTACTTCTAATACTACTATTACTAATGTATTGTATGAGTACAAAACATACATTCTAAAATATCTATTTTAGTAACTGAAGCTCAACGTAAGTTAGCGCTAGCGTAGCTTAGAGGCCCACGCGCAAGTTTACTTACAATAGAATGCTATGTGTATTATTTCTTGTCACTGAATTATCACTTTAGTCAACATTCTCATAGTTCTAACTATTTATTTTATATATCTGACAGTGTTGAGTCAGATTTGTCAATGAATGAATACAAGTGTGTTTTAGTCATGATTTTCTTTTCTCTTTTGTCTTGTTTGTACAGTGAAGATGATTATAGGGGTGATGAGCCACAGCCAGAGCATCTGCCTCCTCAGCCACAGCTTCCCCTTCCTCAGGCAGAGCCTCCTCTTCCTCAGCCTGGCCACTTGTCTAGACAACGCACTTCTGCTCCCCTCCCACGGCCACGGTCTTCATCGGACACTGAGTCCCCTGTAAAGAGCCCTCAACCCAAAAGAAAAGGAAAAGCTTTCAACTAAAACCCCTACAACTTTGGTTTACTTTACTTTATTAGCATCAATCTTCACATAAGTACTCATCAGATATTGGGCTATGGTCCCATAGTGTTTAGGGGCTTCAGCTGCATAAGTCCAATAAATTATTCCCTATAAAACCTGAAGTTACTTTCAGGCGGAATCAAAACCTCCCAATTTATGCTGTGTTCTAGCTTCATGTACTCTGACACAGTAATACCCACATTAATTATTTCACTTCAAGATACATCTCAAATGTGTTACCTTTATTTTGCTACCAAGATTATGTTGATAGCCCTTGTCGTTTTGGAGATATACTCTATTCAATTTGGGCATGCATTTTCGAGGCAGGCACTTTAGCCAGGTGCCTAGTGATGAAGAGGTTAAAGAAAACTGTGATAAATAAAAAAGTATACCAGTTTCATTTAAGGACCAAAGGATTGACAGCCGTCCCATATAGATTGCAAAATAGTTGGGAAGAGATTTTTGACGTACCGATCCCATGGCATAGTGTTTATGAACTGATATGCAAAACGAAGCCGGATTCAAAGCTTAGAATGTTTCTATTAAAATTCTTGCTACCAATAGAATGTTATTTATATGGGGGATACAATCTTCCCAGCTCTGCAGATTTTGCTGCGAAGAGACAGAATCATTAGATCATTTGTTTTGGTACTGTCTATTTGTAGCTTGTTTTTGGACACAGGTCCAGGAATGGCTGAAGGATTGCAATATTTATCTGGAGCTAACCCTGCAGATGGCATTACTGGGTGATCTGAAAAGTCATAGTCAATCGATCAATAATATAATAATACTTTTAACAAAAATGTTTATTTTCAATTTACAACCTTTAGAAACAATAAGAATAGAAAGGTTCAGAACTTTTGTAAAACATCACAGTACAGTTGAAAAATATATGGCAAATAGAAATCCAATATGGATGGTGTTAAGAGATAGATGGGTGGTGTTGAATGGAGTTGAAGGATGGGACTAATAACAACTAACAACTAATAACAATAAGATAACTAATAATGTAAGCATACTGTGTCCATAATATAGGTTATAGGTTGAGTGCTTTTGTGAAAGAGCACAGTTAGAAAGATATGGCATATAGAAGCAAACCGGATGGACATCATGAAAATGATCGGAGAGGTTGAGGGTAGACGAAGTTCAGGAGTAAAAACAAACAAAATATAATTATTGTAAAATTGACTGTGTATATAGTATGTATAAGCTTGAAGTAGAGGCCTAAGCATTGTTGTTCACTAGTTTTCTCCAATTAGGGAAGGGGTGGTAGGGTTGGAAAGTAATAAAGGGAAATATATTTTTTTAAAGGATATGTAAATGTATGTGTATATACAGTGGGGGAAAAATGTATTTAGTCAGCCACCAATTGTGCAAGTTCTCCCACTTAAAAAGATGAGAGAGGCCTGTAATTTTCATCATAGGTACACGTCAACTATGACAGACAAAATGAGAAAAAAAAATCCAGACAATCACATTGTAGGATTTTTAATGAATTTATTTGCAAATTATGGTGGAAAATAAGTATTTGGTCACCTACAAACAAGCAAGATTTCTGGCTCTCACAGACCTGTAACTTCTTCTTTAAGAGGCTCCTCTGTCCTCCACTCATTACCTGTATTAATGGCACCTGTTTGAACTTGTTATCAGTATAAAAGACACCTGTCCACAACCTCAAACAGTCACACTCCAAACTCCACTATGGCCAAGACCAAAGAGCTGTCAAAGGACACCAGAAACAAAACTGTAGACCTGCACCAGGCTGGGAAGACTGAATCTGCAATAGGTAAGCAGCTTGGTTTGAAGAAATCAACTGTGGGAGCAATTATTAGGAAATGGAAGAAATACAAGACCACTGATAATCTCCCTCGATCTGGGGCTCCACGCAAGATCTCACCCCGTGGGGTCAAAATGATCACAAGAACGGTGAGCAAAAATCCCAGAACCACACGGGGGGACCTAGTGAATGACCTGCAGAGAGCTGGGACCAAAGTAACAAAGCCTACTATCAGTAACACACTACGCCGCCAGGGACTCAAATCCTGCAGTGCCTGCAGTCCCCCTGCTTAAGCCAGTACATGTCCAGGCCCGTCTGAAGTTTGCTAGAGCGCATTTGGATGATCCAGAAGAGGATTGGGAGAATGTCATATGGTCAGATGAAACCAAAATAGAACTTTTTGGTAAAAACTCAACTCGTCGTGTTTGGAGGACAAAGAATGCTGAGTTGCATCCAAAGAACACCATACCTACTGTGAAGCATGGGGGTGGAAACATCATGCTTTGGGGCTGTTTTTCTGCAAAGGGACCAGGACGACTGATCCGTGTAAAGGAAAGAATGAATGGGGCCATGTATCGTGAGATTTTGAGTGAAAACCTCCTTCCATCAGCAAGGGCATTGAAGATGAAACGTGGCTGGGTCTTTCAGCATGACAATGATCCCAAACACACCGCCCGGGCAACGAAGGAGTGGCTTCGTAAGAAGCATTTCAAGGTCATGGAGTGGCCTAGCCAGTCTCCATATCTCAACCCCATAGAAAATCTTTGGAGGGAGTTGAAAGTCCGTGTTGCCCAGCGACAGCCCCAAAACATCACTGCTCTAGAGGAGATCTGCATGGAGGAATGGGCCAAAATACCAGCAACAGTGTGTGAAAACCTTGTGAAGACTTACAGAAAATGTTTGACCTGTGTCATTGCCAACAAAGGGTATATAACAAAGTATTGAGAAACTTTTGTTATTGACCAAATACTTATTTTCCACCATAATTTGCAAATAATTTCAATTAAAATCCTACAATGTGATTTTCTGGATTTTTTTCCCTCATTTTGTCTGTCATAGTTGACGTGTACTTATGATGGAAATTACAGGCCTCCCTCATCTTTTTAAATGGGAGAACTTGCACAATTGGTGGCTGACTAAAACATTTTTCCCCCACTGTAGGTGCTGCTGTATGCCCTCCTTGGTTGGGTACAGAAGCACCAGATCATCAGCAAACAGTAGATATTGGACTTCAGATTCTAGTAGGGTTAGGCCGAGTGCTGCAGACTGTTCTAGTGCCCTTGCCAATTTGTTGATTTATACTGTACCAGTCAAAGGTTTGGACATTCAAGAGTTTTTCTTTAATTTTACTATTTTCTACATTGTAGAACAATAGTGAAGATGTCAAAAACGATGAAATAATTATATGGAATCATGAAGTAACCAAAAAAGTGTTAAACAAATCAAAATATATTTTATATTTGAGATTCTTCAAATAGCTACCCTTTGCCTTGATGACAGCTTTACACACTCTTGGCATTCGCTCAACCAGCTTCACCTGGAATGCTTTTCCAACAGTGTTGAAGGAGTTCCCACATATGCTGAGCACTTGTTGGCTGCTTTTCCTTCACTCTGCCGTTCAACTCATCCCAAACCATCTCAATTTGGTTGAGGTCGGGGATTGTGGAGGCCAGGTCATCTGATGCAGCACTCCATCACTCTCCTTCTTGTTCAAATAGCCCATACACAGCCTGGAGGTGTGTTGGGTTATTGTCCTGTTGAAAAACAAATGATAGTCCCACTAAGCCCAAACCAGATGGGATGGCGTATCGCTGCAGAATGCTGTGCCTTGAATTCTAAATAAATCACAGACAGTGTCACCAGCAAAGCACCCCCACACCATAACACCTCCTCCTCCATGCGTTACAGACTAACTACACATGCAGAGATCATCCGTTCACCCACACCGTGTCTCACAAACACACAGTGGTTGGAACCAAAAATTTGCAATTTGTCCAAAGGACAAATTTCCACGTCTAATGTCCAGTGCTCGTGTTTCTTAGCCCAATCAGGTCTCTTCTTCTTATTGGTCCTTTAGTAGTGGTTTCTTTGTAGCAATTCGACCGTCGTTTCTCTTTGCTTATTTGAGCTGTTCTTGTCATAATATGGACTTGGTCTTCTGTATATCCCCCTACCTTGTCACAACACAACTGATTCGCTCAAACGCATTAAGAAGGAAAGAAATGCCACAAATTAACTTTTAAGAAGGCACACCTGTTTATTGAAATGCATTCCAGGTGACTACCTCATGAAGCTGGTTGAGAGAATGCCAAGAGTGTGCAAAGCTGTCATCAAAGCAAAGGGTGGCTATTTGAATAATCTTTTTTGGTTACTACATGATTCCATATGTGTTATTTCATAGTTTTGATGTCTTCACTATTATTCTACAATGTCAAAAATAGTAAAAATAAAGAAAAACCCTTGAATGAGTAGGTGTGTCCAAACTTTTGACTGGTAGTTTATGTTGAAGGGGGGGGCTTAAGCTGCATCCCTGTCTCACCCCACAGCCCAGTGGAAAGAAATGTGTGTGGTTTTTGCCAATTTTAACTGCACACTTGTTGTTTGGGCGGCAGGTAGCTTAGTGGTTAAGAGCGTTGTGCCAGTAACCGAAAGGTCGCTGGTTCTAATTCTCTCTCTCTCTCTCTCTCTCTCTCTCTCTCTCTCTCTCTCATCACTGATGATGCATTGTGTGTACAGTGTATTTTTAAAGCACTTCCAGAAGTTCTCTACACTGCCTTAAAACCCATGGCTCATTAATCAGCAACTAATAAAAAGCTGATTAGTACAAAATCACACCAAGGTAAATGGTAAGGGGCTGCAATAGCTTGTGTGTGTGTGTGCATGTCTGTGCATGCGTGTTTGTCCTTTGTCCCTGAAACTCCAAGAAGTAGTTCACTATGAGTTAGACGTTCAGGGCATCAAAATTGTGTCATTCCTCATTCATTAGTGTCATTAAAAATAGTATAATTCATTGACTGAGCACAGTACAGGCGAAACAACATACTACATACTGTTTTATTCACACTATAGAAACACCCATGTACACACACGCACACAAACACACCCAAGGACAGGTTCGATGGCCTCTCAGATTAGCAGCAAAAACAGAAGAGAGGGAGAGGGAAAGAAAGAGAGAGATCAATCCTCCCTGGGGAGTAGCCTCTAACTTTGACTCTGTGTTTTCTTCCTGTGGCCCTCCCTTTGCTGTCCATGCCTGCCAGCTGTGCCGTGTTACAGGGACAGGGAGGGAGAGAGAGAGTCGTCGGGACAGAACAATGCACAGAACAGGCCCTGTTAGCTCAGCCAGACAATCTCTGCAGCAAATCAGCTATCATGGTGTCAGGAACTGGGCTTCTGCTTCACTGTGCTCTTCTTAGCCTTAAGTGCAGGAGCCCTGTGTCCCTGCATTAAGGCTGACTAGAGGGAGGATTGGCTGATTTAAGTATATGTGAAACAGAGACTGTTAGCCTAGAGGACAGAGATATGAAGTGAATAGAGAGGTGTGTAAGGTAGTAAGGCAGAGGCACACTGTGTCTCTGACATTGTTTCCTCTGGAGATAATCATGAAAGGGGAAAGTCCTATTATAAACACAGTGCCATTGATGTGAACACTGAGTCTCTGTTCTGGGAGAGGGAGATGGTTTTGCAGGCTACTATGTGTACCCTATATACTGATCTGGCCCATGTCTGTGTTTACACAAAAAGCTGTATATTGTTGTTGTCCACAAGCCTGGATGCTGAATGGAGCCTAACTCACACAAGAACAGAGGAATATTCTGAAAAGACAGCTCTCAGACAAGATGGTGCAAGGCATGGAGTGATAGGTGAAACAGTGGCAAAGGGTCACAGAGAAACCTCACAACACAAAGTTATTTTCCTGAGTAACAGCTTGTCTGTGATGCCTTTTGAAGAATAACAGCGGGCCTTGCGCTTCAGATTTAGGAATGGGAAAAGGATGTATGACATGAGTATGATGGATAACATTGTGATTCCTATTAAATATTCAGACTGATGGAATTACATTTTAAACACCTTCAACAACTTATTTTTCCATGACAGTGTTACATAAACAGTCAGAGGCTGTGCACACGAATAAACAATCTTTAAATTGGTATTTTGAACGTTTTTATTTTATTTTATTTATTTACATATAGTAATTGTCATTCATCTTTTCCAACAAGTTTTTAATTTTAATCAAAAAGCAGTCAAGGTAAGGACGAGTTATGTTCTTTATCACTGTCATTTGTCGAACAGCTACAGTAGCTGTCTAATTCTAAGCCCAGTGGCAGTTGATGAAAATAGAAAAGATGGAAATAAATCACTCTAGCTAGCACATTTGGTTCCTTGGACGTTGTGAGAATGTGCATTTTTGGTTTCCCATTGGTTCTGGGAACGAAGCCATAAGTTTCCAGATCGGTAAAACTGAACGTTTTTTAATGGTTTTGAGAACGGAAGTGAAAATTTAGCCTCTTCTGGCAATGTTTATTTTTACATTGCAGGGAGGTTCTGAAAACATTTTACTATGGTTCCATTAAAGTTTTCCTGGGAGGTTTTGTTAGCGTTCTGAGAATGGAAAATAAAGGTAATTAAAACTTTTAATAACACTGCTTTCTTAGTTTGGGTTAACTGTTTTGAACTCCAAGCACAGATAGGACAAATGGAAATGAATTTGCTTAGGGATGAATTAACTTTTATTTTTTATTGTGGCAAGGCATCATTGAGATTCAAACCTATGATCGTCTGTTCTCTATCCATGGAATTAGTCCACTGCCCACCAGGATGGACATAGCATACCATGTTTTTTTTACTCATATAAAGCTGTGCATTTTAGTCTATTCAAACAGACCCCATATCAAAGGAAATTAAGATTAAGATCAGGTGTGGCCAATTAGTGGGCACGGCCAACACACTTGAACACGCTTAACAAGATAGAGGATAGATGGGTTGGTTGTTTAGCAACAAAACCGACGCATGCGCAACAATGGGGCAAAACAGACGGGGTTGGCTTAGATTGTTGACAACATGTAAGCTATATTTAGTCTCCAATGTTTATTGAACACACACATACATTTGCACAATGGGCAGGGCTGGTCCTTGCCATTCTGCCGCCCTAGGCGAGACCAAAAAATGCCTCCCTCGCAAAACTAGAATAGTCCCAGTAAGCAAAATGACATTGAAAAGACGTGTAAAATACGTATTTTCCAGACATTGAAGTTAGGTTCAATTTAGGTTCTGAATGAAAGGTGAAAATACATATTTTCCGTAGGTTTAAAATACATATTTTCCAGGACGTTGAAAAGGCGTCTTTTCCGGACGCTGAAAAATACGTATTTTACGGACGTTGAAAACAGGTTCATTTTCGGTTCTGAATGAAAGTTGAAAATACTTATTTTCCAGATGATGAATATAATTATTTTCCAGATGATGAAAATACCTATTTTACGGACGTTGAAAATGTGTATTTTCCCGACGTTGAAATCAGGCTAATTTTTGGTTCTGAATGAAAGTTGAAAATATGTCATTCATAGACGTCTATGTTTGAGCCAAATCAAGGCTGATCCAGACGGGACAAAATCTAAACCAAACATACAGTGGGGAGAACAAGTATTTGATACACTGCCGATTTTGCAGGTTTTCCTACTTACAAAGCATGTAGAGGTCTGTAATTTTTATCCAGAAAATCACATTGTATGATTTTTAAGTAATTCATTTGCATTTTATTGCATGACATAAGTATTTGATACATCAGAAATGCAGAACTTAATATTTGGTACAGAAACATTTGTTTGCAATTACAGAGATCATACGTTTCCTGTAGGTCTTGACCAGGTTTGCACACACTGCAGCAGGGATTTTAGCCCACTGTTCCATACAGACCTTCTCTAGATCCTTCAGGTTTCGGGGCTGTCGCTGGGCAATACGGACTTTCCGCTCCCTCCAAAGATTTTCTATTGGGTTCAGGTCTGGAGACTGGCTAGGCCACTCCAGGACCTTGAGATGCTTCTTACGGAGCCACTCCTTAGTTGCAGTGGCTGTGTGTTTCGGGTCGTTGTCATGCTGGAAGACCCAGCCACGACCCATTTTCAATGCTCTTACTGAGGGAAGGAGGTTGTTGGCCAAGATATCGCAATACATGGCCCCATCCATCCTCCCCTCAATACGGTGCAGTCGTCCTGTCCCCTTTGCAGAAAAGCATCCCCAAAGAATGATGTTTCCACCTCCATGCTTCACGGTTGGGATGGTGTTCTTGGGGTTGTACTCATCCTTCTTCTTCCTCCAAACACGGCGAGTGGAGTTTAGACCAAAAAGCTCTATTTTTGTCTCATCAGACCACATGACCTTCTCCCATTCCTCCTCTGGATCATCCAGATGGTCATTGGCAAACTTCAGACGGGCCTGGACATGCGCTGGCTTGAGCAGGGGGACCTTGCGTGCGCTGCAGGATTTTAATCCATGACGGCGTAGTGTGTTACTAATGGTTTTCTTTGAGACTGTGGTCCCAGCTCTCTTCAGGTCATTGACCAGGTCCTGCCGTGTAGTTCTGGGCTGATCCCTCACCTTCCTCATGATCATTGATGCCCCACGAGGTGAGATCTTGCATGGAGCTTCAGACCGAGGGTGATTGACCGTCATCTTGAACTTCTTCCATTTTCTAATAATTGAGCCAACAGTTGTTGCCATCTCACCAAGCTGCTTGCCTATTGTCCTGTAGCCCATCCCAGCCTTGTGAAGGTCTACAATTGTATCCCTGATGTCCTTACACAGCTCTCTGGTCTTGGCCATTGTGGAGAGGTTGGAGTCTGTTTGATTGAGTGTGTGGACAGGTGTCTTTTATACAGGTAACGAGTTCAAACAGGTGCAGTTAATACAGGTAACGAGTTCAAACAGGTGCAGTTAATACCGGTAATGAGTGGAGAACAGGAGGGCTTCTTAAAGAAAAACTAACAGGTCTGTGAGAGCCGGAATTCTTACTGGTTGGTAGGTGATCAAATACTTACGTCATGCAATAAAATGCAAATTAATTACTTAAAAATCATACAATGTGATTTTCTGGATTTTTGTTTTAGATTCTGTCTCTCACAGTTGAAGTGTACCTATGATAAAAATGACAGACCTCTACATGCTTTGTAAGTAGGAAAACCTGCAAAATCGGAAGTGTATCAAATACTTGTTCTCCCCACTGTATATGTCTATGATTGATTCAGAATTTGTCCGGACTGGACCAAAAACTAATGTCCGTGGATGTGGAAATCAAGGCTGGTCTAGACTGGACAAGAAAAATATATCCAAAAGGCATCGGTGTGCAAAACTGTCATCAAGTATATTTTGATTTGTTTAACACTATTTTGGTTATTACATAATTCCATACAGTGGGTAAAAAAGTATTTAGTCAGCCACCAATTGTGCAAGTAGTCCCATTTAAAAAGATGAGAATTTTCATCATAGGTACACGTCAACTATGACAGACAAAATGAGAAAAAAAAATCCAGAAAATCACATTGTAGGATTTTAAATGAAATTATTTGCAAATTATGGTGGAAAATAAGTATTTGGTCAATAACAAAGGTTTCTCAATACTTTGTTATATACCCTTTGTTGGCAATGACACAGGTCAAACGTTTTCTGTAAGTCTTCACAAGGTTTTCACACACTGTTGCTGGTATTTTGGCCCATTCCTCCATGCAGATCTCCTCTAAAGCAGTGATGTTTTGGGGCTGTCGCTGGGCAACATGGACTTTCAACTCCCTCCAAAGACCTTGAAATGCTTTTTACGAAGCCACTCCTTCGTTGCCCGGGCGGTGTGTTTGGGATCATTGTCATGCTGAAAGACCCAGCCACGTTTCATCTTCAATGCCCTTGCTGATGGAAGGAGGTTTTCACTCAAAATCTCACGATACATGGCCCCATTCATTCTTTCCTTTACATGGATCAGTCATCCTGGTCCCTTTGCAGAAAAACAGCCCCAAAGCATGATGTTTCCACCCCCATGCTTCACAGTAGGTATGGTGTTCTTTGGATGCAACTCAGCATTCTTTGTCCTCCAAACACGACTGAGTTGAGTTTTTACCAAAAAGTTCTATTTTGGTTTCATCTGACCATATGACATTCTCCCAATCCTCTTCTGGATCATCCAAATGCACTCTAGCAAACTTCAGACGGGCCTGCACATGTACTGGCTTAAGCAGGGGGACACGTCTGGCACTGCAGGATTTGAGTCCCTGGCGGCGTAGTGTGTTACTGATGGTAGGCTTTGTTACTTTGGTCCCAGCTCTCTGCAGGTCATTCACTAGGTCCCCCGTGTGGTTCTGGGATTTTTGCTCACCGTTCTTGTGATCATTTTGACCCCACGGGGTGAGATCTTGCGTGGAGCCCCAGATCAAGGGAGATTATCAGTGGTCTTGTATGTCTTCCATTTCCTAATAATTGCTCCCACAGTTGATTTCTTCAAACCAAGCTGCTTACCTATTGCAGATTCAGTCTTCCCAGCCTGGTGCAGGTCTACAATTTTGTTTCTGGTGTCCTTTGACAGCTCTTTGGTCTTGGCCATAGTGGAGTTTGGAATGTGACTGTTTGAGGTTGTGGACAGGTGTCTTTTATACTGATAACAAGTTCAAACAGGTGCCATTAATACAGGTAACGAGTGGAGGACAGAGGAGCCTCTTAAAGAAGAAGTTACAGGTCTGTGAGAGCTAGAAATCTTGCTTGTTTGTAGGTGACCAAATACTTATTTTCCACCATAATTTGCAAATAAATTCATAAAAAATCCTACAATGTGATTTTCTGGATTTTTTTCCTCATTTTGTCTGTCATAGTTGACGTGTACATATGAAGAAAATTACAGGCCTCTCTCATCTTTTTAAGTGGGAGAACTTGCACAATTGGTGGCTGACTAAATAATTTTTTCCCCCACTGTATGTGTTATTTCATAGTTTCTGATATCTTCACTATTATTCTACAATGTAGAAAATAGTAAAAAAATAAAGAAAAACCCTTGAATGAGTAGGTGTGTCCAATCTTTTGACTGGTACAGTATATATCAACAAATTGGCAAGGGCACTATAACAGTCTGCAGCACCCGGCCTCACCCTACTAGAATCTGAAGTCAAATGTCTACTGTTTGCTGATGATCTGGTGCTTCTGTCCCCAACCAAGGAGGGCCTACAGCAGCACCTAGATCTGCTGCACAGATTCTGTCAGACCTGGGCCCAAACAGTAAATCTCAGTAAGACAAAAATAATAATAATATATAATATAATATTATTATTATTATTATTATTATTATTATTACAAAAATAATGGTGTTCCAAAAAAGGTCCAGTTGCCAGGACCACACATACAAATTCCATGTAGACACCATTGCCCTAGTGCACAAAAAAAAAACTATACATACACTATCGGTCAAAAGTTTTAGAACACCTACTCATTCAAGGGTTTTTCTTTATTTTTACTATTAAGTGCAGGAGCCCTGTATCCCTGCATTAAGGATTGGCTGATTTAAGTATATGAGAAACAGAGACTGTTAGCCTAGAGGACAGAGATATGAAGAGAATAGAGAGGTGTGTAAGGTAGTAAGGCAGAGGCACACTGTGTCTCTGACATTGTTTCCTCTGGAGATAATCATGAAAGGGGAAAGTCCTATTATAAACACAGTGCCATTGATGTGAACACTGAGTCTCTATTTTCCAGACATTGACGTTAGGTTCAATTTAGGTTCTGAATTAAAGTTGAAAATACATATTTTCCATAGGTTTAAAATACATATTTTCCAGGACATTGAAAAGGTGTATTTTCCGAACGTTGAAAAATACGTATTTTCCGGATGTTGAAATCAGGTTCATTTTCGGTTCTGAATGAAAGTTGAAAATATGTATTTTCCAGATGATGAATATACTTATTTTCCAGATGATGAAAATACGTATTTTCTGGACGTCTATGTTTGAGCCAAATCAAGGCTGATCCAGACCGGACAAAATCTGAACCAAACATATACGTCTATGATTGATTCAGAATTTGTCCGGACTGGACCAAAAACCAATGTCTGTGGATGTGGAAATCAAGGCCGGTCCAAAAAAAGATGTCCAAAAGGCATCGGCGTCGGTCCATGCTTACTGAGGTGTAGCCTACAGTGTTGCCTGTAATTTAATTTTATGAATGCCCATCTATGTGGTAAGCCTACCGTTTGTAAAACACATCCAAAATACACCTGCTCGTGCTTAATGGCGTGTAGCATACCATGTCGGCCACAATGGAATTTTATGAATGCCCATCCATATGGTAGGCCCACCACTTGTAAAACAGGCCATGTTATTGGCTTTATTAGTCCTGATTCCTGTGACTAATCAATTTGGCTATTTAAGCTCTGAATATCAGCTACCCAACTTTATCAGGAGTTGAGCCTATTTGTAATGTGTTTACACAGTGGTAAATGCAGAAGTATTTTATTTTTCGCTATGATCAGCTTGTCAAAAATTGACTGACACAAACTTGAAACCACTGATCATGACAATGGGGTGAAACTCCTGTCCTGTTTTTAGGATATGTTGTTTGTTAACATGACAGCGCATTGTTTATTTGATTGGGCACAATTTAGGTTAGGCTATTTGATTGGAGAAACCTGCATGATGTAAAAAGTGTCTGTCTCATTACATTGTCATACATTTTATCTCCAGCCTGTAGGCTACAGAAAAGGCCACAATCTTTCTACCATATCCTATATCTTCTACATGATTTATGTTAGATTATTATTTTGACATAATGTTGGTGGAGAGCCGCAGCGATGCGTCTCTCTAACAGGACCCTGGAGAGCCGCGCTGGTAATGGACAAGCAACATATTTTGCACCTCTGCCCTGCCTTTGACCAAGTGGGCACTGTTTATCACAGAGCGGGATCAGCGCTCACCTAAAAAGCCCATATGCCACTGGTTGAGAGAAATGGTCATTGTTTTTGGGAAGAATTCTGTGAGGTTTTATGTGTTGTTGTTGGAGGTGCATCTTGGTTTCTTAACGTTCTCTGAACTATTTGAGAACATTTCCAATGTCAAACCAGTTGGAGAACGTTCCTAAAACATTACCAATATTGAAATGAAATATAACCAGGTTTGAAAAGTAATGAAATAACAAGAAAATAACTATTTTTTTGTCAAGTTCCTTAAATGTGCTGAGAATGTTCCAGAGCCAAGCAACTATCTTGCACCATTTCCAGAAAGTTGTGGGAAGGTTGAATGCAAAACACCATAGGACAACCGCACTCTCACCCAGCTCTAAAAAACATATGGTTCTCGGAACATTATGTGCTAGCTGGGACATCCCTTTCTGTTTATGAATCTACCCCAGTAATATTGACACAACAAGCACAGCATATTCCTTAGATGTAACACTGTAGTCTGGAAAAGACAGAGACTTCTATGAGAATCTAGAGCTTTCTGTGAAATTAACAAAATTACAGCTTTCATTTGTGGTCATATGGTTGGATTTGTCAGAATGCCAGGGCTTTGTAGAGAAGATTGACCCCTCTCAGGTGGAAACTGGAGATTATGTGAAATATCAGAGTTCTGCATCCCTCTCTGCTGTTGAGCTCTCTGTTCTGCCATAGAGGAAGGCATGGGATACATAAGGGAGGATTCAGATTCCTCCTGACTGGTCTTGTATGACTGTTGCAGTAGCCCCCTTTACCTCTCTGCTTGACTAACAATGGCTAAGCACACCGCCAAACAGACAGGTCAGAGCAGGTACCGTCCAACTGTTTCTCATGCTGGGTCCGCCGATTCAAATCCTACTGAGTGCGTGGGTGTGTGTGGGGTGTGTGTGTGTGCACAGTTGTGTCTGTATGCTTGTGTGAGTACATGTGTAAAATAGTCCATTCCGATGATGACTGCTCCCCTGAAGGTACTGTGGGATTGTCTGAGCACATCATACTCAGTCGGGAAATGCTCAGTAGCTCAGAAATAAAGGATACATTTGAGAGAGGATACATTTGAGAGAGGACAGGAATAGTGGGGAGGGGTGGGAAGAGTGAGAGGGAGTGGTGGGAAGAGTGAGGGGGAGGGGAGGGGTGGGAATAGTGAGGGGAGGGGAGGAGAGGAGGAAAGAGTTGTGATGGGGGGAACAAATCGATACAGTTACATATCAGGATATTATTTTTTACTATATATCATATCGTATCACTTTGACAATATCGCAAAATACTATTTTTGCACTAGTTGGCTGTACCTGCAATTTGTTTTCAGCATTTTATTTCCATGACTGATCAAAACTCGTTTTTTTCATGGCTCTCTCTTGTCCCTCTGCAGTAGACACATTGTGAGCAATATGTTTGGAACATCGAATCGCAATACATATAGAATCGGCACCTATGTAAGTATCGTGAATATCGTATCGTGAGGTCCCTGGCAATTCCCAGCCCTAAAAGACAGTGAAGTTAAAAAATACTAAACTAAGGAGTGATGAAAGAGTGGGAAGAGAGAGGAAAGGAATGAGATGGGGAGCAAATGAAAGGCAGGGAAAGAGAGGGGTAGAACGTTAGGAAAAGATTGGGATAATGACAGGGAAAGACAAAAGAGAGAGAGAGCATAGGAGAAAGGAAAAATTGCATTGTAATCAGCATTGGTCATACACACATTTTAGAGAAAAGGTACTAGACCGATGCAGTGTGTGGGCTTCTATTACTCCTTTATACAAAGTATGAGTGCCAATATGAGAGAGGGATGGAGGGAAGGAAAGCAAAAGGAGAGAAAGCAAGACTGGGAAGAGAGGGAGAGGGAGAGGGAGAGGGAGAGGGAGAGGGAGAGGGAGAGGGAGAGGGAGAGGGAGAGGGAGAGGGAGAGGGAGAGGGAGGGGAGCAGATGCCAGCTGTATTGTTGAGTCCTAAGGTATTGGAAGACAGTCCCCAGGACTCCTCAAACATGTAATCTACACAACCAGAGCCATATGATTTCTCTCGCACTCTGTAAAACTTTCTCATGCATAAACAGCAGGGCTCTATATTCTGGGATCGGCAGGACTGTATATGTACAGTAATGTGTGTGAGGGGAAGGAGGATGGCGAAGGAGGTGTGATGCACGCAGCATAGGCCTGCATGCAGTAGTGCTTCCCCAAGCTGTGCCTAAAGTGAACCATACTACCTGGAAAATATGCAGCTCTGTGGTAGGAATAACGATTGGCCTGGCCAGCTGTTCAGTCAGAGTTCAACACTGAAATGTACATCCTGAGCAGCAGAGTGGTTGAGTAGAGCCTCGCCACTTCCCGTCCCCTCCCTCTCCCTGCCAAGACGATGATGTGTTGACCCTCTATCGGGGTCATCACATCCAGGTCTAGTATCACCCGCAGCAGATGGTACAGTAGGAAGGAACTAGCAAAGCTTCACAGCAGTACCTTAGCTAAACCTAGGGTAAGGCATACCACATTTCTACACAATTTAAAAACTATAAAATGCTATTTGGAGAACAGCAAAAACAAACAAAAATGACCAGGCATTAATTATCACCGCAATATTAGGTTTAAAGGTCTATGGAACAATGTCAACTACTGCTCAACCTCATCCTACATTGACTAATTTACTTGTGGAACATATACAGCGCACCATGAAATAAATGCCTAATACATGCATTCAAGTCACAACAAGGCTGACTTCAAATGCCGACATTCATAGGTGGCGCGTGAGTTTCAAGTTTGGGGAAGCAATTTGTTTCACCATAAAATTGCACCTTTATAATAAAGGATTGCATGAATCTATCATCACATTTGCAGACTAATGTAAGATAGACTCCCATTCCTAATATGATTAGTAGATTGCGTAGTTATAATTTAGGCTAATAATATACTGTAACTCAATCACTGTAAGCTAAACAGACAGTTTTGAACAATGAGCACGTAATAACATACAGTAGGCCTGATCAGAGAAGTTTCTTCTCTTTTCTTTGCATGGAAAAATGTGGCCTTTTATAAACACATTTCATGCAATTCTACTACACTTGATATGACTGGAGACATAAGCAACATATTTTTTAATACGACAAATTAGCAGCCTACTCTGCTGACGCTGTTTGTGTTTTATTGGTTCCTCGCATGTTTCTGGCTCTCTCCAGAACAGCCATCATGTCCTTGAACCTTAGAAACTTGACCACTTTCGGCCTGGGTCTGTCACCTGGGCTAGTTACAGGTTTTTCTCACTTTCTCATCAGACTCCATCCAGGTCTCATGTGGAGACTCTGGTATGCAATCCACAACAATGTTATTCCTCCCAGATTGTTCCTCTGTTTTCCAGTGGTGGAAAAAGTACTTAATTGTCATACATGAGTAAAAGTAAAGATACAGTACCTTAATAGAAAATGACTCAAGTAAAAGTGAAAGTCACCTAGTAAAATACTACTTGAGTAAAAGTCTAAAAGTATGTGGTTTTAAATATACTTAAGTATCAAAAGTAAATGTATAAATCATTTCAAATTCCTTATATTAAGCAAACCAGATGGCACAATCTTAATTTACGGATAGCCAGGGGCACACTCCAACACTCAGACATAATTTACAGATGAAGCGTCTGTGTCTAGTGAGTCCACCAGATCAGAGGCAGTAGGGATGACCAGGGTGTTCTCTTGATAATTGTGTGAATTTGACAATTTTCATGTCTTGCTAAGCATTCAACTGTAATGAAAATGTATGAAGTAAAAAGTGCATTATTTTCTTTAGGAATATAGTGAAGTAAAAGTAAAATATAAATAGTAAAGTGAAGTACAGATACCCCAAAAAACTACTTAAGTGGTACTTTAAAGTATTTTTACTTTACACCACTGCTGTTTTCCCAGTCATCTGTGATCATGATTCACAGACACTGCTGATGTCATCTCGTGTGGACTTACAGTTTGTTGCTGCAAGTCTCTTACAGGACATCCACCTCTCCCTGGGAGAACTGCAAACTGTTCTTATGGTCTTGGACCTCTCTGGTCAGATCATCCATTATTTTGGTAGTTGAGTCCACCAGTATTTGGACAAAGCTATTTTCATGTTGCTGTAACAACTGCTTGTAGACATATTTTTGTTTATTTAAAAGATCACACACTGTCCTCTCCATTACTCCAACCTTTAACTTTGGGCGGCATGATGGTAGCAATGTAGGCTAACGCTGGTACTCCACAGGATTCCAGCCAGCACAGCTCGCAGGGCCGATGGAAACAGCAACAAACAGCAGGGATTTAAACAGCCACAAGCCCTGGACTATCCGCGGTCCCAAATTGTTCAAATTGTCAAGGAAACCTGGCTAGCTTGATAGCTAGCAGCTAGGCTAGCTGCTTCACCAAGTAGCAGCTCTTCAGACTTCAGGGTTTGGCAGTATCCTGAGACAGATAGTAGCGGTCCCAGCAACTGAGGCTAACCGTGTCACAAATTAAAGAGGTAGGCTAGTAAACAAACATGTTTTCAAGGAAAAACTTTTTCAAAAACATTTAAAACAACAAATTGAGCTCTCTTGTTCCGCGTTCAGCATGCACTCTGATGATAAACGGTAAGGGCCAAACTAATAGTAATTGGTTGTGATGCTTACCGGACTGTAGATTGGTAGACAAGGTCTTCCCGTTTGCGGTAGTCCTCCATATGAGAGTAATTGGTGTTAAACATAGCATCGTAGGTGAAGATTTTCTGCTTAATTGTGCCCCCGTCTGTGACCTGTCAAGCAAAAAGATAAAAAATTAATAAAATGATATGGTCTATAATACATTGAACAGATATTTCTATACCCACGGACGTACCCTATGCATAAAGCTGTGTTCTGCTCCAGTTAAATATATTATAACACTTTGTTTATAGTTAAACTTAGTACCCAGGCCTTCAATTATCTCATTTATCCATTTACTGCCATGATAAGGTGTTTTTTCTATCTTAAAGGGGGAGTGAGGAGGAGCCTTTCAAGCTAATTTTGAAAACTGCCAACGTGATGAACTCAGTGTGACACTCACTTATATAGCTTTAGGTATGTGTCCATGTATACAGCTGAGTCTTAATGAAGACTGACGCTCTGCAGCGTTCTGTAGGTGTCAAGCAGTCAGAGGTAATGGCTTGTGATGAGATATTGTGGAGGTGGGGATATATTTAAAGCACCATAGTCTCATTTTGCATCCTATTCTCTTTTTTTTGTGGGCTGCATGGTAAATGATGGAGCAATACTCTCATTTCTAATATTCACAGGGGAGAGGAAGTCACTTAGCATTTGAATGACTGATTTCTCTTCTCTTCAGCGGCACAGACAGACGTAAAGAAAAAGGGTGACAAGATTTTAATGGAGACGCTAATGCCGCTTTGAAGGAGGAAATTGTTGGTGGGCTGGGGATCTTTCTTCCCTACGCCACTGAAATGCTATCGCCCGGATCCTAATCCAATCCTCTCAGAGGTAAATAAGGCCTATGTGATTAGTTCCTGCATAATGTACACAACACCTCGCGAGGGGACTGTACTGGGTAATTACTTTTATTTGAGTGAATAATTCCCGGTGCCCCATAAAAGACTGTGGGACAACTCCTCACCTCTCTGCCTCTAGGGAAGGGAGCTAAATACCTCAGGCTGTTGCTAAATGATGGGGTACACAGAGGTAGAAGTGCTGAGAGGTAAATGTGCTGGAACAACAAATACTGTGGGTGGGTTTTAGGATACGCAGAACAGTTACATGCATGTAGGTGGCATTAGTGGATTACATCACTTTTCTCTCCTGTAACAAATGTCCCACTGGGCACGTCAGTTAAAGTTTCAAGTTTTAATGTCACATGTACAGTCGTGGTCAAAAGTTTTGGTCTTCACAAAGTTTGCTGCTTCAGTGTTATGAGATATTTTTGTCAGATGTTACTATGGTATACTGAAGTATAATTACAAGCATTCCATAAGTGTCAAAGGCTTTTATTGACAATTACATTATGTTTATGCAAAGAGTCAATATTTGTGGGTTTTTGTTTGTCCACCCGCCTCTTGAGGATCGACCACAAGTTCTCAATGGGATTAAGGTCTGGGGAGTTTCCTGGCCATGGACCCAAAATGTCGATGTTTTGTTCCCCGAGCCACTTAGTTATCACTTTTGCCTTATGGCAAGGTGCTCCATCATGCTGGAAAAGGCATTGGTCGTCACCAAACTGTTCTTGGATGGTTGGGAGAAGTTGCTCTCGGCGGATGTGTTGGCACCATTCTTTATTCATGGCTGTGTTTTCAGGCAAAATTGTGAGTGAGCCCACTCCCTTGGCTGAGAAGCAACCCCACACATGAATGGTCTCAGGATGCTTTACTGTTGGCATGACACAGGACTGATGGTAGCGCTCATCTTGTCTTCTCCGGACAAGGTGTTTTCTGGAATCCAGTCTGTTATTCTAATTCAATCAGCATGACAGAGTGACCTCCAGCCCTGTCCTCGTCAACACTCACCTGTGTTAACGAGAGAATCACTGACATGATGGCAGCTGGTCCTTTTGTGGCAGGGCTGAAATGCAGTGGAAATGTTTTGGGGGGGATTAAGTTCATTTTCATGGCAAAGAGGGACTTTGCAATGAATTGCAATTCATCTGATCACTCTTCATGACATTCTGGAGTATATGCAAATTGCCATCATCAAAACTGAGGCAGCAGACTTTGTGAAAATTAGTATTTGTGTCATTCTCAAAGCTTTTGACCACGACTGTACAAGTACAGTGAAATGCCTTTCTTGCTAGCTCTAACCCCTACAATGCAGTAATCAATAACAATGTAAAACTAACAATGGTAGAACAAAAACACACAAGATATAACAGTAAGAAGAAGAATAAGAAGAACACGATAAAGTAAGTAAGCATATTATATACAGGGTCAGTTCCAGTACCATATTTACAATGTGCAGGGATACTGGATCGATAGACGTAGATATGTATAGGAGTAAGGTGACTAGGCATCAGGATATATGATAAACAGAGTAGCAGCAGCGTATATGATGATTGTATCTGAGTGGGTGTGTGTAGAGTCAGTAAAAATGTATGTGCATATTATGTGTGTGTAAGCAAACGATGGTGTGAGTGTTTTAATGTGTGTAGGAGTATCAGTGTGCGTAGTGTGTAAGGCCCTGTGAGTGTGCATTGAGACAAAAATAAGAATAAAATACAAAGGCCAACTCAGATAGTCCATGTAGCCATTTTGTTAGCTATTTAGTTAGCTATTTAGCAGTCTTATGGCATGGGGATAGAAGCTGTTCAGGAGCCTGTTCAGAACCCTAACCCTAACCCTAATTCAACATCTATGGCACGTTGGTTCAATGTAATTTCATTAAAATGACATGGAAACAATGTTGATTCAACCAGTGTGTGACCAGTGGGGTGGGTGACATCACATTTTCATTGCTATGGAAGATGAATTGCAGGGAGGTGTAATCAGTGAAAGTCATCAGGACCCACTGGTGGGGCTAGAGACCATGACCCGTTACAGGTAAAAAGTGTTCACTTGGCTTGGCCACAAACAGAATTTCCTTCCTTTTCCCAAGGAATGCTTTGGCACCACACTCAAGGCCCCAAGATTATTAAAGCCATCTGTTCCTCTTTTAAATGTCAATTCAGTGATGTAGAGGCACACCGGCAAGGTGGCATCATTCCGAGGTTATAAGGGAGATGCCACAGCAAATGGTCTGCCGTTAAAAGCAAAGCCATGTTGGAAAATTGTGCTTTCCCACCAACCTGCTCTGTGCCTGGATTGCAGTGATTGTAGAAATGCATTTCTGTCCGACATCACCGTACAACAAAGCATGGAAAAAGTATAAGTGCTCTGTGCAACTGAACACAAATATATCCATCTGAGTGAGTGGACAGAAACATGACGATGGTATGTTAAACTCAGGGAAATGTGGTTAGTTTGAGAATTAAAAGTTAGCTATCATTTAATAATATAATGTGACATTTAGCAGAGTTCAATGACAATGATTTAGCAAGTTCAATGACAAGTTCAGGCCAATGACAAATACAGCATTCACCACATAGAAGGGTCTATTGTACACACCTGAAGAATTACCATAAACGTGCTTAGGTAGAACGTGCAAAATAAGCTTTATTCTACAGTATTTGCTTCTACAATAGATAAGTGCACAAGGCCAGGGCCAGTACGAAAACATCATGGCAACATTACAACTCCCCTATAGGAACAGACTCACTGCACTCCCAGCACTACAGTAACACTGTCCCCGGTGCTGAGTCATATAAGGCTTTCAAAAAGCCCAATGATAATGCTCTCTGGGCCCTGAAGTACTTTGGTGTGTTAAATGTACATTTTCAGACTCTCTCTCTTTTCACAGTCCATCTAATCCAATAGACAAAATGACACCTGTCTCACAATGGACACACATCAGTGGACAGACCCTGTTCCCAGAGAAGGGACAGCTTGAGAGAGAGAGAGAGAGAGAGAGAGAGAGAGAGAGAGAGAGAGAGAGAGAGAGAGAGAGAGAGAGAGAGAGAGAGAGAGAGAGAGAGAGAGAGAGAGAGAGAGAGAGAGAGAGAGAGAGAGAGAGAGAGAGAGAGAGAGAGAGAGAGAGAGAGAGAGAGAGAGAGAGAGAGAGAGAGAGAGAGAGAGAGAGAGAGAGAGAGAGAGAGAGATGCTCTGCAAGAGTGAGGGGTGAAGGCGAGAGGTAGATGAGCACTCTGATGGTAGAAAAGCACTGTTTGAGAAAGCAAGGCTTTCCTTCAGCTGCTTTGTTGATTCCAGGCCATGATTTACAGAGGCACAAACAAAGGCATCAAGGGCTCTCCCAACACCTCTGCCATCTGGATATATAAAAGACAGGCATGGGTGGGCACGCCACTTCTCTTCCTCCCTCTGTGACCAGGTGACCAAAAGGGGAGAGGGGGAAAGGTAGCTGACAGGGGTTGGGGTTTGGGCACACACAGTAGAGAGTACTACAGAGGGTCCTACAGTGACCTAGAGATATGATAGTGCAGTGATCTCTCCAGATGGAGAGTGAACCATATCCTACCTGCTCTCTTTGCTGTTCTCCCTGTTGTTAGGACGCTGCTCCATTATTGAGGTCAGGTGAGGGAGGCCCAGGTCTCTGGGGTTAACCCCTTCTCCCTCAGCTCATTAGAGATGTGCTTATTTATAGGCTGCAGCTGCATCATCAGTCACAGGAGAGAATACAGCGAACTAGCTACAGTAACACTGCAGTCTAACTTGAGGAGTAGAAACCAGAACACTTCTTCAGGTCAATCTGGCATTCTTTCACATCACAACCACACCAAAGACTTTTATAACTAAACCAAGATAGACCACAGCCTGTCGTTTCCAATGTGAACAAATGAGTCATAGTGGGCAGAACAAGCAAGGAGGTGGGCAGAACCAAGCACGAGCTAGCGAGATCCTTTTGGCGCGTTCTCGCATACATCTGCATATTTCCGTTAGGAAACGCCTCCTCTGTGAAGTGTGCGTGTGCAATAACTTAATTCGCCTTTGCACTCTTTCTAAACAACAACATTTTAAAAACTTTTGCAAAGGGTAAAGTCTACAAAACTTAGTCCACTCTGTTCATAACAGATTCTAGTTTTGGGAATAGAAAACTGTATTGAGATAACATGTTTCATCGATTAGAACATTTTCAGAATGTCGGCCAAAATCCATCTCATTCCATCTTCTCCCACTGCCAGCCAGAGGGCTTCCTCTCACTACCATATTTGGTAGTGAGTGGAAACGGCAAGTGGATGGTTCACATTTATACATCCGGTGAAATATCTGTCTCATTGTTCTATCTGTGACCATGTAGTCTCCTCTACTGCTGTTACTATAGCTTAGGTGTGGGCTTGTATAGATTGAAAGGATCACTTACTTTCTGGGTACATTTTACATGATATTGTACTTTTACAACAATTCTCACTTGGTATGTATAAATCTGCAGGGAGGTGGAGCAATAGTAGCATCTAAATCAAAGTATCTGGATCAATCGGCAGTTAGTTGTGAATAATGAATGGGGATAAGACACAGAGCAGTCATAACAACTCTTGAGATCCATTTAGCTGTTCAACTGAGGCCTCAAAGGAGGGCTAAATGGGAAGCTACACTAAACAAAGAAAATAACCAGTATAACAAGACATGCTATATTCTCTGAAATCATTCGTAAAGGCACAGCGATAATGATAAAACATTTCACTTATACAAAGCAGAAGAGCTTCACCTTGTTGGCAGTCAGTGGTGATAGCTGTCAACACAGAATGCTGCAGTGGGCTGTCCACTGATCCTGTTAACATTACATTTTACATTTTACATTTTACATGTGGTGTGCTGCAATGCTTTACTCACTACATGTGCTGCTGGGTAATGCATCCTGTAAGTAAACAATGTGCAGCTGTACAGTCATCCAGCCTATTTAGTGCTCCACCCTGTTAACCTGTGGATGTACAGGACTGTCTGCTGCCTGTGGCCCCCTGCTGGGCCCTGAGTGTCACACAACCTGTTTAAGGGGATTTCACAGTCCAGATAGCACGCTCCGCTCCTACCTCCCTCCTCTCCTCCCTCTATCTCTCGGTCACTGCTCCCCGCAAGAAAATAAAAAAAGCTAATTCAAACAGGTTTTTCATAGATGACGCACACGTTCTTCCATTCACATAGATGTTGGTGACCCTACGCTATCATTCTGACAGAGATGGTCTGTGCTTTGACAGATAAAGAGGCTTTGGCGGTGCAGTAGTTCAGTCATGTCACACGTGAACTAAGAAAGGGGAGTTTTGCTTTTATGTCTGTACCAGAAAGCAACAGGCAATCTGACGCACATTGTGATCCTTTATTCCATACAGAGCGAACTACTGCAACTGACGTTTTTCAATGCAATGTAAAGAAACATGAGCGTGATTGCTTGGGATCCCTTAGTGTGAGCAAATACACCAGCCAGAGATGACTATCAGCGTGGTGGATATTTTCCCTCACCTGTTATCTGTGTCACATTCTCTCTGCATGCTATCACTCATTTTCATCCCAATATAACAGAGTAGCACTGGCTTGGGATTGGCTAAGGCTTGAGATGGCAGATTGGCATGCAGGGATTAAAGCTGCGGCTTAATGAATCTGTGTCACCAACAGGGAGGGCCGAGCCTTGTTTGCGACTCTGTGTGGCGCGAGGCAGAGGTAGGCTGAGGGTCAACCAACCTATGTCAGGGAATGACTTCATATGGTTAAACAATGCAGAAGGGCCTACTAAAAGTGCCCATCTACAGCCATTAGTCAAGACCATTGAGAAGTGCTTATTAATGTTGTCAGTGAGAGGGAGACAGCCTGACCGCGGCCAGACATTTAGCCGGCAATGAGATCAAAGCAAACCAGACCTGACAGAGACTGCTGCTCTGGATCAGTTATTATGTCTGTGCCATGACTCTCCATTGTCTGGAGTACATATTAACCCCCTGACAAAAAGAGAGTTGGAACAGAGCAAGAACAATATGAGCCCTACCCCTCACTCTAGAAACAGCATTTCATGGACATCGTAAATAAATACAGTATACTGCTGCAAATATAGTGAGTAATACAGGATTTGGTGCTACTTAGCGGACCGAAAATGTAGCCTTGCTGCATTACTAACATCACATTATTATGAATTTCTGTTCTTGGGGTACCAAGTTAGGCCAGGGTTTCTTAAAAATGCCTCAGCAACTCTTATAAACAGCACATATTAAAGCAGCACCAGGAGGTCACAAACAATAACATGAAAGTGGAAAAGCTTTATATAACTGCAGAAGTTACTGATATGTTGTGTAATACAGTGCTTATATCTGAAAACAAAGGGGATGATCAAGGACAGGTGGATAATGAAATGCAGCTTCATGGCAAAGTAAAAATATAATTTTGTACACTCGTCCTTAAAGTTTAACTAAGCAGAAATCGCTCCGCCATTTCCTGGCTGCTAAAACTCTGTTTATGTGATAAAATAAGCTAGTATAGTGTAGAGAATGATTGGACCATCTAAACTGCTGTGAAATATATTTTCTATAACCAAAAATATTATTGTTTCAGTTGTTTGAAGCTGGTGTACAAAACAAAGACATCGAGCGACAGCTGCCTCTGATTGGGAATCATACCCGGCCAAACATAGACATAGAACAACTAGAACCTAAACATAGACATTCACACCCTGACTCAACAAACAAGAGTTCCATAGGTCAGGGCATGACAGGAGCTGCTGACCGGAGCTGGACAGGACCCCGGTGGAGCTGACTGCTCTGACTCCGGAGTGGAGCCGCTGACCGGAGCTGGACTGGACCCCGGTGGAGCTGACTGCTCTGACTCCGGAGTGGAGCCGCTGACCGGAGCTGGACTAGACACCGGTGGAGCTGACTGCTCTGACTCCGGAGTGGAGCCGCTGACCGGAGCTGGACTAGACACCGGTGGAGCGGACTGCTCTGACTCCGGAGTGGAGCCGCTGACCGGAGCTGGACTAGACACCGGTGGAGCGGACTGCTCTGACTCCGGAGTGGAGTCGCTGACCGGAGCTGGACTAGGCACCGGTGGTTCGGACTGCTCTAGCTCCGCAGTGGAGCTGCTGACCGGTGCTGGACCAGGCATCGGTGGAACGGGCACGGGCCGTGCCGGACTGGGAACACGCACCACTGGTCTGGTGCGAGGACCAGGAACAGGCCGGGCCGGACTGGAGACACGCACCACAGGTCTGGTGCGGGGAGCAGGTACGGGCCGTACCGGGCTGGCGACAGGCACCACTGGTTTGGTGCGAGGAGCTGGCACAGGCCGTACCGGGCTGTGGAGGCGCACTGGAGGTCTGGAGCGTAGAGCTGGCACAACCCGTCCTGGCTGGATGCCCATTTTCGAACGGCACGTGCGTGGCGCTAGCACAGGACGCACTGGACTGTGCCGGCGCACTGGCGACACAGTGCGTAGCTCCGCATAACACGGAACCTGCACGGTCACACGCTTCCTAGCGTGAGTACGGGGAGTTGGCTCTGCTCTGAACCCTGGCTCCGCCAACCACCCCGTGTGCCCCCACCCAACATTTTCTTGGGGCTGCTTCTCGGGCTTTCTTCGTGACCGCGTCCTCTTAGGTCGCCGTTTCTCCTCTCTGCCTGGGCTTCCTCCTTCGCCCAGGGTCCTCTATCGGCTACTCTCTCCTTCTCCACCCTCATCCCTTTCAGGGCCTCCATATGCTTGGCCAGATCCTCTCTTATCTCCCCCCAAGTCCATGATCTCTGCTCCACTACCTGTGTCCAGGATGTCTGCTGCTCCTGGGCACGCTGCTTGGTCCGTGTTTGGTGGGATCTTCTGTCACGATCGTTAAGAGACGGGTCGGACCAAGGTGCAGCGTGAAAAGCGTACATGTTTATTAACTCAATAAACATACAACAAAACAAGAAACAACGTAACGTGAAGTCCTCAGGCTATACACATACAAGCCTAAACGGAACAAGATCCCACAATACAACGTAGGAAATAGGTTACCTAAGTATGATCCCCAATCAGAGACAACGAGCAACAGCTGCCTCTGATTGGGAATCATACCCGGCCAAACATAGACATAGAACAACTAGAACCTAAACATAGACATTCACACCCTGACTCAACAAACAAGAGTTCCATAGGTCAGGGCGTGACACAGGTGTAAAACAGTACAATGTTATTCTTACCTTGAGAGCCTTTTCCCAACAATGCAGTGATAGTGATAGTGATAGTGATAATAATAATAATAATAATAATAATAATAATAATAATAATAATAATAATAATAATAATAATAATGATAATGATAGAAAAAAGTGACCAGTAGCAGGACAAATAGATAAATACTAATGGTAATGGCAATCGATAATCAATGGGCAGCAGCGTAATGGAGTAATTAATCTAATCAATAATAATTTTAGTAGCAGCATGAGTGGGTAGAAACCTGTGGATGGGCATAGAGTCAGTGTGGATAGTCTGTGGGAGAGGGAGAGCAGTAGTTTTTAGCCATTTAACAGTCTAATGGCCAGGGGATAGAAGCTGTTTAGGAGTTTGTTTGTTTGAGCCTTGATGCACTGGTAGCACCTGCCAGACGGGAGCATGGAGAACAGTCCATGTCTCGGGTGGCTGGAGTCTTTGGCAATTTTTCGGGCCTTTCTCAGACACCGCCTGGCATGTACGTCCTGGATGGCTGGGAGCTCGCCCCCAGTGATGCGCTGGGTCGTCTGCATTACCCTCTGTAGGACATTCCGGTCGCGGGTGGTGCAGTTGCCATACCAGACATTGATACAACCAGTCAGGATGCTCTCAACGGTGCAGCTGTAAAAGCAGCTGTAAAATCAAATCCGCGATCGGAGGTCATCCAGTGACTATTGGCCAATAGAATGGAAGGAAGTGGTGGCTGGTTTTCCCTTCGCCTTAGTCTCAACAGGATGCCCGATCTCTTGCCTCTTTTTGGCCAACGTTTCCTCTTGGTTAACCCGAAGATTGGATCGGAGGTACATAAAGAGCTCAGGGCAGTTGAGTCGAAGTTGAAGTCGAAATTGAGGTTAGTAAGTGCCGATATGATGTTCAAAGTTCTTTTTAGGCTCATAAGAAATGATAGCGGATACATTTCATGCAAAAATAGTAAAGATAAACACCAAAATAATCACTAAATAGAAAAATTGGGTCGGAGCTCTCAACACGGCAGCCATACATTACGGTGCCATCTTGTACGCTCAAATAACACTCAGTAACTGTTTTACCAATGACTAAATAACAATTTCAGCTCTTCAATATAAACTTGCCTATAATTCATTACCGCATGGTAAAAATCTATATTTGAAGAAAAAAATAAAAATTCCTAAAAATTCCTAAATCAATGATGAATTTAATCTGTTAAAATGTTAATCTGTTGTAGCCCTTTTGGGTTCCACCTATTACATATGGGAAGTTTATCAGTAATCCAGTGGAAGAATTTTGCTTTTATTCGTTGTGATGAGGTGTCAGGCAGGTTACCGGGGATTAACATACAGATATGCACCAATCCTCCTTCACATTCCCCATGCAACCACTGAAAATGGATTCTTCCTAGGTTGGGGGAAATATTAATAAATCTGCAATGCGTTCAGCACAGGGGCTCATTTCATGCTTAAATACATCAACTTTCTAATCCCTAATGTGGCATGGGTCCTTTTTCCATGTTTAATAAGACATGCTTGAGTTAAATTGAGGAAGCAGACAGTGGTACACATTATTTACTAGTAATGCACGTTTTCAGGGTGACTTTGTATCCCCTGTTGAACTGAATGCAGCACTTAATTATTAAACAAAAATTGTCATTCAATATTAAATAGTTACATTTTTCTCATTTTCACCACACGTCTAATCTGATGTTCCACTGTTTATCTTTTTGTCATGTGGTGTTGACTGAAGAGCTTTGGCGATATGGGGATATTCTCTGACAGCTAAGTGCACACCTAAGAGACTTGTGCTTAAAAATTAGATTTAATGCCGTGATCTAAACATAGCCTACTGTCTGGAAGTTGGTCTACCTAGTGTTTCACGCCATAATGCAGCACTGATGAACACTAGTGTATCTAATGTGTATTTCCTCTGTAAACTCTGTTCCATTTATATAATCCCTTCAGTACAGTACATGATACAAGTTGAGTTATCACATATCAAGAGAGTTCATTAACTACAACACTGGCCATTCCCTGAGAACCTTCCCTTAATGCAATCAACGACTTTAATCGTCCTGGTTTATATCTGCTCTACCAGAGAGAAAAATACGCCAAAATGTTTGTTTGTGTCTTGCTTTGAAACAATCACATTGCACTTCACCAAAGAGCTCAACCTGTCAGGGAGCCCAGGTTTCCATTCCACATTTAATCCAGGACAGCTAACCGGCATTTATTAATTAAAAGGACAGTTCTCAAATAACAAAATGCTAATTAACAATATTGGCACTGAGTAGCCAGAGTAGCCATTTGGAGCACACAAACCTGTCAGCTACAAAAACATATTAATTGCCTATGACATGACAAGAAAACCAAATCAAGGGGTGTAAATTATTATTAGCAGGAGAAACTTGGATCCCTTGCACAGAGTTTATAATGACCCATAAAACAGTAATATAATAGGCATGTTTACTACATGTCACTTTTTGTCAATTCCTTGAAAGCTTCTTAACAGTAAGTAAAATGTGTCATTAACACTGCATTCAGTGCATGGCAAACACAATGATTGTCTTCAATGATCTGATTATTCCCCCATCTGGAATAAATGTCACAGGCTAGGGATAGAGGAGATGGAGGAAGATAGATAGTTATTCAATATGACTGCAAAGTGAATTAATTGAACATATTGCAGGATGGTATGTGATTTTAAGGGAAGGATTCTCAGTAGGTCAGCTTGGTATGTGGAGTAAAGCATCATTCACTCACAGTGTGAGTCACTGAGGTACAGTGGGAGTGAGCGCATCCATAGCATTGATGCAAGACACAGACACACAGACACACACGTTTGTTTTACTATCCTTGTGCGGACCAAACAATTGATTCTCATTCAAAATCCTATTTTCCCTAAATCCTAACCCTAACCCTTAACCTAACCTAAACCCCTTACCGTAAGCCTAAAATAGCCTTTTTCCTTGTGTGGAACGGCGAATATTCCTAATTCCTTATGTGGCACAAGGATAGTAAACCTCCATAAACACACATACACACACGCACAGCTACTCCATAAATTAAGCACCCCCAAGCCACTACTAGAAGATATTGCTTATATCTTATATCATTTTGCACAGCCCTGGTGTGGTAGTCTAAAATAGTTAAGATTCAGGGCACTTGGTGGAGGGATAACAGCATCAAAACTGTGCCCCTGGGCACCAGATCTGTCTGTCCTTGTATCATTCAGTCTGCTGTGATGGACAGGGACTCCAGTCCCCTCTGTGACCCACTGTGAGAGGAGTCTGGACAGGACAGGACAGCTAATCCGACAGGACTGGGGAGGAAGACTGGGCAGCCATTTGATCTCTGCCCTCTCCCTACAGGGCACATTCTCACTGCAAAAAGCCATCAGCTGGTCTAATGATGAGCAGCAGGCAGTAACCTCTCCACTGATCACAGTTCACACTTTATAAATTGGGGCATCCAACACGTGTGATGTGTTGACCCCTACCCCATACCAGTAGCCACGTCACCCCCCCCTCCCAATGTGAGGGAAGAAGCATGGAGAAAACAATGATGCGGTGGATGACTTGTTACCGTCTCGGGACCAGAGAAATATTAACCGTGTTTGAGAGGCATTTTGGTCGTCTGGCGAGGGCTGGGAGGATTTCAAAGCCCTGTGATCAAGTGGCACTGGCTAATGAAGCGAGAGACAATAGCATCACATGGCAGAGAGGGTGTAGGGTGCAAATGGGACGAGGAAAAGTCTCTCCCTCTTCGTCTCATTCTCTCTTTCCCTCTCTCTACTTCACAAATCTCCTCTCATTAGTCTGTTTCCTAGTGTTGTGCACATCATTTCAAGTCTGCTGCAAGCAAGAGCTGTCAAATGAAAGTGTTAAAAAAGCCATTGATTCCTTAGAGGGAGGTCTTGGGAAAAGATTCCAGAGCACAGTCAAATCACACACTGCAACTGTAAAAATGCTGAATGGGTTCAAAGAGAGGCAGTGGGAAAAAATATGCTCAAACGGCATGACTGTTTCTCGCATCACAGATTCTTGACCTTTGTGAGCTCAAGGAGAAATGTTTTGTTTTGTTGGTGGGCAATTGAAGAGGTCTAATAAATCTGCCGTGGCTAAAACCGTGTCTCGCCGTAACTGACCAGCTATCTGTCTTTTGCAACCACATAGGTGTTTAAGTTTGATGAGAAGTTCTAAAACAAGGCTATAAATAGCCATGGGATATATGTGTGAGTGTGTCACAAATCCTGATGCTTATACAGTAACACTGAGCTGGAATGAGGAGGATCCATTAAATGCACCTTATCCTTTTACTCGCCCCATAACTTTCCAGACATGCTTACATCAGTTAGTTGCATCACATTCCATAGACTGAGTCACAACAGAATGAAAGAAGAATAAGCTGCTTATCATGTCCTTGTCCTCATAGGAAACTCTTTAAAAAATATGAAAAGGTGAGAAGAAAAGACAAAACAAAGATGTGAAAGGTTTATAAATACTCTCTTCATCTCCTGACGGTGCTGACATCTTTTGTGAATATCAGACACAGAAACACCTACATGGTGAAATATGTCTTTAAGATTATATAAAAAAACAAGGTTCACAAGGTTCACTGTAGTGGGTGAATCACAGAATAATGTTTTATTCGGCCAATACAGTAGTTTGCAACAATGCGTAAAACAACTACAGTGCAACTTAACGGCGTACTGGGAAAAACAAAACACACAGGTGAATATCCCGGCCATAAGGTACATAATGCTCCACCGAGCTATCGACACCTCCACATGGAAACAATCACACACAAAGACATTGGGGGCAGAGGGAATACTTATACAGGGACTGATGAGGGGACATGAACCAGGTGTGTGTGAAAAACAAGACAAAACAAATGGAATGATGAGAAGAGGAGCGGCAGTGGCTAGAAGGCCGGTGACGACGAACGCCGAAGACTGCCCGAACAAGGAGAGGAGGCAGCTTCGGAGTAAGTCGTGACAGAACCCCCCCTTTGACGCGCAGCTCCAGCAGAGCACTGACACCAGCCTCGGGGATGGCCAGGAGGACGCGGAGCAGGGTGATCCGGATGGCAACGGTGGAAATCCCGCAACAGGGAGGGATCGAGGACATCCTTCACTGGGACCCAGCACCGCTCCTCCGGACCGTACACCTCCCGCTCCACGAGGTATTGAAGGCCCCCCACCCGATGCCTCAAATCCAGGATGGAACGGACGGAGTACGCCGGGGCCCCCTTGATGTCCAGAGGGGGTGGAGGGACCTCCCGCACCTCAGACTACTGGAGCAGACCAGCCACCACCGGCCTGAGGAGAGATACGTGAAACGAGGGGTTAAAACTGTAATCAGGAGGGAGCAGCAACCTATACGTAACCTTGTTAACTCTCCTCAGGACTTTGAACGGCCCCACAAACCGCGGGCTCAGCTTCCGGCAGGGCAGGCGGAGGGACAGGTTCCGGGTCGAGAGCCAGACCCGATCACCCAGTACAAAGACCCGAGCTCACTGCGGTGGCGGTCAGCTTTGGCCTTCTGGCGACGAACGACACACTGGACGTGGGCGACGTTCCACGTCTCCTCCGTGTGCCGAAACCAGTCGTCCACCGCAGGAGCTTCGGTCTGGCTCTGATGCCACGGTGCCAGGACCGGCTGATACCCTAAAAGACATTGAAACGGTGACAGGTTAGTGAAGGAGTGGCGGAGAGAGTTCTGGGCATATTCGGCCCATGGCAAGAACACAGACCACTCCCCCGGGCGGTCCTGGCAGTAGGACCGCAGGAACCTACCCACATCCTGATTCACCCGTTCCACCTGCTCATTAGATTTGGGGTGAAACCCAGAGGTCAGGCTGACGGAGACCCCTAGACGTTCAATGAACGCCTTCCAGACCCTGGACGTAAACTGGGGACCCCAGTCAGACACTATGTCCTCTGGCACCCCGTAGTGCCGGAAGACGTGAGTAAACAGGGCTTCCGCATTTTGCAGGGCCGTGGGGAGAAAGAGGAAGGAGGCGGCAGGCTTTAGAGAAGCGGTCCACAATGACCAGGATGGAGGTGTTACCCTGAGAGAGGGGAAGATCAGTTAGGAAATCAATGGATAAGTGGGACCATGGCCTTTGTGGAGCTGGTAAGGGATGTAACTTACCTACTGTGTCTAGGTGCCTTACTCTGGGTGCACACCGAGCAGGAGGAGACATACATCCTCACATCCTTAGCCAAGGTAGGCCACCATTACTTCCCGATCAGGCAGCGCACTGTGCGGCCGATGCCTGGGTGACCAGAGGAGGGGGACGTGTGTGCCCAATAGTTAAGAGGTTCACGGACACTAGACGGCACGTATCAAAGCCCAGCTGGGCACTGAGGTGGAGATGGCTGTGTGCGTAAGGCCCGCTCTATGTCTGAGTCCACCGCCCATACCACCGGCGCCACAATGAAGGAGGCCGGAAGTATGGGGGTGTTGTCAATGGACCTCTCCTCTGTGTCGTACAGCCATGACAGTGCATCTGCTTTCACGTTCTTAGTGCCTGGTATATAGGACAGCGTGAAATCAAACTGGGTGAAGAACAAGGCCCATCTGGCCTGGCGAGGGTTCAGCCTCCTCGCTGCCCGGATGTACTCCAGGTTACGATGGTCAGTCCAGACCAGGAAAGAGCCAGTGCCTCCATGCTGTCAGGGCTCTGACAACAGCCAACAGCTCCCAATCACCAATGTCATAGTTCTGCTGAGCTTCTTAAAGAAGAAGGAACAGGGGCGGAGCTTGGGTAGCGTGCCCGAGCGTTGGGATAGGACAGCACCTACCCCTACCTCGGACGCATCCACCTCCACTACGAACGGCAAAGATGGATCGGGATGGGCCAGTACCGGGGCTGAGGTGAACAGAGCACTCAGGTTACTGAAAGCCCTGTCAGCCTCAGCAGACAAGCGGAGCCGGGACGGCCCACCCTTCAACAGAGAGGTGATGGGGGCTGCGACCTTGCCAAAGCCCCGGATAAACCTCTGATAGTAATTGGTAAAGCCAATGAAGCGCTGCACCTCCTTTACCGTGGTTGGAGTTTGCCAATTACGCATGGCTGAAATGCAGTCTCCCTCCATCTCCACACCTGAGGTGGTTATGTGGTATCCGAGGAAGGAGACGGATTGTTGGAAGAACAGACACTTTTCTGCCTTGGCATACAGGTCATGCTCCAACAGTCGGCCAAGCACTCTGCGAACCAGGGACACATGCTCGGCGTGCGTAGCGGAATACACCAGGATGTCATCGATGTAGACCACCACACCGCGACCAAGCATGTCCCGAAACACCTCATTCACAAAGGACTGGAAGACTGATGGAGCATTCATCAACCTGTACGGCATCACCAGGTATTCATAATGCCCTGTGGTTGTGCTGAATGCTGTCTTCCACTCGTTCCCTTCCCGGACACGCACCAGGTTGTACGCACTCCTGAGATCTAATTTTGTGCCCCATGCATTGATTCGATCACATAGGAAATGAGGGGTAGAGGATAACTATAGCGAATGGTAGTTTTATTAAGTGCACAGTAATCAATACAAGGGCGCAGACCCCCGTCTTTCTTCTTCACGAAAAATAAACTTGAGGAGGCGGGTGAAGTGGAGGGACATATGAACCCCTGATGCAGGGACTCGGAGACGTATGTTTCCATAGCCCCCGTTTCCGCCTGCGACAGGGGATATACATGACTCCTGGGCCGCACAGCGTCTAACCGGAGGTTTATCGCACAATCCTCCGCCCGATGGGGTGGTAATTTGGTCGCCTGCGTTTTGGAAAACACGTGCGCCAAATCAAGGTATTAGGAGGGAATGCGCACGGTGGAGGTATTGTCTGGACTTTCCACCGTTGTCGCACCAACGGAAACAGCTAGACACCTACTCTGACACTCTCGCGACCACCCCGTAAGAGCCCTCTGTGGCCATGGAAAGGTGGGGTCATGTAGTGCTAGCCAGGGAAGGCCCAATACAACGGGGAAATCAGGGGACTCAATAATGTGAAACGTGATTTGCTCATTATGGGTCTCCTGCATAATCATTGTGACTAGTGCTGTAACCTCCCTAACAAAACCTGACCCTAATGGTAAATTGTCAAGTGCTATATGGGTAATGGAATAGACAGGGGAACCAATGGAATACATAGACTAAGAGCTAAAGACCTGTCCATAAAGTTCCCAGCTGCGCCTGAATCTACCAGCGCCTTACACTGGGGAACTACCGTGTAATCAGGGAAGTTGACGTGGATGGTGAAATGCACAGCAGAGGGCTCTGAGCGAGTGTGGGTTTGCGCTTCCTGGGGTGATGCGAGAGTGCCCTGCCTGCCACCTCCAGAACCAGAAGAACTCTGAAGACATTGTGCAGCAGAATGTCCTCTCTTGCCACAAGAGTGACATTGGATCTGTCGTCCTCCGTTTTCCCGGAATGCTGCACCACCCAGCTCCATCGGAACGTGATCCGGGTTGAAGGGGGGTGAAACGAGCAGGCCCCTTCCAGAACGTCCTCTCGAAGCCAGCAGGTTGTCCAACCGGATGGCCATGTCCACCAGTTGGTTGAAGGTCAATGTGGTATCCCGGCAGGCTAGCTCCCTTCGGACCTCACGCAGGCTACATCGGAAGTGGTCGATGAGGGCCTGCTCATTCCACCCGGACCCAGCCGCTAGAGTTCTAATCTCCAGGGCAAAGTCTTGCGCGGTCCTCGTCCCCTGCCTCAGATGGACCAGACGCTCGCCCGCCTCTCTTCCTTCGGGGGATGATCGAAGACTGCCCAGAAGAGGCAAGCGAACTCTCCGTAGTTGTCCAACGCATCTCCTCCTTCACTCCAGACCGTGTTGGCCCACTCCAGGGCTTTCTCCGAGAGGCAGGAGACGAGGGCAGACACCTTCTCCTGATCCGAGGGAGCAGAGCTGATGGTGTTGAAATAGAGGTCCAGCTGCAGGAGGAAACCCTGGCAGCGGGCCGCTGTACCATCGTATTCCCTCGGTCGAGACAGGTGAATACCTCTGGGTGCTGGTGTGTGGGTAGCTGATCCAGTCGCTCAGCTGGTTCCGCAGGGTCGGGTGCTCTCCTCTCCAGGCGCTGGATGGCCTGGAGAGCCCGATCCATCGCTTCACCCAAGCTGGCTAACATGTTGGAATGCTCCCGGACCCGCTCAAAGACTCCAGGCATACTCCCAGCTCCTGTTGACTCCATGCTGTTGTGTGGGTGATTCTGTAGTGGGTGATTTGGACGGAGTCAGGCGCAGGAGGTGTGAATCACAGAATAATGGTTTATTCGGCCAATACAGCAGTTCGCAGCAATGCGTAAAACAACTACAGTGCGACTTAACGGCGTACTGGGAAAAACAAAACACGGGTGAATATCCCAGCGATAAGGTACATAATGCTCCACCGAGCTATCGACACCTCCACATGGAAACAATCACACACAAAGACATTGGGG
This sequence comes from Coregonus clupeaformis, assembly GCF_020615455.1. Lineage (NCBI taxonomy): Eukaryota > Metazoa > Chordata > Actinopteri > Salmoniformes > Salmonidae > Coregonus > Coregonus clupeaformis. The sequence goes on from NC_059203.1 coordinate 11,457,992, forward strand.
GCAGAAGGAATACTTATACAGGGACTGATGAGGGGACATGAACCAGGTGTGTGTGAAAAACAAGACAAAACAAATGTAATGATGAGAAGAGGAGCGGCAGTGGCTAGAATGCCGGTGACGGCGAACGCCGAAGCCTGCCCGAACAAGGAGAGGAGGCATCTTCGGAAGAAGTTGTGAGATTCACAAGGGCTTTGTGTTTACAAAAATGATTCAGCAGGCTGTTGAGTGTTTTTTGCAGATGTTTTAGTGTCTCCAAGGCCAAGGTTACAAGGGACATGATTTGACTGAAACATAAAAAAGCTAAAATGTATGATAGATAATTAAAAACGAAATGATGGAACAAGCTGAAGCTCCATATTCTTCCGTTGTTGCTTACATGTGGATGTATTTACTACAATGGTGGAGCTTGCATGCAGAGATATCAATTCTAGCGGAACACCAGAATCTGCCGAGCAATAACCATGTTGCCAAGAGGCCCCGGGGGAGGGAGGCAGTGGTTAGACTACATACAGTACACAACCACATCCACATATCCAATCAGATGTCTTGTTTTATTCAAAAGCGTCCCACTGGAGATGTCAGCTAAGGACTAGGGATGTCAAAGCACTGTCAATGCATCACAGCTGCTCTACATCTCAGTCTATCTTTCTGTCATTGTTCTCAACTCAATTCATCAGGGCTTTTCCTCTGCAGCCATACATTCACTCACTGAATTTTACTGATAGGAAGGGAAATGGCTTGACTCAGAGATATCTTAACAGCCTTTAACAGATGCATGAAGAAACCCAGTGACAGATTTATCTGATGCTATGAATTTCAACTGATGTTTATGTATCTCTGCCTTTTATGGGACTGTTGAACCAGGGTAATTGAACCAGTAAACAACAGGCCTTTTTAAATACGTTAACTGCACTCCTGAGGATGCTCTTCCTTCCGCATGGGAATCAGGACATGGACTAGGCACTCTAAATCAAAATGATATGTTCACTACCATTACAGGCCTAATAAAATAAACCGCATGCAAGCAAAATAACGCATTATCAAATAGCCACTTTATCTGTTCTATCTGCATTACATAAGAGAGGTGAACATTTCAAATGAAATTATCAGAGTGAATAGATGTACCGAATCTGTAAAGTTCACGTCAGCTGTGGTTGCATGTTGTTCTTCATTGCCACATAACATTAACAGAGGGATGTTCATGAAGTCCACTATGGGCTGGAGGGGGATCAGTGGGAAGAGGGACCCACTGGCCGGAAAGGGGGAATCCCTTCCCTCTGAGAACCTCTGCCCCCAGGAGGGACACACAAGTTAACTGAGCATAGAAAACATCTAAGATTCATTATTTGAAATGCAAATTATTATTACTAACGGAACGGGGATAAACATACCTACATTTGTCCAATACAAACTCTCGTTTGCAACTGTTGAACTAATGATTACACCCTAGATCAGCTAGATGCAGGCAAGATTGTGCAAGGCGGCTATTGAATGTGTCAATGTCTGTCACCTTGATTACTCAAATTTCTCTCGACTTGTGCACCTACAGTGCATTCAGAAAGTATTCAGAACCCTTTCCATTCTGCAGACTCTACAATTGCTCCTTTGATTAATTATATGCATCAACCAATGGCAAGCAAGATACCCAGATATAGTGCATTCGGAAAGTATTCAAACCCCTTGATTTTTTCTACATTTTTCTACGTTACAGCCTTATTCTAAAATGAATTAAATAGTTTTTTCCCCTCATCAATCTACACAAAATACCCCATAATGACGAAGCAAAAACAAACTCTGTCAGGTTGGATGGGGAGCGTCGCTGCACAGCTATTTTCAGGTCTCTCCAGAGATGTTCGATCGGGTTCATGTCCGGGCTCTGGCTGGGCCACTCAAGGACATTCAGAGACTTGTCCCGAAGCCACTCCTGCATTGTCTGGTCTGTGTGCTTAGGGTCGTTGTCCTGTTGGAAGGTGAACCTTCGCCCCAGTCTGAGGTCCTGAGCAGTCTGGAGCAGGTTTTCATCAAGGATCTCTCTTTACTTTGCTCCGTTCATCTTTCCCTCGATGACTAGTCTCCCAGTCCCTGCCGCTGAAAAACATCCCCACAGCATGATGCTGCCACCACCATGCTTTGCCATAGGGATGGTGCCAGGTTTTCTCCGGACGTAATGCTTGGCATTCAGGCCAAAGAGTTCAATCTTGGTTTCATCAGACCAGAGAATCTTGTTTCTTATGGTCTGAGAGTCCTTTAGGTGCCTTTTGAGGAGTGGCTTCCGTCTGGCCACTCTACCATAAAGGCCTGATTGGTGGAGTGCTGCAGAGATGGTTGTCCTTCTGGAAGGTTCACCCATCCGCACAGAGGAACTCTGGAGTTCTGTCAGAGTGACCATCGGGTTCTTGGTCACCTCCCTGACCAAGGCCCTTCTCCCCCGATTGCTCAGTTTGGCCGGGCGGCCAGCTCTAGGAAGAGTCTTGGTGGTTCCAAACTTCTTCCATTTAAGAATGATGGAGGGCACTGTGTTCTTGGGGACCTTCAATGCTGCAGAAATGTTTTGGTACCCTTCCCCAGATCTGTGCCTCAACACAATCCTGTCTCAGAGCTCTACAGACAATTCCTTCGACCTCATGGCTTGGATTTTATTCTGACATGCACTGTCAACTGTGGGACCTTATATAGACGGGTATGTGCCTTTCCATATCATGTCCAATCAATTGAATTTACCACATGTGGACTCCAATGATGTTGTAGAAACATCTCAAGGATGATCAATGGAAACAGGATGCCCCTGAGCTCAATTTCGAGTCTCATAGCAAAGGGTCTGAATACTTATATAAATAAGGTATTTCCGTTTTTTATTTTTAATACATTTCTAAACATTTCTAATAACCAGTTTTTGCTTTTTCATTATGGGTATTGTGTGTAGATTGATGAGGAATTTTTTTTAATTTAATCCATTTTAGAATAAGGCTGTAACGTAACAAAATGTGGAAAAAGGGAAGGGGTCTGAATACTTTGCGAATGCACTGTACGTTGTAAACTGTCTTTCATAGGCTAGGTTGTAGCAACCTCATGATAGGTATAGGGAAAATTGGAGTATAATGTAGTAGCCTAAACCTATCGATGTTACATTGAGCTGGGTGAATGGAGTATGAATGACAGTCATCCAATTTGCTGCAATGGAAATAAGGCCATGCTCATAAAAAAAGAAAAATCCTCCCTCATCTTAAACGGCACCGACCTCCACTGGATAGAGTACTGTAACAGGCTGTCTATTAGAGATAAATGAAAAAGTGGCCATGTCTTGTGCTTATTTTTACTCCTCTTTATGCTTCCAGGATGCTTTAGGGATGCTACTTCAAAGAAATGGTTTGTATTTTTTCTGGACGTAACTTTATTTGTCATATGAGTATTAATTATATTAAAAGTAAAAGTATCAATTGAATTAAAAACATCAAGTCTCTCTGTATGTTACAGCTCAATTCTGGGCATGTTAGGACCTACAGTAATTCAAGGATACAACATACACACACCAATGTGAAACGTACTGTATCTTGGGCAGGTCACATGGTGACGAAACATTATACATCTGATTGTTTTCATGAATTGAATTACATTGTCTCCTGGTTTTAATGTACATGTACATATGTCCTGAAGCATGGCTAGACTGAATTCATTACAATACTTTATGAAGTGCTCAAAGTTTTTTTATTTTTTTTATTTTTAGCAATCAAAGAGTGGGTGGAATTGGATGATCAAGTCTACACTCTGGAGTATGAAAAAGCATAACGATGTCAATATAAAGGACGAAAGCATTACAGGCACTAGAACACACACTGTAGTCCAGGCCAATAGGCAGCAAAACAAGGTATCTGGGATAGCACTGGCAATGGTTGCGGGATTCCAATCCTCCGAAAGTTCTACAGCTGCACCATTGAGAGCATCTTGACTGGCTGCATCACTGCTTGGTACGGCAACTGCAAGGCACCCGAGTGCTAAGAGGGCGGTGTGTACTGCCCAGTACAACACTGGGGCCAAGCTCCATGCCATCCAGGACCTCTATACCAGGTGGTGTCCGAAAAATGTCAAAGACTCCAGCCACCCAAGCCATAGACTGTTCTCTCTGCTAACGCAAGGCAAGCACCAAGTCTACAACCAACAGGACCCTGAACAGCTAAATAGCTAATCAAATGGCTACCCGGACTACCTGTCAACTGTGGGAGCCTTTTTTGCAGTAACTCTCTTGCACTGTCTCTATGCACACACACTGTGCTCTACCCACACACTCACACATACTTACACTGACACCACAACACACACATATACACAAACACACACGCCCACACACACAAAACATCCGGAAACATGCATACTGAAACCACACACACACACACACACACACACACACACACACACGCACACACGCACACACGCACACACACACACACACACACACACACACACACACACACACACACACACACACACACACACACACACACACACACACACACACTTACACACTCACCACATACACTGTTGCTACTCTCTTATCTTGCCTAGTCACTTATGTACAGTACAATTACCTCAATTACCTCATACTCCTGCATATCAACTCAGTATATAGCCATGTTATTTTTACTCATTATTGTCATTCGTTTTTCAATGTGTATTCATTCCTTGTGTCACTATTTAAATGTTCTTATTTGTTTTACTATCTTTAACTCTGCATTGTTGGAAAATGACCAGTAAGTAAGCATTTCACTGTTAATCTACACCTGTTGTTTACGAAGCATATGACATATAAAATTTGATTTGATTTTGATTCCGACAAACAGCATAGTGTACAGTTGAAGTCGGAAGTTTACATACACTTAGGTTGGAGTCATTAAAACTCATTTTTCAACCACTCCACAAATGTCTTGTTAACAAACTATAGTACTGGCAAGTCGGTTAGGACATCTAATTTGTGCATGACACAAGTACTTTTTCCAACAATTGTTTACAGACAGATTACTTAACTTATAATTCACTGTATCACAATTCCAGTGGGTCAGAAGTTTACATACACTAAGTTGACTGTGCCTTTAAACAGCTTGGAAAATTCCAGAAAATTATGTCATGGCTTTAGAAGCTTCTGATAGGCTAATTGACATCATTTGAGTCAATTGAAGGTGTACCTGTGGATGTATTTCAAGGTCTACCTTCAAACTCAGTGCCTCTTTGCTTGACATCATGGGAAAATGAAAATAAATCAGCCAAGACCTCAGAAAAAAATGTGTAGACCTTCACAAGTCTGGTTCATCTTTGGGAGCAATTTCCAAACGACAGAAGGTACCACGTTCATCTGTACAAACAATAGTATGCAAGTATAAACACCATGGGACCAGGCAGCCGTCATACCGCTCAGGAAGGAGACGCTTTCTGTCTCCTAGAGATGAACTTACTTTGGTGCGAAAAGTGCAAATCAATCCCAGAACAACAGCAAAGGACCTTGTGAAGATGCTAGAGGAAACAGGTACAAAAGTATATATATCCACAGTAAAACGAGTCCTGTATCGACATGACCTGAAAGGCCACTCAGCAAGGAAGAAGCCACTGCTCCAAAACAGCCATAAAAAAGCCAGACTACGGTTTGCAACTGCACATGGGGACAAAGATCGTACTTTTTGGAGAAATGTCCTCTGGTCTGATGAAACAAAAATAGGACTGTTTGGCCATAATGACCATCGTTATGTTTGGAGGAAAAATGAGGTTGCTTGTAAGCCAAAGAACACCATCCCAACCGTGACGCACAAGGGTGGCAGCATCATACTGTGGGGGTGCTTTGCTGCAAGAGGGACTGGTGCACTTCACAAAATAGATGGCATCATGAGGAAGGAAAATGATGTGGATATATTGAAGCAACATCTCAAGACATCAGTCAGGAAGTTAAAGCTTGGTCGCAAATGTGTCTTCCAAATGGACAATGACCCCAAGCATACTTCCAAAGGTGTGGCAAAATGGCTTAAGGACAACAAAGTCAAGGTATTGGAGTGGCCATCACAAAGCCCTGACCTCAATACTATAGAACATTTATGGGCAGAACTGAAAAAGCGTGTGTGGGTAAGGAGGCCTACAAACCTGACACCAGCTTTGTCAGGAGGCATGGGCCAAAATTCACCCTACTTATTGTGGGAAGCTTTTGGAAGGCTAACCGAAACGTTTGACCCAAGTTAAACAATTTAAAGGCAATGCTACCAAATATTAATTGAGTGTATGTAACTTCTGACCCACTGGGAATGTGATGAAAGAACTAAAAGCTGAAATAAATCATTCTCTCTAATATTATTCTGACATTTCACATTCTTAAAATAAAGTGGTGATCCTAACTGACCTAACTGACCTAAAGGGAATTTTTACTAGGATTAAATGTCAGGAATTGTGAAAAACTGAGTTTAAATGTATTTGGCTAAGGTGTATGTAAACTTCTGACTTCAACTGTGACGCACAAGGGTCGTCCAGGGTAGGGGAGGGAATGGCCGGCAGGGATGTAGCTCAGTTGATAGAGCATGGCGTTTGCAACGCCAGGGTTGTGGGTTCGATTCCCACGGGCGGCCAGTATAAAAATAAAAATAAATCACTAACTGTTAGTCGCTCTGGATAAGAGCGTCTGCTAAATGACTAAAATGTAAATGTAAACTGTACATAACTCGGTAAGCTTTCTTGTTGACAAATTAAGGCTGTGTTGAAAAAAATGAAAAAAGTTAATAATCTGAATACGTTTGGCAGTGTATTTTAGCTTTTTTTTTTTATGAGGAACATTTTCATTTTTTGTGATGTCACTTGGCTCAGCATGTCTCAGTCATTAGCTTGGTAAGGAAAAGGGTTTAACCAGACCATAGATAATCCCGGCTGAGATGCCAGGCCGCAAAGACAGCCTGGAATCCCAGTCTATCTCCATAATTATGACAAAGACCATGGATGAAAGAGAGCTTTTGGGGTTCTAGCAGATTCCAAAGGCTATACCATTGAAATATGAAGAGAAAAGAGAGATGAAAGCTTTGGGGTTTTCTATCATTACATCTGGGTAGTAGTGGCAAAATGCCTTAAAGTAGAACATAAAGCATTTGCTTTGTGTTTGGAGTTTTGGAGTGTTCAAACCCACAATCAGGTTATAAAAGCACTCATGCTAACAGCTCTTCATAATGATCCTTATATGTTGTTTGACACACAAACACAAATTATACAGTGCATTCATAAAGTATTCAGACCCCTTGACTTTTTCCACATTTTGTTACGTTACAGCCTTATTCTAATATTGATTAAAATATTTTTTCCCCCTCATCAATCTACAGACAATACCCCATAATGGCAAAGCGAAAAAAATTTTTTTTGCAAATGTATAAAAAATTCAAAACAGAAATACCTTATTTACATAAGAATTCAGACCCTTTGCTATGAGACTCAAAATTGAGCTCAGGTGTATTCTGTTTCCATTGATAATCCTTGAGATGTTTCTACAACTTGATTGGAGTCCACCTGTGGTAAATTCAATTCAATTGATTAGACATGATTTGGAAAGGCACACAGATGTCTATATAAGGTCCTACAGTTGACAGCGCATGCCAGAGCAAAAACCAAGCTATGAGGTCTAAGAAATTGTCCGTAGTGCTCCGAGACAGGATTGTGTCGAGGCACAGATCTGAAGAAGGGTACCAAAACATTTCTGCAGCATTGAAGGTCCCCAAGAACACAGTGGCCTCCATCATTCTTAAATGGAAGAAGTTTGGAACCACCAAGACTCTTCCTAGAGCTGTCCACCCGGCCAAACTGAGCAAGAGCCTTGGTCAGGGAGGTGACCAAGAACCCAATTGTCACTCTGACAGAGCTCCAGAGTTCCTCTGTGGAGATGGGAAAACCTTCCAGAAGGACAACCATCTGTGTAGCACTCCACCAATCAGGCCTTTATGGTAGAGTGGCCAGACTGAAGCCACTCCTTAGTAAAAGGCACATGACAGCCCACTTGGAGTTTGCCAAAAGGCACCTAAAGGACTCTCAGACCATGAGAAACAAGAGTCTCTGGTCTGATGAAACCAAGATTGAACTCTTTGGCCTGAATGCCAAGAGTCACGTCTGGAAGAAAGCTGGCACCATCCCTACGGTAAAGCATGGTGGTGGCAGCATCATGCTGTGGGGATGTTTTTTAGTGGCAGCGATGGGGAGACTAGTCAGGATCGAGGGAAAGATGAAGGGAGCAAAGTACAGAGAGATCCTTGATGAAAACCAGCCACAGAGTGCTCAGGACCTCAGACTGGGGCGAACCTTCCCCTTCCAACAGGCCAATTACCCTAAGCACACAGCCAAAAAAAGCTACAGGACAAGTCTCTGAATGTCCTTGAGTGACCCAGCCAGAGAAACTCCCCAAATACAGGTGTGCCAAGCTTGTAGCGTCATACCCAAGAAGACTTGAGGCTGTAATCTGTGCCGAAGGTGCTTCAACAAAGTCCTGAGTAAAGGGTCTGAATACTTATGTAAATGTGATATTTCCGTTTTTTATGTTTCATGAATTTGCTAAAATTTCTAAAAACCTGTTTTTGCTTTGTTATTAGGGGGTATTTTGTGTAGATTGATGAGGGAAAAAAACAATGTAATTAATTTTAGAATAAGGCTGTAACGTAACAAAATGTGGAAAAAGTCAAGCGGTCTGAATACTGTCCGAATGCACTCTATCCGGGTATCATCGGTTGTTAGAAATAGAAATGATGCATATTATTAATCAAAGGAGCAATTGTAAAGTCTGCAGAATGGAAACCAAAAGCCTTCCCTATGGTCTTGAGAAACGGAGTCAAACAAAATCAAGGCTAAAAGCAAGCTTTCATCTTAACTAGGACACTTCTCTACTGTTTAATTTAGTTTATATACAGTATATATTATTTCTTTCTGCAGAGGAGGTGCTTATTTACTAAATGATAGCAGCAGGAAACTTTGTCTTAATATATTACAAGCTGTTAACACCTTTACTTACTACTACCCACATCTCCCTATAGAGTTGAGTATGTACATGCATATCGAGTTTTTATATTTGTGGAACAGTGTTATGATGTATGGTATGGCAATTTAGTCACCCAAGCTCCAATTAGATTATTCTATTTTCAGACATTAAGTCATTCTAATGAAATAGTATTAGGTCACATTTAGTAATAATCATTTTTCGTGATTCTAACTTTACCTAAAAGGTTCATGACGGCCCTTGCACCAATCACCAATAGCAGGGTGAGAAATATAGAGCGGGTTAGCAGCTTGTCAATACTTCAGTGCCGTTGTTAATGGGAAAACTAACATAACACTTTGTCTCAGTGGCTGATCGATCGTAAACGAGTGAACATAAGCTACATCAGCAGGGGAGAGAGGCCATGGAAGCCTAAATTACAGAGACATCTTTGTTTGGAAGTGAGGCTAATCTTCTGGATCACATCAGTACAGGGGAATAACATAATTCTCACAAACCAGGAAGTATTTGTATACCTAATCCAGGAAATTATATTGGTTTTACTAAACAGATGCATGTTTCTACACAAAATAGTACTTGAATATAGAATATTGCTTCTTTATCATACACAATATTGAATCAATGGTAGTCCAACAATGGATCAATTTGATCTTTGGAATATTACTTTGGTCTAGCTCATGGGGAGACAGAGATATCTATCTCTCTCCATTTGTCAGGCTGAAAGTTGCTGGAACAAAGCAAACACAGGAAACAAATAGGAATATTTTTTTCAGGTAGCCCAGTCGAGGAGTTTTTATAATTGTCATGGCATTTGTCATCTTGTTTCCTCATTCCCTCAACTACCAAAGGGGTCTGCCAGGCAAGCTCTATAATACAGACAATGATTCATGGCAACCAGTGAGAAACCATTTACACAATAGGACACAATATAGCCATCTGTATAAATAGTTGAAAGCTAAGATCAGCCCTAGTATGTTAAAAACAATGGACATAGGGTATGTAGAAAAATATATAATGATGCAAAAGGCCTGAAGAATTATTCACATTACAGAACACACACACACTCTCTGACACACAATGCCCTACCCCATCCTTAATCGACGTATCAGACTATAAAACCAGTGACACAATCTCTGAGAAAATCGTTATACTATAATAGTGTCCATTGATTTAAAAAAAGAGCTAAATACAACAATGCATCTCTGAATACTCTATGGTGTCTTTTTGTCAATTTCACACATGCTTTGGTGCTTAATGTGACTCATTTTCACTTATCATCCCTAGTCATTGTAGGTGAGGCAATTCCTGTGTTAAACGGCTGTGGTTCTTGTGCATAGATTAGGAGGAATTGGATTTTTGTTTCAACACTAAGGTAACAGTGTAAAGCAAAATAATATAAAAAATATAGCAATATAGTTTTTATTATATCTTCCGAGTGGCGCAGTGGTCTAAGGCCCTGCATCGCAGTGCTAGCTGTGTCACTAGAGATCCTGGTTCGAATCCAGGCTCTGTCGTAGCCGGCCGTGACCGGGAGACCCATGGGGCGGCGCGCAATTGGCCCAGCGTCGTCCAGGGTAGGGGAGGGAATGGCCGGCAGGGATGTAGCTCAGTTGATAGAGCATGGCGTTTTCAACGCCAGGGTTGAGGGTTCGATTCCCACATGGGGTATGAAAAAAATATATATATATATAAAAAAATTATAATGTATGCACTAACTGTAAGTCGCTCTGGATAAGAGCGTCTGCTAAATGTGTAACATGTAAATGTACTGTATTTCGCCTTCATGACATTACACAAATAGCACATCAAGTAACTGAGTAATTTTGCACCTTGGTTGGTTCTAAAAGTCACATGGCTGTAGATCTGATAAGGGGGTATTAAAAAGTGAATCAAAGAAAAAGTTGAGGGAACTGTAAAGATCGGATAAGGCCGCAACAGGATTATTTCAACGAAAGGCCACAAGAGATACACCCATTGGGGAAGGGCATGGTAAAGTTAGGGCCTGATTAAAAGAGAAATGAACAACCCCAGAGAGTGAAACTGTTATAAAGTAGTACAGTAGATACAGTCAGCGCATGAGTGGTGCAGGGCAGAGGAGTGACCTCTGGAGTGACCAGAGGACTAACCAGGAGCAAATTATTGTTCACCTCACCAGTTATAGGCTTGGACCTCAGCTACAATGATCGATTCCGGTCTGTCACCAACACTTGACTTAACCACTCACTTGAGTTACCAAACACTTGAGTTTCTATCAAAATGAGTTTCAAAACCCATCTCCTGCTGAAATACACACAACAAATCCCCCAATATGTTTTTTATTTTTTATTAAGGGTGGATTAAATGGTGGTAACAACCATTTAGTGTTGTTATTCTGTCCCTCTACACCAGCTGAACAACGTCATACATCATGCCTTAAAATATGGGCTATTCACCATGCTCTACCCTGCTGGCCCTTCTGAAAGCAGAGATGGAGGACTCAGCATGATACCCATGTTAAACAGCCTTTAAAGACAACAAACCCAAACAGCTGACACCGCTGACCTCCCTATCCCTCTAAAATGGCAAACTGCAAACGGCTATGTCCAAAAGCCTCTGACGTCAAATTGCAGAATTTAAGCAGCGGCATCATGTCTCCCTCGGCCTCACTCAGAGTAAGTGGTCCTATGGAAGCTCCCTCTCCTAACTTAATATTTGTGGCTGATCTACTGTAAATAAGGGGGGCACACACAACACAAACAAACACACACACACTAAAAGACAAGCTAATGCTTTTATCCTGTTATCCTGTAAATTGTCTGGTTCAAATACCTCTTATCCCAATGCTGGAGGTTGCCATGACATCCTTGTGTTCAGTATTTCCCTATTTTTTATTTTACAGATACACATTTTGTTGTTTGGCATTCATTCCCAGAACCATTCTCTCTTTCCAATGTCCCCAAAGGAACTCACTTAGTTGTATTTACGAACAGGCTCCTGCTAAGACTCAAAAGCAAGGAAATCTCTTCCCCCTCTAAGGCAAATGTCACAATCAGCCCCTGATCCACTCCTAATCGCTTTCATGTTTGATCATTCTGTGATAGCAAAATGGATTTAGATAATCTGCTGTGGTTTTACTTTGGAGATTGCCGATGTCCAAGCTTTCTAAAAGTTACCAGAGCTTTATGTTTCTGTGGAGAAGAGGAGTATGTCATGTTTTTCTTCAGCATCATTAGATAACACAAACCACTGAGGAACGGAATAGTGAATTGGGCATGTCGTCTGCACCACTATAATCCATAAATATGGTGCATTGCATCATGGGAGGAATTATATAAATTGTAAATATTGAGATGGAGAGTAGTGTAAGGATACACGGGAACGTCGCAAACAGGTAAAGTATGTTTCAATGAGTCATCCAATTAGGTTAATGCTCATAGAGGTATAATGTAATGAAATATATACAGTAAGTATAATTGTAAAATGGTGGTATCACTAGATTATGTCAGATACCTGGTGGATCCAAAGGAAATCAATGTGAGGAGATGGTGCTTATTCACTGATAACAGTGCAACAATACCATGCTTTACCCTAATTACATTTCAAACATAAAGAGGTAATGCCTTCGGTCCCAGCATCATGAGTGAAAAATGACATCTTGCAGTTTGCTGACACAGCAGAGTAATTATCATGTAATATAGGACAGGCGGCTTATTTCCCATGGTGACATCCTCAAAAGGGAAGGCTGTGGTGCAGTGATCCATATCACCTTATCTCCACTATCCCCTTGGGGCCAGATTCACCACAGAGCCAGAGACTGAGACTGATTGAGATGATGACAGAGGCTTTTGTCAGGAACAGGCTGTGGACTCTTATCATTGTTTTAGTAAGTTTTCTCTTTTCATGTAAAGTATTCATCAGAAAGGGACACACTGCAATAGTTATTTTTATTTAAATAACCATTGCCAAAGTTTCAGATCAAAAGCATGACTGGATGATTTTCACTGCAGAAATATGATGACAAATGTATGCCTATTATGCCACACCCAGGGATAACACTCAACAGCAAAGGAACTGATTAGAAATCAGCGCTGTTTCATAGGTCCCATTACACCCTGTTTCTATTTCAATTGTACATACTCATATAATGACCAGCCAGCCCAGGAAAATCATTTTAACAGACTGTAATAATAAAACTTCCAATGTATTTCTAAGATTTCCTTTTCTTTTGGAAACGTACAGTAGATCATGCATATCGCTCCACTGCCTATCTAAGTAGAACTAATTGTAATATCCACAAGATATTAACAAGGCTAGTCCTCATTAGTAAATAGTATTATGTTGAGGGGGAATCATCTATATAGACTGTATGTGTGATCTTCAATGGATGAAATTAGAGGTGGCTGAGGACCCAAATATCTGAGTGGACAATGACCCCATTACCACATAATAGGTCAACAGTGCATCTCTGAAAGTTCAAGTCTATTAAACAAATGCTTGCGAGATTCATGATCAGAGAGCTGTATTCGACTCCACTGGGTCAGCTTCAAACATAAATTGATCAGTGAACAACCAAAAGAGTCAACATGGATTTCAGCCTACATGTTCAGCGAAACTACCAACTGGAACAAATGGCTATTGGTCTTTCTAAAATAGTTCTCACTCATTGGTCTCATTGATGTACATGGTGGACGATATCCAAATAAATCACATTTACTGCCTGAATATGTCATATTCTTGTTAATACAGCAATGTGTCTTTGCACCGTATAATCTACACTGAGTATACCCCTCTTTACCCTCAGAACAACCTCAATTTGTCAGGGATTGGACTCTACAAGATGTCAAAAGTGTTCCACAGGGATGATGGCCCATGTTGACTCCAATGCTTCCCACAGTTGTCCCCTGTAGCTCAGTTGGTAGAGCATGGCGCTTGCAACGCCAGGGTTGTGGGTTCATTTCCCACGGGGGGCCAGTATGAAAATGTATGCACTCACTAACTGTAAGTCGCTTTGGATAAGAGCGTCTGCTAAATGACTAAAATGTAAATGTAAAATGTTGTGTCAAGTTGGCTGGATGTCCTTTGGGTGGTGGACCATTCTTGATACACACGGGAAACTGTTGAGCATGAAAAACCCAGCAGCTCTGCAGTTCTTGACACAAACCGGTACGCCTGGCACCTACTACCATACCCTGTTCAAAGGCACACAATCCATGTCTCAAGGCTTAAAAATCTTTATTTAACCTGTCTCCTCCCCTTCATCTACACTGATTGAAGTGGATTTAACAGGTGACATCAATAAGGGATCATAGCTTTCACCTGGATTCACCTGGTCAGCCTGTCATGTAGAGAGCAGGTGTTCTTAATGTTTTGTATACTCAGTGCATACCCCATCAGTTGTTGGGTTACGAATCCAGATAGATTTCTAAGCTGCTACACATTATTCAGATTCACCCAAAACTATATATATATATATATATATATATATATATATATATATATATATATATATATATATATATATATATACACAATCGAGATATTCCAACGAGCCGAGCCATTTTCACAATGACACAATTACACTTGGGGGTTTAAAGCAGCAGGAAGTTGGGCACACAAAAAACCCCACAGGAGTGTGCTGTGTGTACACAGTCAGAGAACTCTTTACTGTGCTCGCAGATTCTTGTTGCCTGGGCAACCCAGTCTCTGAGTTTTTCCAACTCGGGTTTGGAATGTGACGCCTCCCTCGTCTCTCCGCATTCAGGAAACAGGATTAGCAGAGAGAGAAACACACCACTTCTGCATCAAGTATCATATAAGCCATCCTCTCCCTGTTCAAATGTACATGTATCTGGACAGAACCATTAAACTCTGGACTGAATAGTCCAGCCAGCTATAGATTTTGCCCTGAGGCAATGCACTCCTCCACCTCTTGGTGTTGTACTACTGCCAAGTGAAAAGTCATTTGCATAGCCATGATCTTGTGCTTTTTCAGCGTCAATAGCTTTAATGGGATTTATACAGAAATGTGGGCCACAAGTTAAGTCTGATGCGCAACCAAAGACAGTGTAAATGTAGGAGATATTAGAATAGGATGAGGTGCAGGGGGAGTATGTGTGGGCAGCAGCAGCAACTCTCTCATTCTCATCATCATTCCACGATTGCTTTTATGTTCCAGCTTAGACTGCAGGAATCAGGTCACAGTGTGTTAGAGAAAATAATTTCCTAATTTCAAAAATAAGTGTTTCCTGAGGAAACCAAACAGAAGGACTGAAACAATGTATTTTAATAATATATATTTTCAGGAAACTTCCATGTTTACATTTTTGAAAGATGTGCAAGCAGCTGACTAACATTTACCAACAAAAGGTTGGATAGAGTCATCAGGGGGGAGTTTATTGAGGGGGAGGTACAGTATTGATCAGTATATCACATTTGAATATAAGTTCTCAGAGAATGATGGCTTAGTGTTCCTTTGTTTACTCCTTTGGTAGATTTAGGTTCATTGCTCATGCTCATAGCACTGTATTTAGCAGAGATAAATATTATTCCTACCATTGTTCTTCTTATATATCCTACTAATTTATGCTATCTCTCTCAAATAAATGGGCTCTCATTGTCTAATAGTCCCAAGTGAAGCACTCGTGGGAGACTGTAATGCATTACACAGAACAAAAGCAAAATCAGTGAAAAAGAAAATGGATTCCACACCAAATAAGTGCTACTCCCATTACAGCGCACTGAAAAAGTGACAGCAAACATCAAAGTCCTTTCAGTAAGGAAATTCTGAGATAGACTTACTTTCAATATAGCCTACCTCTATTTAGAAGAGCAGCACTTACTGTACATATCTCCTTGTCTGTCTTTAAATCCCCTCTCTCTCTCTGCAATCTCTACTTGTCAATCAACAGTAATTTCTGCATGACAGTCCATGTGATCTATTCAAGTGGAACAATAGCATGTGTCTAACCAAATGCTCACGGCAATACTCTAGAATTCAACTTAATCAAAATAAGGCTCATATGAATTATGCAAAATCTTTTCAGATATTTTACTTGAACTTAAACATCACAGATGGCTTGCCATGTCTATAATCACGCTGTGGAAAGCAAAACAGTATCTTACTTAACAGTATCTTCTCTCTCTCCCCTGTAATAATAATAATTATTAAATATGAGGGTAAGAATAGAGCTCAAATTGACAAAGAGCATGATGAAGACCTGACCTGAGTCATTACAATGGAACAGGCTGAGGTTAAAATGCCTGAACCGTGTGGACCTTATGTGTGAGATAGCATTCATTCACACGCATGAGCCTATCAGATAGGTCAGTGGTAAAAGACCCACGTTTAGGGCACTAGGCTATGCTGGCCAGAGAGATGATTCGATAAGAGTGCTGTCAGAGTGGGTGGAGGGATGTAGTAATGAGACAGGGGAGGAGGGAGAGGGGGATGAGGGAAGAGAGAGGTTAACTTACGGAAGATTAAGCGTAATGCAGAATGGCATTCAACAGGCAGCCAAGCGGAAACCCTGTACCGTCACCGTCAGCACTGCTGAGGTCCCCATAGGGAGAGGGTCATGGGTATCTCTTCATTAGAGTGACATAATCAGAACAAGCACAGCATTAGGTGAGCTGCCATGCCTCTCAGTGAGGAGAAGTCTCCAGGGGCATCCCCAGCCAGCATCTTATCCTTCCATGTTCCTACTGCACATGTTAAGAATGGTTTCAGAGCTGATAAATATTCTCTCCTCCACTCTATCTGTAGCCCCATCGGTATGAAATGCTATTACAATGTTGAGGACAGCTTGATGGTATTACATATCCACAGTGCCTAATCCATGGCCTGACGGAACCCACTACACAATAAATACATGAATGTGGCTCTCAGTGGAATATAACATACACTCGAGATGCTTTTATGTGTTTGCTTCAGGAGCATTAGTGCTCTGGTCTGACTAATACATTTAAACATCCAATAGATGGAAAAACACTCATGTTGAGTGAGCCCTCATGTACTATAGCCCATCTGTTTTTTCTTCACTTTTTTGCTCTTCGCTAGTCTACTGCACCAAGATGCCTAGAAATATTTTAATTAAGATTCTTCCTATTCTACTTTTGGATAGAAATTGTGTAAAGAGCCATTTTGCATTATTGGTATTGTTGAAACAAGATTGAAAAGGATCAAAATTAAAATCTTGGATGTTGGAGTAGTCATCCATGTTCCAATATTTACCCAAAAATTACTTTTAGCCCCAAATGGGGTTTCTTCCAAGTGAGCTGAGCTTTGTGTGATTCGGAGGATTATATATCCTCTCACAGAGAAATCCCTAACATAAACATGGTGTTGACATACAGTAAGATACAAATATATACCTTCCTGGGAGATATCTGGCATTGTGCTGATCTGAATAGCTTCTTTGTAAGGTGCAAACAAACAATAATACACTCCCAAACTATAAAAAGAGGCATGTAGAAAATGGTACAAAAAAAGAAACACATTGAACTTTCATCAGTATATGCAGGTTGTCTGACTATGTGATTTCCACAAATATCTTTGTTATCAGGGCTGTGCCAAATGTCAAATGCCACACATAGAAATTGTTGATAAATTCAAATTAACAAGTTTTGAATAGTAGTTTGAGCTTTTGACAATGCAATCAAGAAGAGATGACTATTTTATATCTTTCTACGTACCAATATACTGCCCACTAGTACTCTATTAGGCCAGCCTGAAAGCCTCTCAATAGCAATCTTGATTATCTTGAGTGGCTATACTAGGTCTTTTTTTTAAAAAAAATTTCTTTATTATTATTTTATATTTTTTCTATACTTTTTTTAAATTTTTTTTTTTTTATATATATATTCCCCTTTATTACTTTTCAACCCCACCATCCTTTCCCTACTTGGAGTAAATTAGTGAACAACAACGCCCAGGACTCTACTTCCGGTCTATACTTACTATCTACACCTTATGGACAGAGTTAATTTTACAATAATTCTATATATATATATATATATATATATATATATATATATATATATATATATATATATATATATATATATATTTATTTTTTGCTCCTGAACCTCTTCTACTCTCAACCTCTCCGATCATTTTCATGATGTCCATCCGGTTTGCTTCTAAATGCCATATCTTTCTAACTGTGCTCTTTCCCAAAAGCTCCCAACATACAACCTATATACTTATTATGGACACAGTATGCTTACATTATTAGCTATCTTTGTTATTATTTGTTGTTATTTGTTATTAGTCCCATCCTTCAACTCTATTCAATACCTCCCATCTATCTCTTAACCCCATCCATATAGGATTTCTATTTGCCATATATATTTCAACCGTAATGTGATGTTTTACAAAAGTTCTGAACCTTTCTATTCTCATTGCTTCTACAGATTGTGAATTAAAAATAAACATTTTTGCTAAAAGTATTATTATATTATTGATTGATTGACTATGACTTTTCAGATCACCCAGTAATGCTATCTGCAAGGTTAGTTCCAGGTAAATATTGCAATCCTTTAGCCATTCCTGGACCTGTGTCCAAAAACAAGCTACAAATGGACAGAACCAAAACAAATGATCTAATGATTCTATCTCTTCACAGCAAAATCTGCAGAGCTGGGAAGATTGTATCCCCCATATAAATAACATTCTATTGGTAGCAATAATTTTATATAATAATTTAAATTGAAAGATTCTAATTTTTGAATCCGGTGTCGTTTTGCGTGTCAGTTCATAAACACTATGCCATGGGATCGGTACGTCAAAGATCTCTTCCCAACTATTTTGCAATCTATATGGGACGGCTGTCAATCCTTTGGTCCTTAAGTGAAACTGATATAATTTTTTATCTATCACAGTTTTCCTTAACCAATTATGTTCTTTAATGCAAGGCCGACAGACAAGTTCCTTACTTTCTCCCCCTTCAACTTTCCTCTTCCACTTTTGCGGTAAGGCTGCAATTATTTGGTTGTAATTTTGGGTAGAGCAGACATTTCCATATGTTTTTGTTAGCTGCATGTGCGACATAACTCCACCAGTCCTACCGATGATATCATTTACGAAGATTATACCTTTTAAAACATTCTGTCAAAAAATAAAGGTTTTTTGTCAATTAGTATATTTGAATTTAACCACAATATTTGTTACATTATTTGTTCTGTCGTTTCTGGAGGATTAAATTGAAATTGCAACCAACTTTCTATGGCTTGTTTTAGAAATAGTGACATTTGGGAGATTATTTCCTTTTCAAATAACTGAAAGTGAGAGGTTGTAATCTGAATAAAGGGAAAAAGGCCTTTCTTGAACAGTGGGTGAGACAATCTTACTAATTTGCTTGAGAACCAGTTCGGATTTAAGTATAACTTTTGGATGACTGAAGATTTTAGTGATAGGTCTAATGCTTTAATATTTAATAATTTCTGTCCTCCGAATTCATATTCATTATATAAATATGCTCTTTTAATTTTGTCTGGCTTGCCGTTCCAAATAAAATTGAATATTTTTTTCTCATATAATTTAAAAAACTGTTTGCTAGGCGTAGGCAAGACCATAAGCAAATAGGTAAACTGGGATAATACTAAAGAGTTAATCAGGGTGATTTTTCAACAAATTGACAGGTATTTTCCTTTCCATGGTAGTAAGATCTTATCTATTTTTGCTAACTTTCTATTAAAATTTATTGAAGTGAGATCATTTATTTCCTTTGGGATATGTATTCCGAGTATATCCACATCACCATCAGACCATTTTATTGGTAAACTACATGGTAATGTAAAAATTGTATTTTTTAGTGATCCAATACGTAATATAGTACATTTGTCATAATTTGGTTTTAATCCAGAGAGGTTAGAAAATGTATCTAGATCCTCTATGAGGCTGTGGAGGGATTCTAGTTGTGGATCTAAAAGAAAACATGAATCATCTGCGTACAATGACACCTTTGTTTTTAAGCCCTGTATTTCTAATCCTCTGATATTATTAGCTAGCTAACATCTCGATGGCCACAATAAATAGATATGCCGATAGTGGACAACCTTGTTTCACTCCTCTTGACAGTTTAAAACTTTCTGAGAAATAGCCATTATTTACTATTTTACACCTAGGGTTAATATACATGATTTTGACCCATTTTATAAGAGATTCTCCAAAATTGAAATGCTCCAGGCATTTATATATAAATTCCAGTCGAACTTTATCAAATGCCTTTTCGAAGTCTGCTATGAATAGCAGGCCTGGTTTCCCATATTTTCCATAGTGTTCTATTGTTTCCAATACTTGCCTTATATTATCTCCAATGTATCTTCCATGTAAAAAACCTGTCTGATTAGAATGAATAATATCCGACAATACCTTTTTAATTCTATGCGCTATACATTTTGCTAGGATTTTTGCATCACAACACTGAAGTGTAAGGGGCCTCCAATTTTGTAAATGGACTGGATCTTTATATTTTCCACTTGTATCCTGTTTCAGTAATAATGAGATCAGACCTTCTTCTTGAGTGTCAGATAATCTACCATTTACATAGGAGTGGTTAAAACATGCTAATAACGGTCCTCTTAGTATATCAAAAAAGGTTTGGTATACCTCGATTGGTATGCCATCCAACCCTGGAGTTTTCCCGGACTTAAAGTCTTTAATTGCATCCAGAAGTTCCTCCTCTGTAATTTCACCTTCACATGAGTCTTTCTGTGTGGCTGTTAATTTGACATTATCAATAGAAAAAAAATCTCTACAATTAGCTTCAGTTAGAGGAGATGGAGGCGACTGAAAAGAAAACATATGCTTAAAATACTTTGTTTCTTCCTTCAAAATATCATTAGGTGAATTATGGGTGACTCCGTCAATTGTAACCAGTTTCATTAAGTTCTTTTTGGTAGCATTCCTATGTTGAAGATTAAAAAAGAATTTTGTGCATTTTTCCCCATATTCCATCCAGTTTGCTTTATTTTTATAATATATTACACTTGATCTTTCTTGAATAAGTTTTTCCATTTCTTTTTGTTTTTCCTCTAATTTATTCTGAGCCTCTATGTTACAGTTTTTATTGCCATCTATCTGTTCTGTTAGACTTTCTATTTCCTTTCTTAGTATAAACTATTTTGACCTAAATTGCTTTTGTTTTCGAGATGAGTACTGAATTGCATGGCCTCTAAAGGCACATTTAAAGGTGTCCCATACAATACTAGGTCTTAGCCATGCTAAGGATGTGCATGGTTTCAAGGAGCAGGCTGGCGCTGGTGTGCATTACAGAATCCTCAAACAGAATCTGTTAAGATAACGGCACCATGGTAATGAATGAGCGGCTAGCTGAGGTCTTTAGTTCATTCAGCTTCTGTCTCGTTGGCCAGACTTTGATTAGATAGGACGATTCCCAAGGTGGGCATCAACCCAAGTTCCATTTGAACATGGGGGGAAAATGAGAAGTTGACAGTTTAATCAAATAAAAGGCAGAGATTAAAGACACTTTGGCAGCCGAGTGTGGATAATTGATATATAATTTATTAGCTGTTGCATCGAGTAGTGGGCACAAGAGAGATGAGGCTGGTTTCTCTTTACAACCTCTGCATTTTCCTCACTAACCAATAGTTGATGTGGACTGCCTCACTCTCAGTGAGTGGAGTTTGTTTTACACTACAGCTGTAAATCCCAAGACAGTCTGGTTCCTGCCTGGCAAAAACGATAGTGAGGATTCTATTAGAAATGATCTATTATTGAGTAAATGTGCATTCTATTAACTTTCCTCTTCCAAACCCATTTCCCAGAAGAGCAGACATTTTCACTGTGTAAAAAGCATTGCAATGATCAAGAGACAATAAATTACTTCAAATACTTTGCATTCATATCTGCACCAATTTTAAACATTATTGTAGAATAGCACGTGAGAGCAAGTAGCTTAAAAGCCCAACAAGGTAAGGACTCCATATAAACTTAACTAAACCCTCAAAATCATTATTGATTCAATTAAATTGTCAAAGCACACAACATGATGTATGATACTGAATTTGATATATAAAGTGTCATTAATCTTTTTGTGTCCTGTCTTGAAATGTCAACATTTGTAAAGATGAACCTAGAGAAAAGGTTTTCTTCCAAGAAGATAGGCTACATAAAAGAGAGAATCTAACAGTAAATTTCATAATAGAGGTGTCCCTGCCAAAGCCATATACAAGCGCATTCAGAAAGTATTCCGACCCCTTGACTTTTTCCACATTTCGTTACAGCCTTATTCTAAAATTGATTAAATTGTTAGTTTTTTCACTCATCAATCTACACACAATACCCCATAATGACAAAGCAAAAACTTTGTCATTATATCACATTAACGTAAGTATTCAGACCCTTTACTCAGTACTTTGTTGAAGCACCTTTGGCAGCGATTACAGCCTCGAGTCTTCTTGGGTATGACGCTACAAGCTTGGCACACCTGTATTTGGGGAGTTTCTCCCATTCTTCTCTGCAGATCCTCTCAAGCTCTGTCAGGTTGGATGGGGAGCGTCACTGCACAGCTATTTTCAGGTCTCTCCAGAGATGTTCGATCGGGTTCTAGTCTGGCTCAAGGACATGACTCAAGGACATTCAGAGACTTGTCCCGAAGCAACTCCTGCGTTGTCTTGGATGTGTGCTTAGGGTCGTTGTCCTGTTGGAAGGTGAACTTTCGCCCCAGTCTGAGGTCCTGAACATGCTGGAGCAGGTTTTCATCAAGGATCTCTCTGTACTTTACTCCGTTCATCTTTCCCTCGAACCTGACTAGTCTCCCAGTCCCTGCCGCTGAAAAACATCCTTGCAGTATACCGCCACCACCATGATTCACCGGCCCTTCTCCCCCGATTGCTCAGTTTTGCCAGGCAGCCAGCTCTAGGAAGAGTCTTGATGGTTCCAAACTTCTTCCATTTAAGAATGATGGAGGCCACTGTGTTCTTGGGGACCTCCAATGCTGCAGAAATATTTGGTACCCTTCTCCAGATCTGTGCCTTGACACAATCTAGTCTCAGAGCTCTATGGACAATTCCTTCGACCTCATGGCTTGGTTTTTGCTCTGACATGCACTGTCAACTGTGGGACCTTATATAGACAGGTGTGTGCCTTTCCAAATCATGTCCAATCAATTGAATTTACCACGTGGACTCCAATCAAGTTGTAGAAACATCTCAAGGATGATCAATGGAAACAGAATGCACCTGAGCTCAATTCCGAGTCTCATAGCAAAGGGTCTGAATAATTATGTAAATAAGGTATTTCTGCAAAAATGTCAAAAAACCTGTTTTCGTTTTTGTCATTATGGGGTATTTTGTGTTGATTGATGAGGGAAAAAATGACTTTAATCCATTTTAGAATAAGGCTGTAACGTAACAAAATGTGGAAAAAGTCAAGGGGTCTGAATACTTTCCGAATGCATTGTAGTTTGACTCAACAATGAGCAACGTTGAGGCAGTACAGTTAGGTGAACAAAGGTGAATGGGATAGCGTCAAGTGAAGTAAAATACTTATCATAGACACATTTTTTTTGAAAACTTGGTCATTGATGCACATCTATTTAAACAGATTTACATTTAGAATAATGACCTGGCAATCTGCAGTAGCTACATCCGTTTTTGACTTATAAATTAATGATATGTACCCATTGATTCTTGAAGAATGTAAGTTATAAATGCCTCATGAGCTTAGTTCAACTGTCGTTCCCCATCAGAATGCAAAATATAAGCTTGTTTTGCTCCAATTTTTGTAAACAAGGTAAATGTAGCAAACACTGTATAGCCTCAAAACATTGTTAAAACTATTATTTCAATATAATGGGTGGTCAGTCCTTGCATCCATAGCTCTGTCTATGAATTTGAGAGTGGTTACATTTATCCAGCACTATCCCTTTAAACAGTGGCGGGTCCACAGAACATTTTCCCCAGGATTTAGGCTTGATTAGGTGGGTGTAGGAGAAGTTCAATAAGGTTTTCTTGTGTCTCCTTCAGCAGTGGGGTCTTCCTATGTTTACCAACAACCAAATGGAAGAACACCCTCCCCACAATCAAACATGGGGGATGTTCGAAACTGCTGTTGGGTTTCTTTGCTGCCTCTGGTACTGGGGGCCTTGAATGTGTGCAAGACATCATGAAATCAGCAGATTATCAAGGTTTTTTGGAGTGGAATGTTCAACCCAGTGACCAAAAACTGGGTCTCTGTTGAAGGTTGTGGGTCTTCCAGCAGGAAAACAACCCCAAACACACTTCAAAGCAACCTGGAATGGTTCAAGAAAAAATGCTGGTAGGCTCTGGAGTGGCCAGCGAAGAGTCCAGATCTTAATCACATCCATAACCTATAGTGAGAGCTGAAAACAGGAGTTGGTGGAGGGCACCCCTCAAACATTGAAGAATTAGAGCAGTTTGCTTCTGAAGAGTGGGCAAAATTGCCAGCAGAAAGGTGCAACAAACTCATTGATGGCTACAAGAAGCATTTACTAGCATGCAACTAAGTACTAGCTCCAGGGTGCCAATAATTTTGTCCATATGATTTGTCTTTATTTTCAAAATAAAAATTGTAAGCTTAAGTTTACAAAAATAAATGTGGTTTTGCAATGTTGAAAATCCAATAAAATGTGGTGCTTTTTTTATTTCAACTTGTTTTACAAGAAATAGGGAATTATTTAAGAAAAGTGCAAGGGTGCCAATGTATTTGGCCACAACTGAATCAGTCAGGGTACTGTCTATGACTGCAGAATTCCACAGAATAAATATAGCATATTTCATATTGCGCCCTTGTATAACCCTTACTGGCACATATTTTGGGAGTTCTGGGTAAATGAAATAATCAGGCCATGAGCTGACAGCTGTTGCTTCATTGACATCCATCCAAGTGCTTCTGTGTGACCTCTTTGGAACACCATTGTTTCAATAGACAAAACCCAGCCTCTGAACTGTAATCATCTGGCTATTAATGTCACATTAGCTTCTATTTTATGCTAAATATCCGGGCATAGCTGAGAGGAAAATCATATTCCTATCCAAGAGCCAGAGTGACGCCCTTCACACCTGGCATGAATTACCTGGCCCTAATTATTTCTTCAAATTGGACTTTGTCACATTATACCACCAGAGGAAGAGAGGCTAATTGGCAATAAATACCTAAATCGTATAGAATACATCAATTATCATCGATTAAGTCACACGGATTAGTATTGAAGGGCTGGTGTTCATGGCATGCATATACAGTATAGTGTATAAGCTTGTAGCTTTACTCACCCTATACCAAACAATCTCTCGAAGTCTTCCATCAGTCTTGAAGTTGCACTTCAGGGTCACAGTCTCTCCCACAACAACAGGAGGAAGGGGCTCAATGGTTACTGTCAAATATCCTACAGGGCAGAAGACAGAGATAATGAGTATGGTTTGTAACGTCACATCATGAATATATACAGTGCCTTCAGAAAGTATTCACACCCCTTGACTTTTTCCACAGTTTGTTGTGTTAGAGCCTGAATTTAAAATGGCCTACACACAATACCCCATAATGTCAAAGTGGAAATATGTTTTTCTAAATTTTTACAAATTAATAAAAATGAAAAGCTGAAATGTCTTGAGTCAATAAGTATTCAACCTCTTTGTTATGGAAAGCCTAAATAAGTTCAGGAGTAACAATGTGCTTAACAAGTCACATAAGTTGCATGGACTCACTCTGTGTGCAATAATAGTGTTTAATATAAAAACAATTAATGACTACCCCATCTATGTACCCCACACATACAATTATCTGTAAGGTCCCTCAGTCGAGCAGTGAATTTCAAAAACAGATTCAACCACAATGACCAGGGAGGTTTTCCAATGCCGCGCAAATAAGTGCACCTATTGGTAGATGGGTAAAAATTCAAAAAGGAGACATTGAATATCCGTTTGAGCATGGTAAAGTTATTAATTAGACTTTGGATGGTGAGTCAATAGACTCAGTCACTACAAAGATGCAGGTGTCCTTCCTAACTCTGTTGCCGGAGAGGAAAGAAACTGTGCAGGGATTTCACCAGTAGGCCAATGGTGCCTTTAAAACAGTTACAGAGTTTAATGGCTGATATAGGAGAAAACAGAGGATGGATAAACATCATTATAGTTACTCCACAATACTAACCTAAATGACAGAGGGAAAAGAAGGAAGCTTGTACAGAATAAAAATATTCCAAAACATGCATCCTGTTTGCAACAAGGCACTAAAGTAATACTGCAAAAAATGTGGGAAAGCAATTAACTGTGTGTCCTGAATACAAAGTTTTACAGTATATTTGGGGAAAATCCAATACAACACATTACTGAGTACGACTCTCCATATTTTCAAGCATAGTGGTGGCTGCATCACGTTATGGTATGCTTGTAATCGTTAAGGACTGGGGAGTTTTTCAGGATAAAAAATAAACAGAATGCACCAGCATAATAATCCTAGAGGAAAACCTGGTTCAGTCTGCTTTCCACCAGACACTGGGAGATGAATTCAGCTTTCAGCAGGTCTATAACCTAAAGCACCATGCCAAACCTACACTGGAGTTGCTTACCAAGAAGACAGTGAATGTTCCTGAGTGGCCGAGTTACAGATTTTACTTAAATCTACTTCAAAATCTATAGCAAGACCTGAAAATGTTTGTCTAGCAATGATCAAGCTTTTAGAGACTTTCCCAGAAACACACACAGGTTTAATCGCTGCCAAAGGTGCTTCTACAAAGTACTGACTCAGGGGTGTGAACAATTATGTATATGAGATATTTCTGTATTTAATTTTCTATAAATTAGCAACATTTTCTAAAAACATGTTTTCACTTTGTCATTACGGGGTATTTTACATTTACATTTTAGTCATTTAGCAGACGCTCTTATCCAGAGCGACTTACATGAGCAATTAGGTTTAAGTGTCTAGCTCAAGGGCACATCAACAGATTCTTCACCTAGTCGGCTCGGCGATTAGAACCAGCGACCTTTCGGTTACTGGCACAATCCTCTTAACCACTAAGCTACCTGCCGCCCCACAGGTGTAGATGGGTGAGAAAAAAATATATTTAATCCATTTTGAATTCAGGCTGTAACACAACAAAATGGGGAATAAGTCAATGGGTATGAATACCTTCTGAAGGCTCTGTAATAGGAAGCTTGCTATCAATAATTCAATGTTAGATCAAACTCTGGTCCCTGTTGGTGGAGCATCAGCACATGCATATTGATATGATTGTTTCAACCATGGAAATATGTCTAGTTTGACTACATTTTGTATTATTATACTTTAGAGTCTATTTCAGTGGGACTTTTTAAATATTGACTTGATCAGAAATAGCTTATATATTGTATTGACATGTTTTGTTTTTCATTACTACATGTATGGGTGTCACGGATTCAGTCGAGGCTGCTCCTCCTCCTTGCTCGGGCAGGCTTCGGCGTTCGTCGTCGCCGGAGTACTAGCTGCTACCGATCTATGTTTCTGTGTTCTACTTGTTTTGTCTTTATTGTTCACACCTGGTTCCCATTATGTATTGATTTCTTCCCTAGTTAACCCTCTGGATCCCACTGTGTTTTGTGCGTGTTTGTTCATGTTTGGTTGTCGTCTGGTGAGCGGGTTTGTTCCTCTCTGCGTGGAGGTTATGTTATTTACGTTACCTACGAGTAAAGTACGTTTTCGATTAGCTCTGTGTCCTGCGCCTGACTTCGTCCTACCACATCACACTGACCCCCTGACAGAAACACGCACCTTAAATGGAGTCAGCAGGTACATTCATTTTGTCCGGATCAATGGAGGAACGTGTCCAACAGCAGGCGACCATGATCCAGACTCTCAGCACCGCAATGGAGCGCGTGTTGAACACCATGGAGCGATGGGAGGTGGTTATCCTACACCTACTCCAACTACACAACCAACCACACCGCTGTACACCCCTTCGTCACCTGGGTCCAGTGGGATTCGGCTCTCGCTCCCGAGGGAATACGATGGTACAGCTGCCGGGTGCCAGGGTTTTCTGCTCCAGAGCTCTACCTGGCTACCATCCTCCCGGCTCCCTCGGGATATGAGAGCGTGTCCGCCCTCATCTCCTGTCTGTCAGGGAGAGCGCTCGAGTGGGCCAACGCCGAGTGGGGAGGAATAGACGCAGCGTCAGTACGCTATGAGGATTTCATCCGCCGCTTTCGGGCGGTATTCGATCATCCACCGGAGGGGAGGGCAGCGAGGGAACGTCTATTCCACCTCAGACAGGGGAAGAGGAGCGCACAAGACTTTGCACTGGACTTCAGGACTCTGGCTGCCAGCGCAGGATGGAGTGAGAGGGCCCTGATCGACCACTACTGATGCAGCCTACGGGAGGACGTTCGTCGGGAACTGGCCTGCAGGGACACCACCCTTAACCTGGACCAACCGGTGGATATGTCGATAAGGCTGGATAACCTGTTGGCAACCCACGGACGTCAGATCAGGGGCCGTCCATTCCATCCCCCAGCACCTCTGACCCTACCCCTATGGAGCTCGGAGGTGCTGCGCTTAGGGAGACCGGAAGAAGGGCCGTCTCCTGCACCAACTGTGGCCGCAGAGGACACGCTGCTGGTCGGTGCTGGGGAGGGTCTTTAGGGAGTCGAGGCAGTAGGCAGAGCACTGGTGGACCGTCTCAGGTGAGTAGGCACCCGACTCACCCAGAGCTCCCTGTTGCGCATATGTGTATTGATATCGTATTTCCAAAGTTTTCCCCTCATTCCCAGCATAAGGTGCTCGTAGATTCAGGCGCAGCTGGGAACTTTATTGATCGTCAGTTTTCCCGTAGTTTAGGGATTCCTATTGTTCCTGTTGATGTGCCCTTCCCTGTATATGCCTTAGATAGTCGCCCTTTAGGGTCAGGCCTGATTAAGGAGGTCACAGCTCCACTCTAGATGAAGACGCAGGAGGGTCATGAGGAGAAAATTAGTCTCTATCTGATTGATTCTCCTGCGTTTCCAGTGGTGTTGGGGCTTCCCTGGTTAACTTCTCATGACCCCACGATTTCATGGCAACAGAGGGCTCTCAAGGGATGGTCAAATCTGTGCTCAGGGAGGTGTGTAGGTGTTTCCATAGGGGCAACTACGGTGGAAAGTCCAAACCAGGTCTCCACCATGCACATTCCCCCCGAATATGCCGATTTGGCTCTCGCCTTCTGTAAAAAGAAGGCGACTCAATTACCACCCCATCGACAGGGGGATTGTGCGATAAATCTCCAGGTAGGCGCTACACTTCCCCGGAGTCACGTGTATCCCCTGTCACAGGAAGAGACGATGGCTATGGAAACATATGTCTCAGAATCTCTGGGGCAGGGATACATTTGGCCATCCACTTCACCTGTCTCCTCAAGTTTCTTTTTTGTGAAGAAGGATGGAGGTTTACGCCCGTGCATTGACTACCGGGGTCTCAATCAGATCACTGTCAAGTACAGTTATCCACTACCGCTCATTGCTAGTACGACGGAGTCATTGCACGGGGCGCGCTTCATCACAAAATTGGATCTCAGGAGCGCGTACAACCTGGTGCGTATCCGGGAGGGAGATGAGTGGAAGACGCCATTTAGTACCACATCTGGACACTATGAGTACCTCGTCATGCCGTATGGGTTGATGAACGCTCCATCACTCTTCCAATCCTTTGTAGATGAGATTTTCAGGGACCTGCACGGACAGGGTGTAGTGGTGTATATAGATGATATTCTCATTTACTCCGCTACACAAGCCGAGCATGTTTCCCTGGTGCGCAAGGTGCTTGGTCAACTGTTGGAACATGACCTGTACGTCAAGGCGGAGAAATGTCTGTTCTTTCAAAAGTCTGTCTCCTTCCTAGGGCATCGCCTGTCCGCGTCAGGGGTGGAGATGGAGATTAACCGCATTTCGGCTGTGCGTAATTGGCTGACTCCAACCACTGTTAAGGAGGTGCAGCGATTCTTAGGGTTTGCCAACTACTACCGGAGGTTTATCCGGGGCTTTGGTCAGGTAGCGGCTCCCATTACCTCCTTGCTGAGGGGGGGACTGGTGCGACTGCAGTGGTCAGCCGAGGCGGACAGGGCGTTTGGTCACCTGAAGGACCTGTTTACCTCGGCTCCAGTGCTGGCTCATCCGGATCCTTCCTTAGCATTCACAGTAGAGGTGGACACATCCGGGGCTGGGATAGGAGCTGTACTGTCTCAACGCTCGTGTACGCCACCAAAACTCTGCCCCTGTGCTTTCTTTCCGAAGAAGCTCAGCCCGGCGGAGTGCAACTATGATGTGGGGGACCGGGAGCTGTTAGCTGTGGTTAAAGCTCGGACAGTGTGGAGGCATTGGCTTGAGGGGGCTAAACACCCTTTTCTCATTTTGACTGACCACTGCAATCTGGAGTACATCTGGGCGGCGAGGAGATTGAACCCTCGCCAGGCAAGGTGTGCCATGTTTTTCACTCGTTTTGTGTTCACCCTTTCTTACAGACCAGGTTCCCAGAACGCTAAGGCAGACACCCTGTCCCGACTGTATGACACAGAGGAGAGGTCCATTGTGTCTGGTGGCACCGGTGGTGTGGGAGGTTGACGCGGACATCGAGCGGGCGTTACGTACATATGTACGTGCCGTTAGAGGTCAGCGATCGATTGCTCTATTGGGCTCACACTGTAACACCCTGGCTCTGGGACTCTATATGTTGAGCCAGGGTGTGTTCTTTCTATGTGGTTTATTTCTATGTTGGCCTGAGTGACTCCCAATCAGAGGCAACGAGTGTCAGCTGGGGCTGGCTGTCTCTGATTGGGAGCCATATTTAAACTGTCTGTTTTTCCCTTTGTGTTTGTGGGTTCTTGTTCCGTGTTGGTCTATGTTACCTAGGACGTTACGAGTCGTTTGTTGTTTTTGTTTACTGTCCGTGTTTATCGCTAATGATAAATAAACATGTTCGTTCATCACGCTGCGCCTTGGTCCTCCTCTCTTAACGACGATCGTGACACACACGTCACCCTCCTCTGGTCATCCTGGCATCGGTCGGACAGTCTTAGTGGGAAATACTGGTGGCCCACTTTAGCCAAGGACGTGAGGTTTATGTTTCCTCCTGCTCGGTGTGCGCTCAGTGTAAGGCACCTAGACACCTGCCCAGAGGGAAATTACAACCCCTACCCGTTCCACAACGCCCGTGGTCCCACCTATCGGTGGATTTTGTTACGGACCTTCTCCCGTCACACACGATCCTGGTCATTGTGGATCGGTTTTCTAAGTCCTGCCGTCTCATTCCTATGCCCGGTCTCCATACGGCCCTACAGACTGCGGAGGCCCTATTTACACACGTCTTCCGGCACTACGGGGTACCTGAGGATATTGTATCTGATCGGGGTCCCCAGTTCACCTCAAGGTTCTGGAGGGCGTTCATGGAACGTCTGGGGATCTCGGTCAGCCTGACCTCAGGTTTTCACCCCGAGAGAGTGAACCAGGATGTGGGTAGGTTTCTGCGGTCCTATTGCCAGTAACGGCCGGGGGAGTGGTCGGGTTTTATCCCCTGGGCAGAGATGGCCCAAAACTCCCTCCGCCACTCATCCACTAACCTTTCTCCATTTCAGTGTGTGTTAGGTTATCAGCCGGTCCTGGCACCTTGGCATCAGAGCCAGATCGAGGCACCTGTGGTGGAGGAGTGGTTTCGGCGCTCGGAAGAGACCTGGAACGCTGCCCATGTACGCCTGCAACGGGCCATCAGGCGACAGAAGGCGAGCGCCGACCGCCACCGCAGTGAGGCTCCGGTGTATGCACCGGGGACCGGGTCTGGCTATCGACCCGAAACCTGCCCCTTCGCCTGCCCTGCCGGATGCTGGGTCAGTGGTTTGTGGGGTCATTTAAAGTCCTGAGGAGATTGAACGAGGTTTGTTATAGGTTACAACTTCCTCCAGAGTATCGTATTAACCCCTCGTTCCATGTGTCTCTCCTCAGGCCGTTGGTAGCTGGTCCACTCCAGGAGTCTGAGGTACGGGAGGTTCCTCCGCCCCCAATGGACATCGAGGGGGCACTGGCGTACTGGGTCCGTTCCATCCTGGATTTGAGGCGTCGTGTGGGGGGCCTGCAGTATCTCGTGGAGTGGGAGGGGTACGGTCCGGAGGAACGGTGCTGGGTCCCTAGGAGGGACATCCTCGATCCCTCCATGTTGAGGGATTTCCACCGCCGTCATCCGACTTGCCCTGCGCCGCGTCCTCCTGGCCGTCCCCTCGGCACACGGCTGGGGCCGCGCGTCAAGGGGGTACTGTCACGGATTCAGCCGAGGCTGCTCCTCCTCCTTGCTCGGGCAGGCTTTGGCATTCGTCTTCGCCGGAGTACTAGCTGCTACCGATCTATGTTTCTGTGTTCTACTTGTTTTGTCTTTATTGTTCACACCTGGTTCCCATTATGTATTGATTTCTTCCCTATTTAACCTTCTGGCTCCCACTGTGTTTTGTGTTTGTTCATGTTTGGTTGTCGTCTGGTGAGCGGGTTTGTTCCTCCCTGTGTGGAGGTTATGTCATTTACGTTCCCTACGAGTAAAGTACGTTTTCGATTAGCTCTGTGTCCTGCGCCTGACTTCGTCCTACCGCATCACACTGACCCTCTGACAATGGGGAATACATTTTCAGGGGATTGAACACTTTTCATTTAAATAAATTACAAAAGGGACCAAAAGCAGTGTGAGGAATACACATGTATTATTCCTGTATTTCAAATAGATTTGGATTACACCACAGTAAACATCCAAAACCAATATCTCTTATTTCTGATTGAATGCCCAACATCATTTATTGAAGGTTTTCTCAAATTGTTGAGGTCCCAATAGATAAAATCTGTGACAAATACATGGATTCAAAACCAATTTGAACACAATCATATCAACCTGTGCAAAGCTCCACGTTTTGTCTGTTTCAGTGACTTTCTCCCCTTCCAATTTAGCTTATGTTATGATAAATGTCACTGAAACAACATACACCTTGCTCAGCTATACTTAGAACATTCTATATATAGCAGTTTTGTCAGTATAAAATTAGAATTAAACATAGATCAGGCTGTTTGACATTGGATTAACTTCCTCTCTCAAATAGCACCAACTTGCACATACAGTGCCTTCAAAAAGTATTCATACCCCTTGACTTATTCCACATTTTGTTGTGTTACAGACAGAATAAAAACATATTTAAATAGATTTTCTTCTCATCCATATACACACAATACCCCATAATGACAAAGTAAAACATATTTTACAGAAATATCTCATGACTCAACTATTGCTGCTCAAAGCCCAGCTAACTAGGCTGCCAGGTCCTCTATCTTAACAGACTCACAGTGGGAAGAAGCTCTCTTCTTCACTCCAGTCACTTACAGTAAGTCACACATTACTGTACCTTAGCAGTATGTTCAGGTGTGGTAGATTTCTTCAGTTTATGGAAATCTCAACCTTGCCATGAACGAATATGTGTAGGACAGGGACAGGTTTGTAATCAATCACAATATGCCACCTCAGTAAACTGCAGCAGCATCTGAGTTTGGTGAAAATGAGTTTACCAAAGAGAGAATTCTGCACCATGGAGAGCTCCTGTACAGACTTCAGGGTCTGACAAACTGATGCTGTATGTCTGTTCAGCTCCTCTACTAGCACTCCCACTGAGAATAACTTTTACTGTACCTCACTCTCTCAGTTATACAACAACCAGTTATCAGTAAGTGATATGAGTGATGCCAATGCAATTGTGTAGCAAATCCTAATCTCAGTTTTCAAACGTCTCTAGCAGTATGTTTGCTATGGAAAGACTGGTTAATGTATGCAGAAAACTATTTCAAAGGATCCAAACTTGTATGCAATAAAAAATGTGGTAAGTCTGACATATTGTAATATAATTCTACACACATTAATTGTGATAGTGTGTTGCTTGTCATAGCCAAAAGGCCCTTAAAGTGACACCACAGAGACCTGTGATGGAACGATAAAGCTCCACAGCTTGAGGAAAGACTGTAAGGTCTCTCCTTTTTAAAGCACCTCCATACGCTTATTACAGAATCTTACTTTAATCATCAGACTTGAGAGATCCTCTCTGTGAAGTTTATTTGAATGGATAACCCTGCTGAAGACTGCAGGTCATTAACACGAGCTGATGCTCTTAGAGCAAATCCCAACCACTTAGTACTGACGCTCCACATTGCTCTCTACCACATGAGGAGCCCAGCCAAGGCTCGTACAGTACTGGCCTCCTTCCCTGTGAGTTCTCTTTAAAAAGATGCAACTCTCACATGTTGACGGGAAATAAAAAATGTATCAATGGAAATGTCAACTGAGTCAGTGGGATGCAATGTCACTCACCAGGGGAAAGAGTCTATCATGCCTTGTCTAAATGGCAAATGTCGTTGTAGAGGCTGTGGAAACTCATCACTGTATAAATAATGCCCCTTGACTTATTCCACATTTTTTTGTGTTACAGCCAGAATAAAAAATAGATTAAATATATATTTTTTGCATCCATATACACACAATACCCCATAATAACAAAGTAAAACATGTTTTGCATATATATCAAATTTACATAAGTATTCACACCCCTTTGCTATGACACTGCAAATTGAGCTCAGGTGCATCCAATTTCCCTTGATCATTCTTGAGATGTCACTACAACTTGCTTGGAGTCCACCTGTGGCCAATTCAATTGTTTGGACATGATTTAGAAAGAAATACACCTGTCTACATAATGTCCCACAGCTGACAGTGCATGTCAGAGCAGAACCTATACCACCAGATCGCTGAGATAGAATTGTAATGAGGCATACTGTATATCTGGGGAAGGGTATGAAACAATTTTTAGAGTGTTGAAAGTTAACAAAAGCGCAGTGGTCTCCATCATTGGGAAATTTAAAAAATATGGAACTACCCAGACTTTACCTAGAGCTGGCCATCCGACCAAACTGAGCAACCGGGCAAGAAGGACCTTGATCCGGGAGGTGACCAAGAAACCAATGACCACTCTGACAGAACTACAGAGTTCCTTGGCGGAGATGGGAGAACCTGCCAGAAGGAGAACAGTCTCTACAGCACTTCACCAATCTGGGCTTTATGGAAGAGTGACCAGACGGAAGCCACTCCTGAGAAAAAGGCACATAACAGCACACCTGGAGTTTCTAAAAAGTAATGTGAAAGACTCTGAGAGCATAAGGCAAAAGATTCTGAGGTCTGATGAGACAAACATTTTACTCTTTGGCCTGAATGAAAAACACTATGTCTGGAGAAAACCAGGCACAGCTCATCACCCGTCTAACACCATCCCTACCGTGAAGCATGGTGGTGGCATCATGCTATTGGGATGCTTTTCAGCGGCAGGGACTGGGCGACTGGTAAGGATAGAGGGAACAATGAATGAAGCCAAATACAGGCAAATCCTTGACGAGAACCTGTTTCAGAGTGCAATTGACCTTAGACTGGGGCAAAGATTTACGTTTCAACAGGACAATGACCCCAAGCATACATCCAAAGCAACACTGGAATGGCTTCAGAACAGGAATGTGAAAGTCCTTGAGTGGCCCAGCCAAAGCCCAGACTTGAATCCCATTGAAAATCTGTCGAAAGACTTGAAGATTCTCACCCATCTACACACAATACCCAATAATGACAAAGTGAAAACATGTTTTAGACATTTTTGCAAATTTATTGAAAATAAGTATTCACACCACTGAGTCAATACATGTTAGAATCACCTTTGGCAGTGATTACAGCTGTGAGTCTTTCTGAGTAAGTCTCTTAGCACTTTGCACACAGGGATTGTACAATATTTGCCCATTATTCTTTTTTAAATTATTCAGGCTCGGTCAAGTTGGTTGTTGATCATTGCTAGTCAGCCATTTTCATGTCTTGCCATAGATTCTCAAGACGATTTAAGTCAAAACTGTAACTAGGCCACTCAAGAACATTCAATGTCATCTTGGAAAGCAACTACAGTGTATATTTGGCCTTGTGTTTTAGGTTTTATTTTTTCTCAGGTTATTGTGCTGCTGAAAGGTGAATATGTCTCCAAGTGTCTGTTGAAAAGCAGACTAAACCAGGTTTTCCTATAGAATTTTGCCTGTGCTTATCAAATCAAATTGTATTTGTCACATCACAACAGGTGTAGACCTTACCGTGAAATGCTTACTTACAAGCCCTTAACCACCAACGCAGTTTTAAGAAAAATAATATTTACTAAATAAACTAAAGTTTAAGAAAATAACACAATAAAATAACAATAACGAGGCTATATATACAGGGTACCGGTACTGAGTCAATGTGCGGGTGTACAGGTTAGTCGAGGTTACTGAAGTAAAATGTACATGTACAGTTGAAGTCGGAAGTTTACATACACCTTAGCCAAATACATTTAAACTGAGTTTTTCACAATTCCTGACATTTAATCCTAGTAAAAATTCCCTGTCTTAGGTCAGTTAGGATCACCACTATATTTTAAGAATGTGAAATGTCAGAATAATAGTAGAGAGAGATTTATTTCAGCTTTTATTTCTTTCATCACATTCCCAGTGGGTCAGAGGTTTACATACACTCAATTAGTATTTGGTAGAATTGCCTTTAAATTGTTTAACTTGGGTCAAACGTTTCGGGTAGCCTTCCACAAGTTTCCCACAATAAGTTGGGTGAATTTTGGCCCATTCCTCCTGACAGAGCTGGTGTAACTGAGTCAGGTTTGTAGGCGTCCTTGCTCGCACACGCTTTTTCAGTTCAGCCCACAAATGTTCTATAGGATTGAGGTCAGGGCTTTGTGATGGCCACTCCAATACCTTGACTTTGTTGTCCTTAAGCCATTTTGCCACAACTTTGGAAGTATAATTGGGGTCATTGTCCATTTGGAAGACCCATTTGCGACCAAGCTTTAACTTCCTGACTGATGTCTTGAGATGTTGCTTCAATATATCCACCAAATTTTCCTTCCTCATGATGCCATCTATTTTGTGAAGTGCACCAGTCCCTCCTGCAACAAAGCACCCCCACAGCATGATGGTGCCACCCCCGTGCTTCACGGTTGGGATGGTGTTCTTCGGCTTGCAAGCAACACCCTTTTTCCTCCAAACATAACAATGGTCGTTATGGGCAAACAGTTCTATTTTTGTTTAATCAAACCAGAGGACATTTCTCCAAAAAGTACGATCTTTGTCCCCATGTGCAGTTGCAAACCGTAGTCTGGCTTTTTTATGGCTGTTTTGGAGCAGTGGCTTCTTCCTTGCTGAGCGACCTTTCAGGTTATGTTGATATAGGACATGTTTTACAGTGGATATAGATACTTTTGTACCTGTTTCCTCCAGCATCTTCACAAGGTCGTTTGCTGTTGTTCTGGGATTTATTTGCATTTTTCGCACCAAAGTACGTTAATCTCTAGGAGACAGAACGTGTCTCCTTTCTGAGCGGTATGTCGGCTGCATGGTCCCATGGTGTTTATACTTACGTACTATTGTTTGTACAGATGAACGTGGTACCTTCTGGCGTTTGGAAATTGCTCCCAAGGATGAACCAGACTTGTGAAGATCTACACATTTTTTTCTGAGGTCTTGGCTGATTTCTTTTCATTTTCCCATGATGTCAAGCAAAGAGGCACTGAGTTTGAAGGTAGGCCTTGAAAAACATCCACAGGTACACCTCCAATTGACTCAAATTATGTCAATTAGCCTATCAGAAGCTTCTAAAGCCATGACATCATTTTCTGGAATTTTCCAAGCTGTTTAAAGGCACAGTCAACTTAGTGTATGTAAACTTCTGACCCTCTGGAATTGCGATACAGTGAATTATAAGTGAAATAATCTGTCTGTACACAAAGTAGATGGTCTAACCGACTTGCCAAAACTATATTTGTGCAGTGGTTGAAAAACGAGTTTTAATGACTCCAACCTAAATGCATGTAAACTTCCGACTTCAACTGTATACACACGCACACTTGGAGTCAAAGTATCGATACAATATTGTCCAAAATATCATTGCGATATGTAACTGTGTCGATATTTCTAGTCCTTACATTAGTCTTCAGGGCAACTGTGCCTTTGATGTCGCATAGTATGATCATATTATTAGTATCTGAATGATTATTCTCATTAAAATGCAAATCAATTTATAACATTTTTGACAAGCGTTTTTCTGGATTTTTTTGTTGTTATTCTGTCTCTCACTGTTCAAATAAACCTACCATTAAAATTATAGACTGATCATTTCTTTGTCAGTGGGCAAACGCACAAAATCAGCAGGGGATCAAATACTTTTTTCCCTCACTGTACATATCTCCAGTAAGCTCTGACAAGGTCTGTCTGTCTATGTAGGAACACCTCAGGTTTAGCTGGGCTTAAATTCAACAGGGAGGCTTACATTCTGTTTTAATGCTAGCACTGCACAATATTGATCCTTCAAGTGCCATAAGCCCTACATTCTGAGGAAGCTGAAAAGATACAATTATATCCTTGCTCACCACCATCTGTTCCTACCCTTATGAATCGGTAGTTCAGTTGGACTGATATTACCATCAGATGTCACACAGCCGAGCACAGTGAATATATCATCATGGCTCCTCCGGCAGGGGCTAAAGCGCAGTGGCTCCAGACTGACATGAACAACTGGGGTAGTTATAATAACATGGAACCGGTGTGGTGCTGGGTAGATATGAACAGCTGCCATCGGCACAGATTCCTTACTAAAACGCTAAACATAAACTACAGTAAGTGTAAAGTAGTGTAAGTGTACACCTCCGTAACATCAAAAGCTTTGTGCAATAAAGCGGCAGACTGCATTATCACTGTTGGGCCACATAAAACACTGTGTAGAGGCTGCAGAGTACATGGCTTTAATTGGCTCATATTAACTGGTTGTAGAGGCAGACGAGGCCTCCGTCAGAGGCAATCCGTCAGAGGCACTCCATCAGAGGCATTGTTAGAACAACATCTAATGAGGGCTGCAAACTATGCTTTCTTCCATTATTAACAACAATTTGCTAAACTGCAATGAGAAAACAAAACCGTTCCCAATGATGGACCGTCCCAGAATGTCCTGCTATATAGATGTCAGTGCAACTGACTGTATCAGAAAAATGAATGGCCGAGTTTGTGTTCCACCGGCTCTCCTTCTCCCTGCCTCGAAAGCTGCGTAAACAAAGAGAGCTGATTTGTAGTGTCTGGGACACGCTTCAGCAATATAACGTCAAAAGAGGGGGAGAGCGAGAGCAGAAATTGTAATGACAATATGTAGTGTTTTATGTAGATGATGCTTGTTGAGAACAAAGACTGGTGATACCATAGCAGCAGGACACCAGCAAAATGTATTTGGTCCATGTTTCATTTATTGTTTCAGTCGAGGTTAAGCTGACACCTACATTGTGTTCTATTAAACTGCAGTATAACATAAGCCTACCCACAAAAACAGGGAGTAGGGATGGGTATTGAGCAACTATATAATACGGCATTAATACTCTATTAATACAACAGAGCGCCCAGAGGGCCCTGCATGTTTTCACCACTTCAATGACTTCTAAGCAGCAGGTATATTTCTGGTAATTTGTTCACTCCTGCCTTTTCACCTAAGGTGATAGGCATACATATAATTAGCAGAAATACTTGTTCTGGTCAATATGTTCCATTAAAAGGTAAACTATTTCATCATGCA
This sequence comes from Coregonus clupeaformis, assembly GCF_020615455.1. Taxonomy (NCBI): domain Eukaryota; kingdom Metazoa; phylum Chordata; class Actinopteri; order Salmoniformes; family Salmonidae; genus Coregonus; species Coregonus clupeaformis. Next base: position 11,497,576 of record NC_059203.1, read on the forward strand.
GCCAAGGCCTTAGTCTGAATATAAAAATATAATATGTGAATCTATAAATATAAAATGTAGATGCAGACTTTCCACACTCCGATAATGTGTAATATGAGACACTCGCTGGTGTCAATTAAAGCTGCTGAGTAGAGAGGCGGCTGAGCTGATGCTGGGAACATTGCCTCTTGTCTCTCAGCCCAATCTGCACATGGGAGGGGGTCAATGAAAGTCAACTCCAACTCAGAAAGGAAAACATTGTGAGAAATTAGATCAGAAGAAGAACATTTCACGAATACAATCCAACTATCATGTTATTGTAACTGAATCCTGTATATATGGTAAAAAAAAATGTTTTAGTTATACCGGCGCTGAGTGGTTGTCCTTTGTAACATTATTGTAAAAGTTTTATGTGGACAGAACCGTTTTAAGGAACACAAACTGGTTATTGTAACATTATAAGCATCGGTTTCTATAAAGCCTAAATGTAGATTCCATCTTTTTCCTCCAAAATGCTCAATTTCCTGTGGCACTAACAACCTAAATGGCATTCTTGACAGTCAATTATAACTGGAAGTAAAATCAAAAACAATGATGCTACGCATAATTGCTGCATGAATGAGCATTATGTTCCTCACAACTTACAAACACCAAGAGAATCATGATGAGTCCATGAATTGTATGAGTCCATGAAAAGTACATTTTTATCCCCCAAATAATAGGGTTCAGTCTGTGATGATTTGTCACAGAATCAATTTCCGAAGGGGTTGGTTGAGAAGTGCCCTGAGAAAGGTGAACCAGGAGTATGACTGGCCCTTGATTTATGCTGCTGAAGAACACAATCTGGGCCTGTGGAGCAGGTCTTGCTTTGTAAACAGGATGCTGGGAGATGATGCGTTTTTCAATCAGAGTGATTTACTGTTTAATGACACGCTTCAGCTTGGAGAGTGTCAGCGCCGTCCGCTGTAATCCAGCCCCCTCCCACAGGCCCACGCTGCCACAGTGGATAGCAATCAGGAAGAACTCATATCACCAGGACCTCATTCTGAAGAGCCCTGGGCGAGTGGAATTATCTCTCCGTCGCCAGCACAAGGAGTCTGGGGCAGTAGGGAAATGCAGCCAGCCAGGCTGCTTGGCCACGTGTGCTTCGATGCACTGGCATGTCTGCCAACGGCACAGCTGACCAGGCACAGTCTAATGAACCCACAGCTCTCTCTCTCTCTCTCCCTTTTCCCCCCTCTCTTCCTAAATTTTCACAAAGGCCTGCCTCCCAGAGTATGGTCGCGGATGACCACTAGTATGGCGTGCTAAAGTTCCCCAGGGACTGTGAGAGTCATGTTTTCTCCCAATAGGTGCAAATCACTCTCAGACTGCTGAGTCTGATCGGAGGAGTAAAAAATTATATTGCATGTGCAAAACAAATGAGCCCTAAGCTTGTGTGCCTTTTTCTGGAGATTGTACCAATGCAAATAACACGCACAACTCTAATGGCTGGTATAATCTGCTAAGGCAAGTGGAAAGTTGAGGTCCTCTTTGGGGTGTCATTGAAGGCTTTTTTTGCTATGCAAACGGTTTTATTTCTATTTATGGACCTACAGTACAAGGAAAAAGAAAACAGATTGCCTTCAAAAAATGAGACTCCAGGGAAATCAAAGACAGACAGTATGAGGCAAACCGAGATTGATTTGGAGAAGGTTTTTCCAAGCAATTTTGGCTCAGTGTATGAAACAGTCAAAACTCATAAAATTGACATTAGCAATTATTTTCTGAAATACAAAATGTATGAAAACAAAATTACTATTTTGATCACTGTATCTGCTGCAGAAACAGACAATAAATAATGTATGGATTACAATGGCAATGGCTTCCTTTTCAAACTGCATTGTTCTTAGCCCAGAGCTATCTTAGCCCCAGGCTAAGACTGGCCCGGGGCTAGCTTATTCTGTGTTCACACAAGCATTTGTTAACCTTTTTGTTAAGCTTTAGCCTTGGGCTAAGGTGCAATGTGAATGTGCCTAAATAATCTGTCACAACATCTCATAATGGAATTGTGATTAAACATCCATAGATAAAGATGGTCTACTACACTCAATCAAAACCTTTTTCTCAGACATAGAGGACACAAGGTTTTCCTTACCATAATGATAGCATTTCACAGCAACATGTCGACCTCTCACCTAACACCTGTGTTGAGCATTTTTTATCTTTCCACATCAAATAAAAACCAAGATGGAGCCTGGGAAGAGCCTTGCAAATAGACATTCCAATCTGTTTTAATAAGGTAAACAGGACCCCACTTTCTGATAAATCCAGTCTTCTGACCTAACGACAAGCCAGTCCACAGTTACCCAGGGAGCATGTTGTCCTCGCAACCCAGAGAGATCAATCACTGTTTGTGCATTCAATCTGCTCCCCCTCACACCTATGCTGCTGCTAAAATTATTACTGATTATATGTATTACTACCACTACACTGCTGTTCATTGATTATTGATTTCCATTACCGTTAGTATCTATCTATTTATCCTGCTACTGGTCACTATTACTCCTGTTTACATGTATATATTACCAGTAGTCATAATTTTATATTCCTGCTACCAATCACTTTTCAGCCCTGTTTACATGTATATCCGCCTATCACGTCTACACTGACACTCACACTTACACACACCCACTTACACTTATATACACACACTCACCACCACGCACACCCACACACCACTTATGCTGCTGCCATACTGTTGATTATTATTATTATTATTTATCCGGTCACTTTCTCCAAATCCCTGCCTACATGTACATACTGCATCTACCTCAATACTCCAGTATTTGGTACTGACCCTGTATATAGCTTCCTCTCTTATTTCTTATTTATCTAGTTTATTTTGTGTGTTTATTTTATTATTAGTTATACTGTTTTGATATTGAATACTGCACTGTTGGCTAGGCCGTGTAAGTTAAGCATGTGCATGTGACAAATAAAACTTGAACTTGAACAATCTGGAGACCCCTGCATCACTACAGGTCATGAGCAATGGCAGGAAACGAGAGAGGAGACGGGGGCAGTGTAGAGAAACTGCCATTCTGAATGTCAAACGGGCAGATTCGAGGAACGCATGCTGCATACAGGAACATAAACTGCAGAGTCCATCTATCAAAGTGGAATTGCTGCTGTTACATTTCATGGAGTAGAGTGAACCCTGTTTCACTGTTGATTTGCAATCTCTCCGATGGTGTGCTCTTCTCACTTCCTTCACTTTCATGCCTCACTCTAAATAAAGTACCACACTCATCACATCCAAAGACCACAGGCAGTAAGTAGTCTTTCACAGTTAAAAACAACACTACTACTGAGGATGAAAACAATGTATTTGCAGTTTGTCTAGTAGGATCCGTACAGGATAAAGACAGAGCAGCTCATCTCACATTCATACCTGTGGATCGGGGGGAGGGGGGGTAGATATGCAGGTGAAAGGACAGCGGAATTTTACATGTGACCCCAAAGGTAATGAAGGCTGATTAATGTTAGGTAAAAATGTAGCCACAGAGTAAATGTGTTGAAAGATGATCACACCAGTGTCTGTCTAATCAGTGCCGATGCCCTTGGTTCAAGTCAAAGTAGATAGGACAGCTGTAGGGATGGGAGGCATTGACATCCGTCAGAACACTGGGACTCTAACAGTCAGTGGGTGGGGAAAGACGTGTAGTCGATTTGCATAACCAAGAAGCAGTAATCTCCTTGTTATTGTGACATGTTGATATTCCTGGGTTGCAGGGTTATGATACCTGGCATCACTCCTATTTGTGACAAACATGTTTTGTTGTGTGTGAAAAGCATACAGTATTTGTATATGACCTGCTAAGGTTTGGTTTCATCTCAGTTATATAGACATGGTAGATCCTCTGTAGATGTTCCTCACATGTTTAGAACCTGTATCCAGCATTTTAACCACAATGGCAATTCTTGCTTAAAAGAGAAACTTAGATTCATTGTAGGCTAATCATAAAACACATATAGGCTACTGAAGTGTATGACGATTTCAGTCCAATATCATCCTTTGTTATCTGTCCTCTATCATGTCAGTGAATATTACCAACAAACATGCAGTCATTAAAATGATTGTGTTGTAAAAATGCTTTTTCAGCCATTCTCCAGAAGTCATATAGCTACAGTACCTTATACACTGTACAGTAATAAGATTTTAAAGATTTATTACCTTGCAATTCTTGCTATGTGACAATACTAGTTTCTGTCTTCACATGTAGCCCTCCTTCTCTGCCCTTGTTACTGAGGCCTGGAGCTTGGTGTGAAGGTCACGGTTTTGGCCACCAGGTAGGACCTTCAATTTCCTACAATGGAGAGCAGAGGAGCTGCAGTGGCAGGCTCTAATCCTCTTTAATTTGTTTTCAGATGGGGTTTTGGAAATACCAGCCTGCTCCCTAAGCAGAGATCACATAAGAACGTGGGCAGGGACAGCTGTCTCCTCTTCTGGCAGATTTTAATACAGGTCCGCTTGCCACTGCCTTCCCCTCGTAATGAATAATTCCAGCCTGGGCTGAGTAGTTACTTTGGATTTTGCAACCGAATTGAATGAGATTCCCCACACTACAAAAGCATGGCAGGACTGGTTGTAGTCTGCAGTGTAGGAGAAGTACAGAAGGGGATGAGGGTGGGGTGGTGGGGGGTGGTTGTGATATATCAGTATGCATGTGGGCCTCTGTTTGTATCAAAACAAACCCTGTAATTGGGTTTGGGTGTTCTCCTTTCTCCTTCATATGAACGCAGAGGTTGAGTTATGAAAAAAGCTCTTTACTCTCCTCACCAGAATGCTTATGTACTTTGATAGAGGTGATTTGTATCAATGAGCAGAGCGTTCTATCTCTGCTCCGCCATGCAATTCTTTTTCTGCGATGTGGGTGAGAAGAAGGCATAATTCTATTGAAGTGATGAAGCACATCTTGAGAGACAGAGGGGGTTTAAAAGCTGCTGAAACAAAGTAAGCAGGCAGCAGGTTGGCAACGCAGGCAGGAGGCTGGCAGTCTTTTAATCCTTGCCGCAGTGCTGATAAATCGGCATGCCTGTTTCATTTTTATCCTCCTCACCAGTTTGCCTGGCCCTTGAGTGATGGACAAACCCCCAATAGCCTCTCAGGCCCTTTGATGAAATATCCAACCCCGGATTACCCCCACCGCCTTGCAACAGATTGGTGGAGGGGAGTGGTGGGCCAGCAGGTGCATGGTCCTGTGGTCCACTGGATCACTGGGGAGGGGTGCAGCTTAAAACACAGCCGGAACGTTCCATCTCACTACTGGACACACCGAGATCACTCCTCCCTAGCTAACCAAGCACAGCCAATGAAAGCTACTTGGGATCTCACGCTCCCTTCTCTCCCACTTCTCTCCCACTGAGAGACAGTTTGCCTCAAGTGTTGCATCTGAACTCTGCTTGACCTGTTACCCAGGTGGCACAAATGGAGAGGTTAATCAAGACTATTGTTGTACTGAATGGCCATAAAGACTGTGGTCCAGAGGTATAATAATAACAACTTCCATAGTGGTTTGAATTGACGATTTAGCAGATTTTTTAAAACAGTTATGTTAGGCCTGGATTGGAACAAAAGCCTCTCCAACCTGCAACCCTATAGAATTGTCCACCTCTTTATGGAGCAGCATGGGGAACTTATCATCACTACCTTCAGGCTAAGAGCATCTGCTAAATTACTAAAATGTAAATGTAAATGTCTGTATGAGACGTTAAACTGATACAGAAAGTGTTGCTTTTTCACCAGACCTTAAGCCAGATCTTTTCAGTCTTTGCAGTCCTTCTTTATCTTTTCTCCTTGTTGTTTTCTGTAATAATCATAGCTGCACAGTTTAATTGGCCCACTGTTTGATGTCTTCCTGTGCAGTATGTTAACCAGACCCTCAGAGTATTTCTGCATTTGAGAAGCACTTAAGGCCAGGTACCATGCCCTCATAGGGTATTTTTTTCCCTTAATCATATCACAATCAACTTTTACCAGTTGAATGTAGACACAAACAATACTTTTTTGTATGGATTTTTTTTCTGAAAGATTGTATTCAAATATGCAAATGAGGACTGGACTGCAGCCGATTGTTGATAAATACTTTTTCTGTCTTTGTATCTGTAAAATACTAAAGACATGTACGTAAAACCCTTTTTTCCAAATAATTTTTTATCTAGAATGAAAAATGTACTAATATCAACAATTCCCACTGGGCAAGTCTGGAGAATATATCTATGGATAACCACACACAATTTGGTGAATGCAGATAAACCTGAAGCTGAATTGGCGTGTGGGAAGAGTCTGACTTTCGGGAAATGGCAGGTAACACTTTACACACAGATTTGTGCACTGATAAATTGGAACGCCTAAATTGGAACGCAGAGGTTGTACAGTAACATGCTATACATGACGTCAGAGCTCTGGCTCTGCGCTTCTAAGCGCTGTATGGGTTTTGACTGACAGACGATCTGAATTTGAGCACCTCGCACGACAAGAAGTTGCCCCGATCCCTCCCGCTAATTAGGCAACTAATAAATACCGCTTTGATGTAAATGTAAAATGTAATGTCATACAAGCAAGCCAAACACCCGTGAGTAAATATGTGCACTTCCATATTATATACATATACAGTGTCAACATTTATGATCACTATGTTTGATGTACAGTTACAAGATGTCATGGCATCATACCGTGGGTGCAGCGGCACACGCACCTGAATGCACTCATGACTTTCTATGCGCACCCAAATTATCTGTTTCTCTGAATTGCATTGTGAAGGCTTAACGCTGTAATATCATATTTTATAATTTAGCTAGTCATGTTGGCAATAGAACACACTTTCAAATGATGCCCATGTGACCCAGATTGTGATTTATAATGGACCGTTTTTGAATTGCATAACACAACAACAGTAATTATGTGATGGCAGGGATGCAGGGTTGTGTTCCAAACAAAACAACTACAAGTGTGCTTGCTCTAGTTCCTCAACTGCACAGCTAGGAGAGTTCGAAGAAGTACCTTATAGTTGAAGGCTCTTCTTTGAGTCATAAAAGTGCATTGAAATTACTTAGGAACTGTGCACACTTTGGAGAGGTGTGTGGCCACTTGGAGACACCAGTTAGTCCTCTCACTCAAACCCTTGTAAAACATTTTTTGTCTTATGTTATTCTTATCATGTTACTGAATGTATCCAGAGTATTTTCAGATTGTGTTGTCAACAAATGCGGCGAAAAGTACAGTCTTGTGTCAGGTGAACTGTTGTGTCCTCACTTTTTGGTTTAATAATTTTCCCATAATCTCCACCATGGTTATGCATTTCATATTTCTTCTGTAAGAAACATTTCAATTTAGCCCTATCCATATAGGCCAATTCCTACGCGTGTAAAAGGTTAAAGACAAGTACACTGAGTTTAGACTGTCAAACGACAGTATGTGTCATGAATCCCGCTTCCTGAGTCTGTTTCTGCCTGTGTTGCCTGTTTTCTGTCCTGGAGTCTGTTTCCTGAGGTTCCTGAATGCACCCTGTCTGGTTGCCGGGCGACGAAGCTAGGCGGGAGATCTCTCTATTACCCGCACCTGCATCTCATCAGCTATCTGCACACCTGGTCCTGATCATCACCTCTCCACTTCATAAGCTCTGACCTGACATCCATTCCCTGCCAGATCGTTAGCCATGAACAGTATGTTGTGTCAGCGTATCAGCCTCAAAGTTACTAGAGTTAGTTTTGTTGTTTTGTACTTTTTGCTTGCCGTGTACTTACCTTCGTTTACTCTGTCTACAGTCATTCTCCCGGAACATTCACCCCACCCCTGCCTGGTCGTCGGTGGCTTCTGTGACATCATTGGATCTGCCTATTCACTCCCACCAACTCACCTCCGCTGCCCGCTCCGTCTCCTGGATTATTCTGCTTCCACATTTGAATCTGTAAATAAATACTCACCTTCGTTCTACTCACCTTGTCCTGGTCTGCTTCTGGGTTCTGCTTTAGAGAATCGTGACAGAATGATCCGGCCAAGGATGAAACCAGCGGACCTGGACTCTATTCGCCATGCCATTACCCATCAGGAGAAGATGTTGGGACAACACAGCACGGCGCTACAGGAGATAGCGTTGTCGGTTCAGAACTGTTCTGCCAGTCTGACGAGTATCCAGGCTCAGCTCAGTTTGCCGGCGGAGAATCCACCACCTGTTTCACCCCTCTCGCCTGCCGCTTCTGGAGCTGTTCCCTTCCATGAGCCCAAGGTTCCGACGCCAGATAAGTACGAAGGGGATTTGGGAAGATGCCGTTCATTTCTTTTGAATTGTGGATTAGTCTTTGATCTGCAACCCAACTCTTACGCCACAGACAAGGCCAGGATAGCTTTTGTTATTGAACTGCTGCGTGGAAGAGCTCTGGAGTGGGCTTCAGCCATATGGGAACGACAGGGCACCTGCATGGCGTCATACCAGGAGTTCACGGCAGAGATGAGGAAGCTTTTTGACCATCCAGTCCGAGGTAAGGACGCAGCTAAGCGTTTGTTCTCTCTTCGCCAAGGGGCTCGCAGTGTTGCAGACTTTGTTATTGAATTCAGGACATTGGCTGTGGAGAGTGGGTGGAATGAGGAGTCACTACAAGCGGTTTTTTATCAGGGGTTGTCGGAGCAACTCAAGGATGAGCTGATCTCTTTTCCTGAGCCTAGTGACCTGGACAGTTTGGTAGCATTATCTATTCGGGTGGATAACAGAGTCAGAGAGAGGAGGGAGAAGCAATGGGGTCCGTCCAATCACTCAGCTACTCGGTTACCATTTGGGTCAGGAAGTGGACCAGAACGAGCCGATCAGTATTCACCACACGGGATTAGAGGAGGGGTCCTGCCTCCAGATCCTGAACCCATACAAGTGGGGCGGCACGGGTTAACCAAGGAGGAGCGCCAATGTAGACGTGAGACCAACAGCTGCCCCTACTGTGGTAACCCGGGACATTACATCTCCGCTTGTCCCCAGCGCCTGTTAAACTGCCTGGCTCGCTAAGTTTGGGAGGACTTTTAGCGAGCCAGTTTCAACCTCTCAAGAGCCCTGTCAGACCCCATTTTCCTGCAACCCTCATGAACAAGAATCAGAGTTTAGCGATTAACGCTTTTATCGATTCAGGTGCCGATGGCATCTTTATGGATGCCGACTTGGTGGAACAGCTGGGGCTTTCTAAGGAGCAATTACCGGAAGCCATTGAAGCTACCACTCTGAACGGCAGTCTGCTGGCACGTATCACTATGAGGACTGAACCTGTTAAGATGCTGTTGTCAGGGAATCATTCAGAGGTTATCTCCTTCTTCATTCTGTCTTCTCCCATGTTCCCCTGGTTCTTGGATACCCCTGGCTGAGAGAACACAATCCCACGTTCGATTGGGTGACTGGCAAGGTAACTATTTGGAGCATTGAATGTCATGCTAACTGCCTTAGGGCTGCCTGTTCCCATTCTGTTCCCAGTCAGGTCATTGATTCTGCCCCCCCCAGATTTGTCCCTGGTTCCTGAAACATATCACGATTTGGGTGAAGTGTTCAGTAAGCAGAAGAATCTGTCACTTCCTCCCCACCGACCATATGATTGTGCGATTAATCTGTTCCCTGGAGCTGCCTATCCCAAGGGACGTTTATACAGTATCTCTCGACCTGAACGTGAAGCCTTGGAGACCTACATAAAGGAGTCGCTAGCTGCTGGTCTCATTCGTCCCTCGTCATCATCCCTGGGAGCCAGATTATTTTTCGTAAGAAAGAAGGATGGCTCTCTTCGACCGTGTATTGATTATCGGGGTTTGAATGATATTACTGTCAAGAACAAGTATCCCCTGCCCTTGATGAGCTCTGCTTTCGACTCATTACAGGGTGCTACTGTGTTCACTAAGCTTGATTTACGCAATGCGTATCATCTGGTCCGGATCAGAGAGGGGGACGAGTGGTTGACTGGGTTCAATACACCTATGGGACACTTCGAGTATCAAGTGATGCCGTTTGGACTGACCAATGCTCCAGCAGTGTTCCAGAGTATGGTGAATGACGTTCTGAGAGATATGATCAGTCTTTTTTTGTTCGTTTACCTGGATGTCATTCTCATCTTCTCTAAGGAGTTTCCAGCCACGTCAAGCAGGTTCTGCAGCGATTGTTGGAGAACCGCCTGTTTGTGAAGGCAGAGAAGCCCACACTACATCCTTCCTCAGGTACATCATCTCCAGGGGAGAGATTAAGATGGACCAAGAGAAGGTTAGGGCGGTTCTTGATTGGGCCCAGCCCGGTACGAGATTGCAGCTCCAGAGGTTTCTGGGGTTTGCGAATTTCTATCGTAGATTTATCTGTGACTACAGCCGTGTGGCCGCTCCATTAACTGCCCTGACTTCTAGCACCAGAACCTTCTGTTGGAATCCTGAGGCAGACCGAGCATTCCTGAACTTGAAGAGCCTATTCACCAACGCCCCGATTCTCTCTCAACCTGACACTTCCCGTCAGTTTGTCGTAAAAGTGGACGCGTCTGATGTGGGGGTTGGTGCCATCCTGTCCCAGCGATGCTCCACTGACGGTAAACTCCATCCCTGCGCCTTCTACTCTCGTCGTCTTTCGCCTGCGGAGAGAAACTATGATGTGGGTAACCGGGAGCTTCTCGCTGTGAAACTTGCCTTGGAGGAGTGGCGCCACTGGTTGGAGGGGGCGGAGCAACCATTTATTGTCTGGACTGACCACAAGAATCTTGCTTACGTGCAATTGGCTAGAGGTCTTAACTCCCGTCAGGCCATGTGGGCCTTGATTTTTGGACGCTATAATTTTTCCCTGACGTTCCGACCTGGTTCAAAGAACGGCAAGGCGGACGCCTTGTCCCGGATGTTCTCCAAGACGGAGGAGAGTGGGGCCAAGACTGAGACTATTCGTCCCCAGAACTTCGTTGTGGGAGCAGTTACGTGGAGGATTGAGGAGAAGGTTATGGCGGCCCTTCGGACGCAGCCCGGTCCCGGTAACAGTCCACCCGGTCGGTTGAAGTGCCAGAGTCTGTCCATACTGCTGTCCTCCAATGGTCCCACACCAGCAAGATGGCTTGTCACCCTGGCGTGGCTCGGACTATGGCATTACTACGTAGACGATTTTGGTGGCCTGCCATGGGAGAAGATACCCGGAAGTTTGTTGCTGCCTGTCCAGTTTGTGCGCAGAATAAGAGTACCAATCGGCCCAGCTCTGGACTTCTTCACCCCCTACCTATTCCCTGGCGACCTTGGTCACATCTGGCCCTGGACTTTGTCACTGGGTTGCCCTCTTCTGATGGGAACACGGTCATTCTGACTATTGTGGACAGATTCAGCAAGTTCGCCCACTTTGTGCCCATCTCCAAGCTTCCCTCTGCCTCTGAGACGTCCGAGATCCTTGTTAGGGAGGTTTTCAGGGTCCACGGGTTTCCCAGTGACATAGTTTACGACCGTGGTCCTCAGTTTACCTCTGCTGTCTGGAAATCTTTCTGTTTGGCCATTGGAGCTACAGTCAGTCTCACATCTGGATTTCACCCCCAATCTAATGGTCAGGCGGAGAGGGCCAACCAGAAGATGGAGTCCACGCTGTGCTGCCTTGTCTCCTCCAACCCCACCTCTTGGGTCTCTCAGTTGCCATGGGTTGAGTATGCCCATAATACTTTCCCTACTTCTGCCACTGGGATGTCCCCCTTCCAGTGCCTGTACGGCTACCAACCTCCCTTGTTTCCTTCTCAGGAGAAGGATCTCTCGGTTCCCTCTGTCCAGGCCCACATTCATCGTTGCCACCAGACCTGGCATCGGGCCAGAAAGGCCCTCCTTAGAGTTTCTGACCGGTATCAGCTCCAGGCGAATCGTCGCCGTATTCCAGCCCCCGCTTATGCCGTCGGAGATAAGGTCTGGTTGGCTACACGGGATCTTCCTCTGCGGACTGAGTCGAGGAAGCTGTCACCGAAGTTCATTGGTCCGTTTGTGGTGGAGAGAGTCATTAATCCTGTGGTGGTTCGACTCAAATTGCCTAGAACACTCAGAGTCCATCCCATCTTTCATGTATCCTGCCTCAAGCCTGTTCTCCTCAGTCCTCTGCTGCCCCCTCCTCCTCCTCCTCGGATGATCGGAGGTGGTCCTGTCTACACGGTGCGCCGCATCATGGATTCCAGATGGCGGGGCCGGGGTTTCCAGTATCTCGTGGACTGGGAGGGGTATGGTCCTGAGGAGAGGAGTTGGGATTCCTCGGTGTCAGATCCTTGATCCTGACCTCCTTCGTGACTTCTACCGCCTCCATCCTGGTGCTCCGGGTAGTCCGCCCGGTGGCGTTCGTCGGGGAGGGGGTGGTACTGTCATGAATCCCGCTTCCTGAGTCTGTTTCTGCCTGTGTTGCCTGTTTTCTGTCCTGGAGTCTGTTTCCTGAGGTTCCTGAATGCACCCTGTCTGGTTGCCGGGCGACGAAGCTAGGCGGGAGATCTCTCTATTACCCGCACCTGCATCTCATCAGCTATCTGCACACCTGGTCCTGATCATCACCTCTCCACTTCATAAGCTCTGACATCCATTCCCTGCCGGATCGTTAGCCATGAACAGTATGTTGTGTCAGCGTATCAGCCTCAAAGTTACTAGAGTTAGTTTTGTACTTTTTGCTTGCAGTGTACTTACCTTCGTTTACTCTGTCTACAGTCATTCTCCCGGAACATTCACCCCACCCCTGCCTGGTCGTTGGTGGCTTCTGTGACATCATTGGATCTGCCTATTCACTCCCACCAACTCACCTCCGCTGCCCGCTCCGTCTCCTGGATTATTCTGCTTCTACATTTGAATCTGTAAATAAATACTCACCTTCGTTCTACTCACCTTGTCCTGGTCTGCTTCTGGGTTCTGCTTTAGAGAATCGTGACAGTATGCCTAGACCCAATCACTATGTCTTCAAAGTAAATTACTAAATATAGTCCAGTTTGTAACATTCTCTATGAAATGGGCTTTTAAATTATGTGTAATTTAATGTAGTGAGCTTTGAAATGATTGACGTATGTCAATTTAAAGTGGTTAAAATTCATTAACATTTTGATAACGGTAGTATGATAAACTAAAGAAAATATACATTTTAATCAAGTTAGGTAGATGTAAAAACATCTCATTTCAGCCTGGCTTTAAAGAAAATAAGTGTTTTGTTTTGCTGTTTTCTTCCTGTGAAATAGTCAGCATTCTCTCTCTCTCATTTTATAAATTGATTCCAGCGCCCCCTAAGCTGTATCATGATTGTGTAGGCGTAGATTATGCGATCCAGTTCTTCATTATTTCAGGCACAATGTGTATTTTCTGTCCCCAAATGAAGACTCTGAGAGAGCCGTGTCGATGGAGAGTGCATTTAGTTTTTTTGTGGTGGTGTCTTGCGGTGGTGTCTTGTAGCGTTGCTTTAGTATGAGAAGGAAGTACACATGCAGGGCTATAAGCAAGGATACAACTTCAGGGAAGCTTGTTTTGGGGGCCAAGCGAGTTAATAGAAATGCATTATACAACACAAGGGACATGAGCACTAGCAACACTGCAACCCGGCAAGGCTCGCTCAGGCACACTCAAAAGGCGGCTTGATCTCTTAATTAAGGCCAGTCCCCCAACATTGGTTTTTTGGAATAGAAATACAGAGAACAGACAGTGATAACAGTAATAGTGGATGCCAGTCTAGTCAGAGTCTGGGGATCAAAGTGCAGAGGTTTAGAATTGAGGAGTGGACAATCTGACAACAGCTAGAAGAGATCGCTCCATTATATTACCAACCAGTGTGTTTCAAGATAGAGGGGGAATCTCACTGGCTGACAGTTCTAGTTTTCACTTTTCTGCAGGGCTGAATTGGTGGAACTTGTTTTACTATGTCAGACCCACTTTCCTAATCTTACCAACCTCAATTACCTTCCTCCATCCTAGCTGTAGTCTAGTGCTTCTGCAGCTTGTTTTCTTTATCTTTTTTAGAGCTGCTGGTTCACAAACCTAACAGGAAGATGGAGCATTGGCAAAAAGATAGAGAGAGAGAGAGACGACTCCCCCATCACCACTTGCCTCTAGTGAGGGGAAATGGGAAGCATTGGTATTCACAGAGGTGTCTCCATTTTGGATCTCCTTCAGCACTTGGCCGTGGCCAACTGCAGCCCTAACACATGCACATCTTCTCTCGCACTGTTAGTAAAAGAGCCACTGTGTTAATTGGGCTAAACTGTGTTAGGAGGGGAGGGGAAATTAATGCACGGCTCTAAGCAGGAATGGATTAATCACATCTGTCAGGTTTATGAGATCAAAGAAGACGTACAGTACGTGTGTCTCTAGCGTTTTATTTTCTGTGTGCATCTGGTGCACTGGACAGCTTGCTCTACTTAATTGAAAAAAGCTAAATTAAAATCACTATGTGTGCTATATCTACATAGCACATCTTACATTTAGCATTTTTACACACAGAGTGCTTATCTGGTTCACTGTGTTGTAGTTTGTTGATACAGTGCATGTCGGTATGTTATACAGTTGTATTGGGTCTTTCATAAAGCGAAGCCACCGTATATTTCCAAGTGTCTGGCTTATGAGTTACACCCCTATAACAACCATGAACCGTGTGATGTTTAACTGTAGCAATCTGATGGTCGTGACTCGAGTAGTCATGTACAGTAGATCTACAGAGACACCCAGACAGTAAACATCCATGTCCATCTCTACAGTACATCTCACAAATCAATGTCTGAGAAAACCTATTGCGACATCTTTATTTCCCATGTAGCCGTAAAATCAAACCACGCTAATCCTCAAGCTGAAGCAACCAGCGTCACGATTCAACTGCTGAAGTGTCTGTGTCTCTCTCTCTCTCTCTGTGTCTGTATGTGTGTGTGTGAGTGTGAGAGAGAGAGAGAGATAGAGAGAGAGAGTATCAATGTTCAAATCAAATTAACAACTTGGGAAGTGCCTCTTACAATGCAGGTGGCTTCACAAAGCCAATCAATCCCAATTAAAGAACACATTACCATTATAGCTAATAATGATTCCCGGATACCTTAATTATTGCTTTAATATTAACATGGGATATGTTAATTCTCTCAATTAATTGTGTCAATTTCTGTAGAGCTCCTTGTTTAATGGCAGGTAGTCTTCTCTAGGGACCCTGTCACTAGCCTGAACTGTGTCCCAGTGGAGCCTCACTGCCAAGACACAATGCCTATGGCTGATAATACGGTTACACTGAACACAGGCTGATAGTCAGCATTTTGAAACACAACTCATAAAATAAAGATGCATAGGCAAAGATACTGGGAGGTCTCATCCTGTAGGAACTGTTTAAAACCAGGAAGTTAGGCTTACATTTTTATAATATATACATTATTGATTTATCCTTATAGTCCCTCTCCTTAAGTGAAATATTATAAGAGGCACACTGTATGTAGGAAGCACACCATTGCATTGAACATGTTTATTTGGAAGAAAACATATTGAAGCATCCTGCATCCTGAAATAAAACAATGGCTGAAAAATAGAACATTCTGCAACTATTATTTGATTTATTTCAAGATTCTTCCACAATTTGCTGCATATCAGCCTGTTGAGTCACACCGTGTACTAGCAACTAACATGAATGTTTAATCAAATTCACCTTGAGCCGAAAAATAAAATCTAATTATTATTAATTTTCTCTTAGTGGATACGTGGACAGTTCCTACTCCCTGTGTACTTATTTAGAATAATTATAAACAGAGGGAGGCATAGCATGTAGTTGGTTGCTGCCAGTGTTGGTTCAAATCAAACACAAAATACACCTGAATGTATTTCTGCAAATATGTACAGTAAATACCACGGGAGTCCTCTTACATTTGGGAACTTCATGGTCCTATTGATCAAACAACCATGAAAAGGTAGGTTCGCTCTCCCTGAGTTATGCACATCAACAACAACAAGATCAACAGCTAACACTAGCCAGAGCGAGATAAGCTAAAATCTAACGAGGCAAGATTAGATAAACCCTCTCAAACTTTTTCAGCTAGTTGGCCGTCAAAATTACAATTATAAACAATGGGGAATAGTAGCCTGCTCATCCTTCTGTAGCTTGCCTGCCAATGCATGCTTGTCCCAACCCACATTTTGACAACTGAATGGGAACTTGCCTGCCAGTTCCCCCACCCAGTTGAATCGGGGAACCAAACCAGTGACCCCTTGGTCACCAGCCCAATGCTCCCAACCGCCAGGCCACCAACATGGTTAGGCTGCTTACATGTTATCTAGAGCATTAGTGACTAACTGTGCTGCTGGCAAGAATGTAATAACTTTTTTTTGCTGAAGTTTACTGACACAGGTCATATTCAGCGGTAAGAGCACACTCAGACGAGAATGCTCTGAAATCGGACTAGATAGCCAGAGTGAATTTACGAACGCAAGAGATATGCTAACTGGATAAGAGTCATTCAAGTTCAGCATAGCTAGATAGCTAGCAAAGCTATTCACATTTCTTGCTAGCTATTGACACCTGCATCTCTTGCTGAAAAAGTCGGTCACTCACCCACTCCTCCAATGACATGACATCCTCCCAGCAGCTAGTTAGCTAGCTAGCTAGCGTTAGGCTCTGTGTTTTTAGCTTGCTAAATAAATAGCTACATCAATAGATACGCTAGCCTATTAGTCACATTATGACTGACTTGTAATAATTTCCCTTGCTATTTTCATTGTATTGATATTCCCAGCCTTAGTTACATTAGTCCATTTTTGTCCAACATTTTGAGTAATTGAAACTGAAACAGTGCATCCCAAATGGGTGGAGGCAGCAAAAAATGTACCAGGCCAGCTGTGATTTACGACCTGATAGCAAATTTTTTGGACTACCTACAAATGTATTGGTGAATTATATTAATCATGCATGAACTGCATCCATTTATTCTACCAACAATGCTTTACTGTACGTCATGAAATTTTGAGTCAAATATAACCTATTTTTAAAACCTCTTATAAAGTTGGTTTTGTAGCATGAACTGGGAATTTGATATTTTTTACTGATATTATGATTGCCTGTTTCATATCTGCAAAGTTGTTAAAACCTTGTAAATTCCACTTTAAGCTGCAATAATTGCCTGATGGTTTTGATATAAATGAGTAGTGTTTTGTCTGGATGTCTTAAACTGACACTTGTTATTTTGTCTTTTACTTCAGCGAGTGCGGCTGTAAACTGGTCAATAAAAACATATTTTAAGTCTTCTTTACAGCAACATCAAAAGACAGTATTATTTTTGACAGATCCTTTCACGCCTTTGAGAAGGCAATAATTGTGTGTAGTGAGTGCAATGAGGGGATTTCAGCGGCAAAGGACAGGTACATGTGTCACACAGATAGAGGCTGCTAAACGCTTGGCTACTTTTGGTGGTTACACTGCCACTATTTCCTTTGGCTTGTGTTTGTGCTTATTTATTTATTTTCAGTGTGTCATAAATAATTGAATTTGTTTCAAACAATACATATCTGCCAGAAAAATATGTCCCTTCTAAATAACCAAAGTCTGAGCACTGAAACAATTTAAGGTCCAGAGAACGTTTTAAATATGTGGTCCTGTATGGCTCAGTTTGGAGAGCAATGCACTTACCCTGCCAGGGTTGTGGGTTCGATTCCTGGGGGCACCCATATGTAAAAAGATATGCACGTGACTGTTTGTTGCTTTGGATAAAAGCGCCTGCACAATGGTGTATATTATATTAGTGAGCAAGGTTAGAATAGCAGCTGCATATCCCTCAGCAGCACTGTGTTCCAGCTACCCTTTCTGTCAGCCAGTCACTCACTGCAGTGACAGACAGGCTCCATGCCCCTGCACATAACAGGGGACTCATATACTCTCACAATCTTTTCTCATTATCCACACCTAGACTTACTCTTTCAGAAAACCTAATGCCCTGCTTTCTGCTAACTTTGGTAAAAGCAGCATGTGCTTATGGTTATAGCACTGAACATGAGCAAAGCTGAGACAGAGGCCTAAATATGCGCAGGTAAGAAGCATTTCCAAGAGGGGACAAAATTACAAAAATCCCTGCTGTAGGTTCACTGGGGATACTCATATGTCTCTGCTTCCTGTTGACAAAAGCAGCCTAAATAACGAACACAGGACGCATCATTGCTGAGGCTCTGAACCTCTCCACAAGGTCAGCCATCCCATAGGGGCCCTGGGCTACTGTCAGGAAGTCTGGAGCAATCAGGTGTGAACATCTGCTCTCAGAGAGCTTTCCCTGGGCTCCATAGTGCTACAGCTCCAGGGGCCCACTGGGCAGTCGTGAGGCTGGGTGAGGCCACCAAAGGTCTGGGTGGGAAAAAGGGACGAGGGACCTAAACCACTACTCCTAAACTCTAACACAAACACACTGCTTTGATGGAACTCAATAGGCTTCATGATATGCCTCTACTAATTGTTTATTTTGCAGAAGAAGCTGATATCCAAGGTTTACGTTTAATTGATTTTCTAATTGTCCTTTAATTGTCTTCATGAGTGAATCCTTACTTAAGTCACCAGAAAAATGTAGAGATCATTACATCATTTAGTTCTCTCCATGGCAAGGCCTGAGGCTCTGTCCGGTGAGGACACATATCTTTACAGCTGAATGGGAGCATGGGTGGAAATAATAATGATTGTCTGTGGTAGCTTGTGATAGTGCCATCCAGACTATCCATAACCAGTGAAGGTCAATGGGATACTAGGAGAGATGACAGAGACCTGACAGATACTTAGGTTTTGTTTTCTCTCTGGTTCTTCCCACTATCCATTCCACCTGCCTGGGTAAAAAAAAAAGAAATAGTCTGCCAGTTTCAAATCTGCCCTCATTTAGTTTATTCACCTTATTTTGTTTCTTATAATCATTCCATAATGTCCCCAACCTCAAAATGACACCCTAGTTCACCTGTCCCAAATATCAAGTTTAATCTTGTTCACTGCAAAAGCAACAAAGTGACTCATGGGCATGTCTGTTGATAGATTATTTTGCGAGCTGTCAGGTCTGGGGCCTGTAATAATGTGACAACGCCTCATTGACTTTTAATAGGATGCAATTTGAGCAGAATTTCTGTGTTTAGAGCAGTGTAGTGGTAAAGGGGGAGAGGAGTGATGCCCCTGTTCCTCCTCACCGCTGACATTGGCTCCTTTGAGGCTTCTAAACATGTAGCAGTAGGAGGTATAAAGAACAACAGTCAAGGGAGGTCTACCAGACTACAGGGGAGACTGAGGAGATCATCTTGGCTTTGTGGCACAGGAAAGGAGCATCAATGTCAGCCAATGACAGGAAGACAGATGCAATAAACATTAGCTCAGGAAGGCATATGCTGCATAAGATGATGACACTGAGCTGCCCGAAATGGCCGTCAATCACTCATTGAGCGTGTAAGGTAAATGCTGTATATAGATGCGTGACCCTTGCATGAACTGGGGGATTTTTTCTGCTTGGGTGAAGGAGAAAATGACAAAGGGATTGCTTGAGATGGATGGAGCAGTGGAGGGAGGGAGGGAGGGAGGGGATGAAAAACAGGACTGTTTTGACATTGTCATCTCTTGACATTCATAATGGCTAAAGGACAAAGTGAGCATCATAAGCCCTCCTCCTCTTTCGCTTTATGACAGGCTCAGACACTCTGCAATCTGGTGGCACCCAGGTACCATCACTCCAGTCATTATCTCTAGAAACCCATTCCATTCGACCTCTGCTGTTGATGCACATTATTCACAATCTCCTAGACACGCACACACCTCAGCACTGGTGAATGAGAAGCAGATGTAGGGAGAGGAGGAGAGGAACGGAGAGAGACAGGAACAAAGATACAGAGTACTGGGTTAAACACCTCAGGGGAGTCTGATCACACACTATGAGCAGTGAACTCACGTTAAGAACTGGTGGTCACCTTCAAATAAAATTTAAGTGACCGCTGAGCATCTCCACCCCATGGTCAGCGTCCCTCCTGCCTCCTCATTAGCACGTAAGTACACCTCTAATGAGCAGGAAAAAGCCTCTGTGTTGAAGACAAGATGAATGGATGTGAGGAGTGTCTCCACACTCATCTGTCTGATGCTATAGCAGAGCCTCTGTTCATTAGAGAGGGATCCTTGAAGCAGATCCTTCAGGCCCAAAGGGCCCCAGGAGCCAGTAATTATATGATTTAACTAATTACTCACAAAAGCATTACCATGGAAACCTATTCAGATGAAACCTCTTCATGGATCAAGAGCAGGTAATGATACTATGGGGTACGCATTGAGTGATGTGTCTACAGCTGGGGATGGACATGGTCACTCATTTCTGTTCCTGCGTCTCTCTTCACTTCTGGGCAGGGCTTTATTGGTCTACTAGAGTGCTGTGAGAGACTTTGGAGGTCCAGAGCTGTCCTGGTTCAATCTGATAGTATCTGTGTTTTAAAATTCATGTTTTTATGTAAACTAGCGGAGTGGTCAGACGGCAAGAACATTTTCTTGGGTCTGACCTTTCAACCACTGTAGGTCAACCACAGGAAAGTAGAGCAGTAGTGCCGTGCATTAATTATGAAACCTGAAAATACACACAGTTTGGCTGAGGGGAGATAATGCTCTTGGACTATCCCTGGTACTAGACTAACTTCGCTACATCCAATCATACTTACTGCTGTATTTCCCATAGAATATAATGCACTATAGAACAAATAGGCTTAAAGTGAAACGGTTTCGAAAAAGCAATGTAGGCCTATTGACTGACAAATTGTTAGAGCTTGTTCATACCTGTTTACTGTATACAGTAAACTGTATCTTGAGTGGCTAATACAACTTTTTAATAAGGGGTATGGCATTGTGACTAACCAGACACTACTTCACTATTATGACTGCATTCCTTTGAAATCTTTGTTATTATAAGTTTGCTTCCTAGTCATGAAAAACTAGGGATATGGTTCTAATGCAGGGCCAGAGTGGAACACATAACCCAGTACGTCATAATGCTTTCTGAAAAAAGGGGACCTAGATTCATCAGACCTAACAGAGGGGGCTAGTGGAAGACTGTGGCATACTGAACTCAGTGATGGAGATAGCTGTCCTGTGCTTCTCATGACTAATTTGGAATAATCATCGTTCGGAGCTAGAGAGCATAGTGTAATGCAATTGCTTGCAGATAAATTATTAGTAGGCTACAGATTCAGAATCATAACTTTCTTTGTTTCCTATATGAATGCATGTTGTAACAAAATGACGCAAACACATGCTAATGCACCTAACTGTTTACCGCACTTGGGACTAATTTCATATTGTAATTCCAGCACTGCTAAAATATTAAAGTTGGACATATTATGTATTTTCTGCTAATTTCAGTGAAAGTGGTTTGTTGTTCAGAGTAAGTGCAGCTTGTACTTAAAATCTCTGAATATATTAATTCAGACTTTGTTTTGAAAGGTCTTCACAGTTATACAGGCACAATGGTTGAAATCCCTTTAATTTCAGTTTCAATACATTTCAAAAGGCCGGCACGGCTGGTCTGGAGAGCAGAACGTTTACATTGAAATGGACAAATGGATGTAATGAGGAGATAATGGATCGTTGAAACTCAGCTCAGAAAGGCAACAGGCAAAGTAGTATCTGCAGCCCCACTGTTTGCAGAGCAGTCAGTTGGAAACATTGTTGCAATACATTACTGGCCACTCAGCATTCATTGAAAAACCAAACTGCTTATCCAAAATGGATACAACACTCCATTTGACTATCCCATTTAAGAATAGGACAGTTAGTCAAAAAATGCGAAAGATATTACTACAGTATATAGTATGATGCCTGATCTAGTTATGAATGGGAAGTACAGCATCTAATAATTGAGATTCAGGGAGCATTTCAAGGTGCAGAAATAAATGTAATGAGCAACAGCAGGAGAGCTATGATGAAACAACATATTCTAAACGCCTTCAATTTGGCACGGGAATTGATTCATTGAGTCATTTGATTTCTACTCACCTGCCAAAATGTACTTTTTACAATTTCTCCAAGGAAATCACACTTAACTTAAGCTATTAGGGTTCTGCTCTTTGGGAGCCAGTGGTGTGAGACCACACATAAATATCTGCCAATCAATCTTTTGTCTCTCTCCATCCCACACAGAGGAACACAGTTTAGGGCAGAAATACAGACGTCGGCAAATCCTGGCTTGACTGAGGAAAGGGGAAAAGGAAAGGGGGATACCTAGTCAGTTGCACAACTGAATGCATTCAACCAAAATGTGATTTCCGCATTAAACCTTACCCCTTTGAATCATAGAGGTGCGGGGGGCTGCCTTAATCGACGTCCACGTCATCGGCGTCCGGGGAGCAGTTGTTGATTGGGGTTAACTGCCTTGCTCAAGGGCAGAACAGCAGATTTTTCCACCTTGCCGTATAGGGGATTCTAACCAACGCCCTTTCAGTTACTGGCCCAAAGCTTGTAACCGCTAGGCTACCTGAAAATCCACTCAAAAACTATATTTTGGTATTTGTTTTATTAGTCCACTGTTGATACAGTCCCAAAAGTTTTGCATGTCAGTTGTCAAGTTTTCAAGATATTGGACTTTCAAGAAGCAAAGTGTCACCGGCCACATCATCATGATGATGCAAGACAGGGTGCCAACACAAGCACAATTCTGCCCTGGACTCAGGCACACCTGTGTCAACCATGACAGCCACTCCACTTATATGGTTTAATGAGGTGGTTCAGCACAATGTGACATATGCTGGAGAGAAGGAGACCATGGTGCAAGGCTTGGCATTTTTTTGGCAATTTCTTGAGAGCTGTAATTTATGTGTCAAGGACTGTAGGAGAGGGATTGTTGGAAAGTTACAAAAACAGTTATCACAAAGTATCAATAAATCAGAAAAGTTTACCAGACAATCAGAGTTTGGTAATATTCTGCCCACCTTTATAACGTTATCCCCAACTCCCCCCTACTTTGTCTAACAGATAATGTATCCATTACATGGAGGAGACCCACTGGGCACAGACGTCATTTCAACACCTAGTTTTGATTTACATTTGGTTGAGATGTCAACTAACGTGTATTCAAAGTGAAATAAAAAAAAAAGATCATTATGTCATCGGATTTAGGTTAAAAGTTGGGTGAAAATAATATGAAATGCCCTTACGTTGATGACTTTTTGCAAATCCCATCAGTCTTCCACAGTGACTCAATGTCATAAGATAGATGTTTTGTTGAAATGATGTGTAAACAACGTTGATGCAACCAGTTTTTATCCAGTGGGGACTTTGAATCAAGTGATTTGTGTCGGCCCAACTGAAGGGACAACTTGTACTCTCCTGCTGTACCCTATCCTCTATGTTCCCTCCAAAGGAAGGTGGCTGTTTTGTATGCACCCCCTGCCTCTGGCACGAAGTTCACATTGTGTTGTGTGAAATACATTGATCAAACAATCTTCAGTTGAAAATGTGTTATTTTCCAAACGGGAACATTTGCAAAGCACAGCTAAATTAAAACATTTTTCTGGGCGGAAAAAGGAAGGGGGCTTGGAGACACATTTTTATCTTGAAAAATACATTTAGAAAATAGTATTCTGTTGATGCTAGAGTGTTTTAATCTTCCTGTCTCTGGTCTCTAGTCTGCAGTTTCACAATGTGCTCTCAGTATGTCACGTTCGTTGTACAAATGGTCGGACCAAGGTGCAGCGTGGTATGCGTACATGTTTAAATATTAAATAAACACTTGACAAAATAACAAAAGCAACAGAACATGAAGTTCTAAAGGCTAACAGCAACAAGCCTAAACAGAAACAAGATCCCACAACATAGGTAGGCAAAATGGCTGCCTAAGTATGATCCCCAATCAGAGACAACGATCGACAGCTGCCTCTGATTGGGAACCACACCCGTTCGAAATAGAAATAGATACACTAGAATGTATCCAAATCACACCCTGACCTAACCAAACAGAGAATAGAGGTGATCTCTAAGGTCAGGGCGTGACAGTACCCCCCCCCCCAAAGGTGCGGACTCCGGCCGCAAAAACCTGACTCATTAGGGGAGGGTCCGGGTGGGCATCTAGCCTCGGTGGCGGCTCCGGCTCCGGCTTCGGACGTGACGTAGGCAGTAAACTCTTCTCCCATCCTGCCTCCCCTTTGCACGCCCGGTCCGGTCTGGACCCCGGCGCGATGCTCCCCTTCTCAGTCCTCCCACAATGCACCAAGTCCTGTCTGGACACTGGTGTGGGAGACCCCGACCCTGGAGAGGGGTTGACGTCTGGCTCCGGCTCGGACCCCGGTGGAGCGGATGGCTCCGGCATGGGGAAAGAGTAGATGACCGGACCCGGACTAGGCACCGGTGAAGCGGACTGCCCCGGCTCTGGTAGGGAGCAGATAACCGGAGCTGGACTAGGCACCGGTGGAGCGGACTGCTCTGGCACAGGAGTGGCGCAGCTGACCGGAGCTGGACTAGGCTCCGGTGGAACGGACTGCTCTGGCACTGGAGGGAAGCAGCTGACCGGAGCTGGACTAGTCAAGGGGTCTGAATACTTTCCGAATGCACTGTATATTTACTCATAGCATTATGAAATAGTAATCTGAGAATAGTCAAATCTGTGAATAGTATTGACGTATACACTGACTCGGTGACTAGGTTAATCAGTAAGTGCATAGAGTATGTTGTTCCTACTATGACGATTAGAACTTATCCAAACCCAAAAATGTGGATAGATGGCAGCAGTAGTGCAAAACTGATGCCGCGAACCACCGCATTCAACCGCTGCAAGGTGACTGGGAACATGGACGTGTACAAACAGACCAGCTATGACCTCCGTAAGGCAATCAAAGAGCCAAAACGTTTGTGGACAAAGTTCCATTTCAATGGCTCAGACACGAGATGCAAGTAGCAGGGACTCCAGACAATCACAGACTATTAAGGGAAAGCCAGCCACGTCGCGGACACCGATGCCTCACTCCCAGACAAGCTAAACTCAATCTTCGCCCGGTTCGAGGAAAACAACACCGAGCCACCGATGTGGGCCCAAGCCGCTCACGAGGACTGTGTGCTCCCGAATTTCTTGGCCGACGTGAGTAAGACATTCAAGCGTGTTAACCTTTGAAGGCTGCTGGCCCAGATGGCATGCCAAGCCACGTCCTCAGAGCATGTGCAGACCAGCACATGTGTTTATGGACATATTCCATCTCTCCCTATTCCAGTCTGCTGTCCCCACTTGCTTCAAGATGTCCACCACTGTTCCTGTACCCAGGAAAGTGAAGGTAACTGAAATAAATGACTATCGCCCTGTAGCACTCACTTCTGTCATCATGAAGTGCTTTGAGAGGCTAGTTAAGGATCATATCACTTCCACCTTACCCGACACCCCCAGAAAAAAACACGTTTAGCAGACACTTTTATCCAAAGCAACTTACAGTCATGCATGCATACTTTCTACTTACATGAGGTCCTGGGAATCATACCCACTATCCTGGCGTTGCAAGCACCATGCTCTACCAACTGAGCTACAGAGCCCACTACAGACCCACTGCAATTTACATACCACCCCAACAGATCCATGGACGAAAACAATCGCCATTGCACTGCACACTACCCTTTCCCACCTGGACAACAGGAATACCTATGTGAGAATGCTGTTCATGGACTACAGCTCAGCCTTCAACAACATAGTGCCCTCTAAGCTCATCACTAAGCTCAGGAGGTGAAGGTAGGCAACAATACCTCCACCACACTGATCCTCAACACGGGGGCCCCACAGGGGTGCGTGCTCAGCCCCCTCCTGTAGTCCCTGTTCACCCATGATTGCGTGGCTACGCACGTCTCCAACTCAATCATCAAGTTTGCTGACGACACAACAGTGGTAGGCCTGATTATCAGCAATGACGAGACAGGGAGGAGGTGAGAGCCCTGGAGTAGTGGTGCCAGGAAAATAACTTATCTCTCAACGTCAAAAAAGGAGCTGATCGTAGACTACAGGAGACAGCAGAGAGAGCACGCCCCCATCCACATTGACGGGGCCACAGTGGAGAGGGTCAAAAGCTTCAAGTTCCTCTGCGTGCACATCACTGAGTACCTGAAATGGTCCCTCGACACCGACAGCGTGGTGAAGAAAGCACAAGACGCCTCTTCAACCTCAGGAGGCTGAAGAAAAATCGGCTTGGCCACAAAGATCCTCGCAAACTTCTACAGATGCACCATCGAGCGCATTCTGTCGGGCTGTATCACCGCCTGGTACGGCAACTGAACTGCCCACTTTAATAATGTTTACATACTGTTTTACCCAATTTATATGTACATACTTTCTTCTAGTCATGGCTTATCCTATATAAATACTGCTGTACACATATATCATTAATATCACCATTTGAATCTCACCATTGCTGTTTTTATAATGAGAAAGTTTATTTTCTAATGGAAGAATTTGTGTGGAAAGCCAAGTTGAAGCCAACATTAGATACTGTCGTCCTCATAAAAACCGTACGTGGTTTTACCGCAATAGAGTAGCACAACACCGTTCAATTGAAGCAGTGGGAAACAAAGGAAAGCGGCCACATCTGTCACAAAAATTGATAAAATCACAGATAATTATAAGGGAGCAGCAGAACTTATAAATTGGCTACAATAATTACAAGGACTTTTCAAGCACCAAATTGAGGAAATGTCTGATTTTCAAGGTTGGCCTATTTCAGTACTTGAATTCCTGAGCTTCAAATTCAAGTTCAAGTAGGCTACTTCAAGCCCCTTGTATTGTTTAAAATTACAGGTATAGCATGGAAACCCAAATGTATTTGTCATGTTATTTCATTACCAGATCATATTGTGAATAAGCCCACTAGGCTATGTAATTTGTTGTCATTATTTCAAGAATAATTTATAGGATAACGTTGGGTGTTGCGCAATAGTCTATCCTACACAACTACGAACAGTAGACTTGGTGTCTAATCCGAGGCACAAAAACATATGAAAACATGATTCACCTTCAATTCGCTAGGGATATTAGATCCAACGTGGATCCAGGCACAACTGTCTTCACCAGCGTAACGAATGAGACACAAGTATTCTGGACATTCCTCGCAAACACCTTTTATTCCAGCACTTGGGCTGTTGTTGCATCACATGCGCTATCACAACAGCTGTTCCTACTCGACTGTCATTCGGAAAATTCCTTTCTGGATTAGATGATGTGTGAAAATA
The DNA here is from genome assembly GCF_020615455.1 of Coregonus clupeaformis. Lineage (NCBI taxonomy): Eukaryota > Metazoa > Chordata > Actinopteri > Salmoniformes > Salmonidae > Coregonus > Coregonus clupeaformis. The sequence continues at coordinate 11,524,707 of NC_059203.1, forward strand.
TCACAGAGTAACTAATCAGCTGGACACCAAATGTGCATCCAACAAGTATTATACATAATGATTGAAGAACCATGTTGGACAGTATCGATTTATGGTTAAGTATCAAGGTAAGGTGACTCTTTCGGTTAGAAGCATTCGATTTTGCAATCGTATTATTTTGGATTTGTGTGCCCATGAAAACTGTTTTACCCCGTAACAGAAGGAGACATGAAATTGTACATATTCACTGCATTTCTGAGATCTCTATACAAATAATTCTCCGACAGCTAGATCCAGGATTCTTAAAGGGTTCAAGTTCAATGTTCAATTTGACAAATATATGATACAACAACAACTTACACCGTCATAAATGCAAGGACAGAAAAGTAATGCTTTATGTCACACGATTTTGGACAAATCCATCAAGACACCAACCATGATAAAGGGTTAAACATAGGTTTTACATTTATTGAATATAGCTACGATCCCCCTTATAGCTTAAAAATTGTCAGATTATTAACAATTACTTATCAACAGCTGTAACAAGTTGACCAGTGTAGGAAATCATCACTGGTACCCTAGTTTATATTACTGTTTGGTCATTGTAATTGCTAGATATTACTGCACTGTTGGAGTTAGAAACATAAGCATTTCGCTGCACCTGCGATAAACATATACAAATCTGTGTTCGAGACCAATAAACTTTGATTTGAAATGGCTTTACTACTTCAAATGTAATCAGAAGTAGAATTGAAGGGTAAGTATAAGAGCTATAATTCCAATACTGATTTTGCCTGAGCAGGAGGAAACATATTTTGCTTCTACTGATAGAAAAGGGCATCTATATCAATGCAGGCCACTAAGCTTACAAAGTGGCGCTTGAAAGCAAAATGGATAGCTCTCATATCAAGCATCAATAGACATATGACATTAGATTAAATAAATACATACAGTGGGGGAAAAAAGTATTTAGTCAGCCACCAATTGTGCAAGTTCTCCCACTTAAAAAGATGAGAGAGGCCTGTAATTTTCATCATAGGTACACGTCAACTATGACAGACAAAATGAGAATCTTTTTTTTTCCAGAAAATCACATTTTAGGATTTTTTATGAATTTATTTGCAAATTATGGTGGAAAATAAGTATTTGGTCAATAACAAAAGTTTCTCAATACTTTGTTATATACCCTTTGTTGGCAATGACACAGGTCAAACGTTTTCTGTAAGTCTTCACAAGGTTTTCACACACTGTTGCTGGTATTTTGGCCCATTCCTCCATGCAGATCTCCTCTAGAGCAGTGATGTTTTGGGGCTGTCGCTGGGCAACACAGACTTTCAACTCCCTCCAAAGATTTTCTATGGGGTTGAGATCTGGAGACTGGCTAGGCCACTCCAGGACCTTGAAAGGCTTCTTACGAAGCCACTCCTTCGTTGCCCGGGCGGTGTGTTTGGGATCATTGTCATGCTGAAAGACCCAGCCACATTTCACCTTCAATGCCCTTGCTGATGGAAGGAGGTTTTCACTCAAAATCTCACGATACATGGCCCCATTCATTCTTTCCTTTACAACGATCAGTCGTCCTGGTCCCTTTGCAGAAAAACAGCCCCAAAGCATGATGTTTCCACATGCTTCACAGTAGGTATGGTGTTCTTTGGATGCAACTCAGCATTCTTTGTCCTCCAAACACGACGAGTTGAGTTTTTACCAAAAAGTTCTATTTTGGTTTCATCTGACCATATGACATTCTCCCAATCCTCTTCCGGATCATCCAAATGCACTCTAGCAAACTTCAGACGGGCCAGGACATGTACTGGCTTAGGCAGTGGGACACCTCTGGCACTGCAGGATTTGAGTCCCTGGCGGCGTAGTGTGTTACTGATGGTAGGACTTGTTACTTTGGTCCCAGCTCTCTGCAGGTCATTCACTAGGTCCCCCCGTGTGGTTCTGGGATTTTTGCTCACCGTTCTTGTGATCATTTTGACCCCACGGGTTGAGATCTTGCGTGGAGCCCCAGATCGAGGGAGATTATCAGTGGTCTTGTATGTCTTCCATTTCCTAATAATTGCTCCCACAGTTGATTTCTTCAAACCAAGCTGCTTACCTATTGCAGATTCAGTCTTCCCAGCCTGGTGCAGGTCTACAATTTTGTTTCTGGTGTCCTTTGACAGCTCTTTGGTCTTGGCCATAGTGGAGTTCGTAGTGTGACTGTTTGAGGTCGTGGACAGGTGTCTTTTATACTGATAACAAGTTCAAACAGGTGCCATTAATACAGGTAACGAGTGGAGGACAGAGGAGCCTCTTAAAGAAGTTACAGGTCTGTGAGAGCCAGAAATCTTGCTTGTTTGTAGGTGACCAAATACTTATTTTCCACCATAATTTGCAAATTAATTAATTAAAAATCTTACAATGTGATTTTCTGGAGAAAAAAAATCTCAATGTGTCTGTCATAGTTGACGTGTACCTAAGATGAATATTACATTCCTCTCTCATATTTTTAAGTGGGAGAACTTACACAATTGGTGGCTGACTAAATACTTTTTTACCCCACTGTAGCTGTAGGGGTGCTGAGGGTGCTGCAACACCTCCTGATGAATCACAATAAAACAAATGATTAATATAACAAACAAAAATATATATTTATACAGTACCAGTCAAAAGTTTGGACACACCTAATCATTCAAGGGTTTTTCTTTATTTTTACTATTTTCTACATAATAGTGAAGACATCAAAACTATGAAATAACACATAAGGAATCATGTAGTAACCAAAAAAAGTGTTAAACAAATCAAAATCTATTTTATATTTTATATTCTTTAACCTCTATGGGATTGGTGTCCCTTATACGGGACGGTTGCTGCTCAATATGCAATATGTGACTAGAACGGTGTTGTAAACAACAGACAACCTTCCGGGACATAGACATGTCTTATATGAGCAGAAAGCTTAAATTCCTGTTAATCTAACTGCAGTGTCCAATTTACAGTAGCTATTACAGCTAAAAGAAATATCATGCTATTGTTTAAGGATAGTGCACAACAACAAAACACTTTTATCACGGAAACTGGTTTAGTACATTCACCTCTGAAGGTAATTAATGTATTTACATTCAGTAATTTTGCTCTGATTTGTCACCCTTAGGGTCCCAGAGATAAAATGTAGTGTAGTTTTATTTGGAAAATCAAGTTTTATATTTAAATGTAGGAATGCCCGGCCATATAGATGACTGTTAGTGTCTTTTCTGTAGGGAAGCTAATGATCCATAATGTATGACATTCCTGGGAGTGTGCAAACTTACATTTTGTATTACCATAGCATTTTTGTATGTTCTCTATAGTTATGTACTTGAAAACCAATTTGGCACATTTGGGAACTCCTGACAGACTTGATACAAAATATTGTGTAGTGATATATTTCTTCACTGGATGAGTCTGAACCTTTACACAAACACTGCTGCCATCTAGTGGACAACATCTAAATTACATCTAGAATCCTTCATCACTGTCCGGCCTTTCTCTTGCATTTCAAAGATGATGCAACAAAATAATTTACAGAAAAAGCATGTTATTTTGTTTGTATTATCTTTTACCAGATCTAATGTGTTATACAGTGCCTTGCAAAAGTATTCATCCCCCTTGGCGTTTAAACTTTTTTGTTGCATTACAACCTGAAATTTAAATTGATTTTTATTTGTATTGCATGTAATGGACATACACAAAATAGTCCAAAAATAACTTGTTTCAAAAAATTATAAAAAATAAATAACGGAAAAATGGTGCGTGCATATGTATTCACATTTGCTATGAAGCCCCTAAATAAGATCTGGTGCAAGCAATTACCTTCAGAAGTCACAAAATTAGTTAAATAAAGTCCACCTGTGTGCAATCTAAGTGTCACATGATCTGTCACATGATCTCAGTATATATACACCTGTTCTGAAAGACCCCAGAGTCTGCAACACCACTAAGCAAGGGGCACCACTAAGCAAGTGGCACCACCAAGCAAGCGGCACCATGAAGACCAAGGAGCTCTCCAAACAGGTCAGGGACAAAGTTGTGGAGAAGTACAGATCAGGGTTGGGTTATAAAAAAATATCCGAAATTTTAAACATCCCACGGAGCACCATTAAATCCATTATTAAAAAATGGAAAGAATATGGCACCACACCAAACCTGCCAAGAGAGGGCTGCCCACCAAAACTCACGGACCAGGCAAGGAGGGCATTAATCAGAGAGGCAACAAAGAGACCAAAGATAACCCTGAAGGAGCTGCAAAGCTCCACAGTGGAGATTGGAGTATCTGTCCATAGGACCACATTAAGCCGTACACTCCACAGAGCTGGGCTTTACGGAAGAGTGGCCAGAAAAAAGCCATTGCTTAAAGAAAAACATATGGAAGAAGGTACTCTTTTCAGAAGAGACTAAAATGTTGCTTTTTGGCCATCAAGGAAAAAGTATGCACGCTCAAGTTCTGTTTTTTTTGTCTTATTTCTTGTTTGATTCACAAGCAAAGATATTTTGCAACTTCAAAGTGGTAGGCATGTTGTGTAAATCATATTATATAAAGAGTAGCCACCATTTGCCTTGATGACTGCTTTGCACACTTTTGGCATTCTCTAAAACCAGCTTCATGAGGAATGCTTTTCCAACAGTCTTGAAGGAGTTCCCACATATGCTAAGCACTTGTTGGATGCTTTTCCTTCACTCTGCGGTCCAACTCATCCCAAACCATCTCAATTGGGTTGAGGTCGGGTGATTGTGGAGGCCAGGTCATCTGATGAAGCACTCCATCACTCTCCTTCTAGGTCAAATAGCCCTTACACAGCCTGGAGGTGTGTTTTGTGTCATTGTCCTGTTGAAAAAGAAATGGTAGTCCCACTAAGCACAAAACAGATGGGATGGCGTATCCCTGCAAAATACTGTGGTAACCATGCTGGTTAAGTGTGCCTTGAATTCTAAATAAATCACAGACAGTGTCACCAGCAAAGCACCCCCACACCATCACACGTCCATGCTTCAATCGGGAACCACATATACAGAGATCATCTGTTCACCTACTCTGCGTCTCACGAAGACACAGCGGTTGGAACAAAAAATCTCAAATATGGACTCAAATATTGCTTGTGTTTCTTGGCCCAAGCAAGTCTCTTTTTTTTATTGGTGTCCTTTAGTAGTGGTTTCTTTGCAGCAATTCGACCACGAAGGCCTGATTCACGCAGTCTCCTCTGAACAGCTGATGTTGAGATCTGTCTGTTACTTGAACTCTCGTGAATAATTTATTTGGGCTACAATTTCTGAGGCTGTAACTCTAAAAGTAACTCTAATGAACTTATCCTCTGCAGCAGAGGTAACTCTGGGTCTTCCTTTTCTGTGGCGGTCCTCGTGAGAGCCAGTTTCATCATAGCGTTTGATGGTTTTTGTGACTGCATTTGAAGAAACTTTCAAAGTTCTTGAAATTTTCCGGATTGACTGACCTTCATGTCTTAAAGTAATGATGGACTGTCGTTTCTCTTTGCTTATTTGAGCTGTTCTTGCCATAATATGGACTTGGTCTTTTACCAAATAGGGCTATCTTCTGTATACCACCCCTACCTTGTCACAACACAAGGTAGGGGTGGTAATGAAATGCATTAAGAAGGAAAGAAATTCCACAAATTAACTTTTTACAAGGCACACCTGTTAATTGAAATGCATTCCAGGTGACTACCTCATGAAGCTGGCTGAGAGAATGCCAAGAGTGTGCAAAGCTGTCATCAAGGCAAAGGGTGGCTAAGAATCTGAAATATAAAATATATGTTGATTTGTTTAACACTTTTTTGTTTACTACATGATTCCATATGTGTTATTTCATAGTTTTGATGTCTTCACTATTATTCTACAATGTAGAAAATAGTCTAAATAAAGAAAAACCCTTGAATTAGTAGGTGTGTCCAAACTTTTGACTGGTACTGTACATCTGCTAATTCTACTGTGGAGCTTATCTTTCCTGAAGCATAGGCACAGGTAGACTACATTATATTGAGCCAAAATATACTTCACACTTGCAGGCCTGAGAAAAGTCCATCAGTTTCTGACTGAAAGTGGGAACCCAATCAAGGTGACTTTAGTGATGAGGAGAGTTCTTCCACATTATTGGCTCCTCCTGCCAACACTGCCGGCCTGTCTCAGACAATTTCACTCTGCTGGAAACAGCCACCAGGAGGGTTCATATCAAATGTCTGCTTCTCTTATTATTCTAATCATCACTGTCAATTTTGATGGATTAGCATATGCATTTTCGACCTAGAAATACAAGAGAGACATACTCAGCACGCATCATTGAAGGAGCAGTTTGGTTTCATGGGAAAACCCATTAGGGGTGTTAATAAGGTTAAAATGTATATCTCATCTATTTTCAGTGGCTGACCGCAATAATGAGTCATTAACTATTGTGTTCCAGAGAAATCCATCCCCATCTTCTCCCAGAAATACTCTGACATTCATATTAGTTCACTCTCTCAACCAAAGTAAAACAGAATATAACATTTTTAAGACGTTTACAGTGGATGACAGACCTAGTAGAAATAGATCAAACAAATGCATTATTGGGCTCATCAGAGAAATACGATTATGCCTGTGCTTGTTAAATCATTTTCAGAGAGACCTATTTCAATTATTCCAGCAGAATATAACTATTATGCTAGCCGTGCAAAATTGAAGATCCCCTTAGTGGGTTCGATCCCCGGGACCACCCATGTGTAAAAATGTATGCACACATGACTGTAAGTCGCTTTGGATAAAAGCGTCTGCTAAATGGCATATTATTATTATTATTATTGATTCCATGTTGGAAAGAGTTTCAGGCTATTGTATTACTGTTTTATTAAGCAAATATGTGTATTATGATGATGCAATATAAATCATTTGTTAGAACTGTCTGTATTCAGACAGAGATGTAGAAACTAATAATAATTTGTTACATATTCAGATGGTTTTTAATATCTTCAAGAAGGTTCAAGAGCGCATTGAATAATTTACAATAATAATAATGAATTTGTTCTACCATTGCTCAGTAAGAAACTCTCAAAGCTGGCATTGCAGAAAAAAGAGGCTTTAATATTAAAATGACCTATTGAATTTCCCTCTCTGTTCTTCAGCAAGAGGATGACATGCATTTATTAAATATGAGGCTCTTTAGCTAATTAAATATGATCATTTTGTCAAAATTGTATGTTAGGCATGTGTTAATGCTACTTAGTCTAATTGAATTAGCTATGTGGTAATAATACAATGTGGAGTGATAATTTGCAGGGAATTTCTCTCATTTTGGTTTAGCGAGCCTCATTCACACAATGTAGAGAAAAAGTGTACTAACGGATGAGCAAGTAAAAGAGCAGAAGAGTGTATAGGATGCTGCAACAATACAGAATAACATAATTTGCTTCCATTGATCTTTCTTGACCTTGACACAAACCGTTTCATGAGTCTGGTACAGCTGATCACATGTTGTACAGTAAACATTATTTAGAATGAAACATGAAAGTACAAGTGACAATGGGATAAGCACCGAATACCAAAGTGGGGCCCCGTTTCCTCACTCTTAGTACGCAAATAAGTCTGGATAGTGAGATCTATGACCACCCAGAAACTGGGGAGCGTATTGATTTTGTTAATGAAATGATTTCCTATTGGTTTAGCAGCTCCAGGGAGAGCTGAGCTCATCAGTTTTGCATGTCCTTAAATACAAAGGCTAAAGACTGCAGGATGACGAGTAAGGATTCTCTGGTGGATCTCTAGAGAACACGGCTGTCTACTTCTAAACTGTGCTTCATTATATCAGCCAGGAGCCAGATTTAATGCGCTCATATAAATCAAATCACATGAAAAAGGGTACTAGAATAAATGTACCAATATAAACTTTTAATAGCTTTTTTCAACAATGTGTTTCCATTGTCTGGTGCCATCTACACCCTCAAGTGTTTAAGCATACAGTGCATTTGGAAAGTATTCAGACCCCTTGACTTATTCCACATTTTGTTATGTTACAGCCTTATTCTAAAATTGATTACATTTCCCTCATCAATCTAAACACAATACCCCATAATGACAAAGCAAAAAAAGGTTGTTATACATTTTTGCAAATGTTTTAAAAAACAAAACAGAAATACCTTATTTACATAAGTATTCTGTTCCTTTCCTATGAGACTCGAAATTGAGCTCTGGTGCATTCTGTTTCCATTGATCATCCTTGAGATATTTCTACAACTTGATTGGAGTCCACCTGTGGTAAATTCAGTTGATTGCACATGGTTTGAAAAGGCACACACCTGTCTATATAAGGTCCCACAGTTGACAGTGCATGTCAGAATATAAACCAAGCCATGACGTCGAAGGAATTGTCCGTAGAGCTCCGAGACAGGATTGTGTCGAGGCACAGATCTGGAGCATTGAAGGTCCCCAAGAACACAGTGTTCCTAGAGCTGGCCGCCCGGCCAAACTGAGCAATCCGGGGAGAAGGGCCTTGGTCAGGGAGGTGACCAAGAACTCAATGGTCACTCTGACAGAGCTCCAGAGTTCCTCTGTGGAGATGGGAGAATCTTCCATGAGAAACAAGATTCTCTGGTCTGATGAAACCAAGATTGAACTCTTTGGCCTAAATGCCAAGCGTCACGTCTGGAGGAAATCTGGCATCATCCCTACGGTGAAGCATGGTGGTGGCAGCATCATGCTGTGGGGAGGTTTTTCAGCTGCAGGGACAGGGAGACAAGTCAGGATTAAGGGAAAGATGAAAGGAGCAAAGTACAGAGAGATCCTTGATGAAAACCTGCTCCAGAGTGCTCAGGACCTAAGACTGGGGCGAAGGTTCACCTTCCAACAAGAGAACGACCCTAAGCACACAGCCAAGACAACGCAGGAGTGGCTTCAGGACAAGTCTCTGAATGTCCTTGAGTGGCCCAGACAGAGCCCAGACTTGAACCCAATCAAACATCTCTGGAGAGACATGAAAATAGCTGTGCAGCGGCGCTCCCCATCCAACCTGACAGAGCTTGAGAGGATCTGCAGAGAAGAATGGGAGAAACTCCCCAAATACAGGTGTGCCAAGCTTGTAGCATCATACCGAAGAAGACTCAAGGCTGTAATCGCTGCCATTGGTGCTTCAACAAAGTACTAAGTAAAGGGTCTGAATACTTATGTAAATGTGATATTTCCTGGGTAAAAAATTGTTTTGCTAATTTTTCTTTGTCATTATGGGGCATTGTATGTAGATTGATGAGGGGGAAAAAACTATTGAATCCATGTTAGAATAAGACTGTAACGTAACAAAATATGGGAAAAGTCAAGGGGTCTGAATCAGTTCCGAATGCACTGTATGTGCAATTTATGCATTCTTATATAGTATAGTGAGTGTTAAAGCAGTTTTGCACAGTTCAGTGCTGTTTTGCAATTTGAGCCCTGAGGCACACAATACAATTGACAAAAAATGTATCCCTGGAGTGGACACTCACTTGTCATGTTGTAATCCTCAACAACATACTGTCCTTAGCCTCTTGTAAATTACCATGAGGTGTGTGTGTGTTTTTTTTTGCAAGAGGGCAATAATCTACAAAACAAGATTATTTGCATGTGCCTTTTAATTAGCTCGCAAGATTGCTCTGCCTAGCGTTTAATCGAGCATTTAATCAATTCACCATGTACAGCTGTGGAGCTTCACTGTTTTGGTCTTCTCCTTCTAGGCCTCTCTTCTCTCACTCAACCCAGCCAAGCACAGCAACCTGACAGCCTGGCTCATTCAATTAGAGATAAAAAGTCTACCATCGATGAGATACCAATGGTAAGTATTCAATATGTGCTTTGCTATTGGATAATATTTGGTTAAATCCCAGCCCGCATAAAAAATATTTAGAGAGAGAGAGATTCCTGTATCAATGTTCAAATCAAATTAACAACTTGTGAAGTGCCTCTTACAATGCAGGTGGCTTCACAAAGCCAATCAATCCCAACGCAGAATACTGTGTTACCGCTACCCCTGAGCACTTATACAAATTTCAGCCCAGGGCTCAATCCGATCTATCAGTCATCCATTATACTATTGTATCTGAACTGAGTCTTTATATTCAGATGATGGTACATGGCATGGAAGGTTGTTCAGATGGATTGAATCACAGTACAGTTGAGCTAGATGATATGATTGACAGTTTACAGTTCAGTTGGCATTAGTCTGTGATTTATGTCTTTGGTTCGGATTGGCCAGCCAGTGGGTAACGTAGTATGTATGTATGTATGTTTTTCTGCAGGGAGACAGAGAATTAGGAAATAAGAAGAAGCAATAATGATAGTACATGAGTGCATAATTATAGGAGTGGCAGGTAGCCTGGCGGTTAAGAGCGTTGGGCCAATAACTGAAAGGTCGCTAGGTGAAAAATCTGTCGATGTGCCCTTAAGTAAGGCAATTAACCCTAATAGCTCCTGTAAGTCACTCTGGATAAGAGCGTCTGCTAAATGACTAAAATGTCAAATGTAATAATTATTAAACATATTAATTGCAAAATGCTTACATGATTAAGCTATGTAAATATAGCAACAATAAAACAATATGAATGTCAAAAGTGGATGTGATAACATGTGGTGTGGTAGGCCAGTGCTAGAGCAGGATAAATTGGCAGCAGCTATTTAGTGTAGCATATTGGGTAATACATCAAACAATAGATTAAGCTCATAATGTTAGTAGCCAAATAAGCCAGCAGTATTAACTAAAAAGCAGGCCTCAATTTGCATATAAAACAAACAATGACATGTGTAAATTAACAACTACATGTAACATCAAGAAAACTGATCAATTAATCAAAATGGCTGTTTGACTCGGACTATTAGCATTAGCAGACGAAATACTACATAAAACAAATGTTCTTCTTGAGTGAATCCTTTTATGTAGTGATGTTACGTTTGATACCGGTGCTCCGAGGCATGCGTCAAAATCGCTAAGCAGTGTACTTCGAAGCAGTGTGTCGATGCCTGCTGAGGGTGCAGCAGCACCCCCTGAAAAATCTGAATAAAAATACATTAATAATAAACAAATACACAGTTGAAGTCGGAGGTTTACATACACCTTAGCCAAATACATTTAAACTCAGTTTTTCACAACTCCTGACATTTCATCCTAGTAAAAATTCCCTGTCTTAGGTCAGTTAGGATCACCACTTTATTTTAAGAATGTGAAATGTCAGAATAATAGTAGAGAGAGTGATTTATTTCATCCTTTATTTATTTCATCACATTCCCAGGGGGTCAGAAGTTTACATACACTCAATTAGTATTTGGTAGCATTGCCTTTAAATTGTTTAACTTGGGGCAAACGTTTCGGGTAGCCTTCCACAAGCTTCCCACAATAAGTTGGGTGAATTTTGGCCCATTCCTCCTGACAGAACTGGTGTAACTGAGTCAGATTTGTAGGCCTCCTTGCTCGCACACGCTTTTTCAGTTCTGCCCACAAACTCTCTATAGGATTGAGGTCAGGGCTTTGTGATGGCCACTCCAATACCTTGACTTTATTGTCCTTAAGCCATTTTGCCACAACTTTGGAAGTATGCTTTGGGTCATTGTCCATTTGGAAGACCAATTTGCGACCAAAATTTAACTTCCTGACTGATGTCTTGAGATGTTGCTTCAATATAGCCACATAATTTTCCTTCCTCATGATGCCATCTATTTTGTGAAGTGCACCAGTCCCTCCTGCAGCAAAGTACCCCCACAGCATGATGCTGCCACCCCCGTGCTTCACGGTTGGGATGGTGTTCTTCGGCTTGCAAGTTCCCCCTTTTTCCTCCAAACACAACGATGGTCATTATGTCCAAACAGTTCTATTTTTGTTTCATCAGACCAGAGGACATTTCTCCAAAAAGTACGATCTCTGTCCCCATGTGCAGTTGCAAACCGTAGTCTGGATTTTTTTATGGTGGTTTTGGAGCAGTGGCTTCTACCTTGCAGAGCGGCCTTTCAGGTTATGTCGATATAGGACTCATTTTACTGTGGATATAGATACTTTTGTACCTGTTTCCTCCAGCATCTTCAAAAGGTCCTTTGCTGTTGTTCTGGGATTGATTTGCACTTTTTGCACCAAAGTACGTTCATCTCTATGAGACAGAATGCGTCTCCTTCCTGAGCTGTATGATGGCTGCGTGGTCCCATGGTGTTTATACTTGCATACTATTGTTTGTACAGATGAACGTGGTACCGTCAGGCATTTGGAAATTGCTCCCAAGGATCAACCAGACTTGTGGAGGTCTACCATTTTTTTCTGAGGTCTTGGCTGATTTCTTTTGATTTTCCCATGATGTCAAGCAAAGAGGCACTGAGTTTGTAGGTAGGCCTTGAAAGACATCCACAGGTACACCTCCAATTGACTCAAATGATGTCAATTAGCCTATCAGAATCTTCTAAAGCCATGACATCATTTTCCAAGCTGTTTAGAGGTACAGTCAACTTAGTGTATGTAAACTTCTGACCCACTGGAATTGTGATACATTGAATTATGAAGTTAAATAATCTGTCTGTAAACAATTGTTGGAAAAATTACTTGTGTCATGCACAAAGTAGATGTCCTAACCGACTTGCCAAAACTATAGTTTGTTAACAAGAAATTTGTGGAGTGGTTGAAAAACGAGTTTTAATGACTCCAACCTAAGTGTATGTAAACTTCCGACTTCAACTGTATATATTATTCACAAAAGTAGTGCACTGGGTCTGGGTGAATTGTGAAGAGTACGGCAGCACAACGTTTGAAGTTCACATTTTGCTGATATTGTGGCCCAAGTTCCTCACACAGTACGTCGGGGGTTCATTTCCCACTTTCGCCTGTCCAACTTTCACTCCTTCTCTGTGTCCTCCTGTTTCTAATCTGTTGTAAAATTATTGTAAAATTATTTTTAATCTCACAATGTGCCTGGCAACGGTAGCCTATAATAAGTGTCAAAGTTTAACCAAGGAAAAGTATTGATTTCCCAGTCTCTTCTTTAAAATGTTAATCAAAATATTGACTGAAAATCATCAATCAATATTTAAGCAATAAACCAACTTGAAATTGAAAACCATTTGATTGAAGGAGAGACAGTCTGTTTTGATGCTGCCTTTTACATGCACTGAAACACCAAAAAGTAAAAAATAGATACAGTGAGGGAAAAAAGTATTTGATCCCCTGCTGATTTTGTACGTTTGCCCACTGACAAAGACATGATCAGTCTATAATTTTAATGGTAGGTTTATTTGAACAGTGAGAGACAGAATAACAACAAAAAATCCAGAGAAATGCATGTCAAAAATGTTATAAATTGATTTGCATTTTAATGAGGGAAATAAGTATTTGACCCCTCTGCAAAACATGACTTAGTACTTGGTGGCAAAACCCTTGTTGGCAATCAAAAGAGGTCAGATGTTTCTTGTAGTTGGCCACCAGGTTTGCACACATCTCAGGAGGGATTTTGTCCCGCTCCTCTTTGCAGATATTCTCCAAGTCATTAAGGTTTTGAGCCTGACGTTTGGCAACTCGAACCTTCAGCTCCCTCCACAGATTTTCTATGAGATTAAGGTCTGGAGAATGGCTAGGTCACTCCAGGACCTTAATATGCTTCTTTTTGAGCCACTCCTTTGTTTCCTTGGCCGTGTGTTTTGGGTCATTGTCATGCTGGAATACCCATCCACGACCCATTTTCAATGCCCTGGCTGAGGGAAGGAGGTTCTCACCCAAGATTTGACGGTACATGGCCCCATCCATCGTCCCTTTGATGCGGTGAAGTTGTCCTGTCCCCTTAGCAGAAAAACACCCCCAAAGCATAATGTTTCCACCTCCATGTTTGACGGTGGGGATGGTGTTCTTGGGGTCATAGGCAGCATTCCTCCTCCTCCAAACACGGCGAGTTGAGTTGATGCCAAAGAGCTCGATTTTGGTCTCATCTGACCACAACACTTTCACCCAGTTCTCCTCTGAATCATTCAGATGTTCTTTGGCAAACTTCAGATGGGCCTGTATATGTGCTTTCTTGAGCAGGGGGACCTTGCAGGCGCTGTAGGATTTCAGTCCTTCACGGCGTTGTGTGTTACCAATTGTTTTCTTGGTGACTATGGTTCCAGCTGCCTTGAGATCATTGACAAGATCCTCCCGTGTAGTTCTGGGCTGATTCCTCACCGTTCTCATTATCAATTCAACTCCACGAGGTGAGATCTTGCATGGAGCCCCAGGCCGAGGGAGATTGACAGTTATTTTGTGTTTCTTCCATTTGCGAATAATCGCACCAACTGTTGTCACCTTCTCACCAAGCTGCTTGGCGATGGTCTCCCTTTAAGAGTGTGCTCCTAATCTCAGCGTGTTACCTGTATAAAAGACACCTGGGAGCCAGAAATCTTTCTGATTGAGAGGGGGTGAAATACTTATTTCCCTCATTAAAATGCAAATCAATTCATAACATTTTTGACATAAGTTTTTCTGGATTTTTTTGTTGTTATTCTGTCTCTCACTGTTCAAATAAACCTACCATTAAAATTATAGACTGAACATTTCTTTGTTAGTGGGCAAACGTACAAAATCAGCAGGGGATCAAATCCTTTTTTCCCTCACTGTAAGTAAAAACTAACAGTAGCGAGGCTATATACAGGGGGTACCGGTACAGAGTCAATGTGCAGGGGCACAGGTTAGTCGAGGTATTTGAGGTAATATGTACATGTCAGTAGAGTTAAAGTTACTATGTATAGATAATAAACAGAGAGCAGCAGCGTAAAAGAAGGAGGGGGGGCGACAAAGCAAATAGTCCGGGTAGCCATTTGATTAGCTGTTCAGGAGTCTTATGGCTTGGGGGTAGAAGCTGTTAAGAAGCATTTCGGACCTAGACTTGGCGCTCCGGTGCCGCTTGCCGTGTGGTAGTAGAGAGAACAGTCTATGAATAGGGTGGCTGGAGTCTTTGACCATTTTTAGGGCCTTGCTCTGACACCGCCTGGTGTAGAGGTCCTGGATAGCAGGAAGCTTGGCCCCAGTGATGTACTGGGCCGTACACACTACCTTCTGTAGTGCCTTGCGGTTCGGAGGTCGAGAATTTGCCATACCAGACAGTGATGCAACCAGTCAGGATGTTCTCGATGGTGCAGCTGTAGAACGTTTTGAGGATCTGAGGACCCATGCCAAATATTTTCAGTCTCCTGAGGGGGAATAGGCTTGTCGTGCCCTCTTCACGACTGTCTTGGTGTGTTTGGACCATGATAGTTTGTTGGTGATGTGGACACCAAGGAACTTGAAGCTCTCAACCTGCTCCACTACAGCCCCGTCAATGAGAATGGGGGTGTGCTCGGTCCTCTTCTTTTTCCTGTAGTCCACAATCATCTCCTTTGTCTTGATCACGTTGAGGGAGAGGTTGTTATCCTGGCACCACACGGCCAGGTCTCTGACCTCCTCCCTATAGGCTATCTCATCGTTGTCGGTGATCAGGCCTACCACTGTTGTGTCGTCGGCAAACTTAATGATGGTGTTGGAGTCGTGCCTGGCCATGCAGTCATGGGTGAACAGGGAGTACAGGAGGGGACTGAGCACACACCCCTGAGGGGCCCCCGTGTTGAGGATCAGCGTAGCAGATGTGTTGTTACCTACTCTTACCACCTGGGGGCGGCCCGTCAGGAAGTTCAGGATCCAGTTGCAGAGGGAAGTGTTTAGTCTCAGTGTCCTTAGCTTAGTGATGAGCTTTGAGGGCACTACGGTGTTGAACGCTGAGCTGTAGTGAATGAATAGCATTCTCACGTAGGTGTTCCTTTTGTCCAGGTGGGAAAGGGCAGTGTGGAGTACCCCATATCTCAGCTTAGTTGCACTACTTTTCAAGGTTTTACTCCACAATGTTTTGAGTCTTTCTATTTTAACAGTGTATTATCTTTCATCCTTCAGTCAAGATTGCGCAACTTTTCCTCTGACTTCGCTGTCTAATACAATTCCCATACTAATCCCCTCTAATGTTATTCCTTTCTTTCACACTGCCTCTCCTGACAAAATAAGTAGTGTTCACACATCACACAAACACTGAAAGATGTATATTTCGAGTAGCTGCCCCTCGATTGGAAAATCCTGCTCTGGTTAGAATTATGAGTGTGGAACACGGGGGAGCAATCAAAGTCTCTTATAATGTGGGCAGATTGAGCAAGAGTAAGTCAACCTGTTCTTTTATTTTACAGCTGGCAAAGTCTTGGAACAAGACAGATGCACTGAACTGTCCCCTGAACACATATAACAGTATCCAGAGCTGAAAGAAAATCGCTTTTACATTTTGGGGAGGTGAATCTTCTATTTAATGTATTTCAGGATACATGAGAAATGTAATTGCCCTTAAAATCTACATTTATTAGTGTTTACTTGAACACAGAGGACTTGATTAGGCTGTTGGCTTCAGGCTCACTGCTGGGTGGCTTTAGTGGTATAGTGGAGGAGGGAGTTTAATGATTATGTCATGTGTTTAGGAAACACGCAGCTTAGGAACTTCCTGCTTGACACATTTCAGTGCTTTTGACTCCCTTTAAAAATAAATGTCCTTGTTAACCAACAGCCAGTCCCATCTGTGATAGTGCTGTTTCACATTTAGACAAAGTGAAGGTTAGCTCTGCAACTGTACAGATGTAGGATCTTAATTTGATCACTCTTTTGTTGCTGAGAATTTTCCTGCACAGTAGTGTATTTGAATTTTGAATTTCCACTTTGAAATGTCAGACTTCATTTGTCCTAATAAATAATGTATCAAGCCCTACAAAAATGTCCATTTATTATAATCCACATAATAATTCAAATGTCCTAATGCTGCAGGATTATTTTCCTGCTGTAGCAAACTGGCTCAAATTAAGATCCTACATCTGTACTCTCCATGTGAGTGACATACATATCCGCCCCCAATTAGTCACACTGTGGTGGAGGATCGAATCCCAGGTCCGCCACTTTCTCTACTGTTCATCCACTTCCTTCTGTCTCCCTCTCTTTCCAACTGTCTGAATAAATGTAAAATATGAAACTAAAAAAGCACAAAAATGTCACGATGATGCTTGAGATAAACGTTTAAGATATACAGAAAGTGGGTACTTTTAAGTGACTGTTAGGATGCACAAGCACACAAACACATGCTGATGGCTGTGAAATGTTTTTCCCTTTCTCTGTTAATGTGTAATGACTGCCCAATGCAGACACTTTGCAGCAGAGGTTGGCAGGAAGTTGATTTTGTCTGGGTGCTCTTCAGAGAAGAAATACATGTGGTGAGACGCCTATTGGAGGTGCCCAGATAGGCTGACATTTCACACTGATGAGGACGACTATAAACTTCATTGGGAAGGCTTGACTGGCTCACATTCAGTATGTATGTATGTACTGTATGTACTCTAGTCCCCCTCCTCTCTCAATTCATAGAAGCACCTGTCCTGATGGCCTCATGGGATACAAGAATAGTTACGTTTACTGCAAGTCAATGATGGTGTTAAATGGTTGAGACAGTTAAATACCTCAAAATGGTTTTATGTATAAACCTTCCTAAAGTCAGAAATGACATTGAAAATAATCTACATAGCATCTCTAACTGCTGTAAACCCTCATATGTGCAGTGGGCGTAAACAATGAAGATGGTACAGACAGAACATGTTGAGTCCTAGCCAAGAGGTCTAGCCAAGGTCAGCTTCAAACAATACACTCATCCTTGCTCCCGGCCGTTTGACTTTAGCATTCACATGAAAGACGGTCATATATCACGGTGTCCAGAACACCTGGAGGCAGACTTTAATATTGCTGTGTTGTGCTGAGAGCACACTAACATTTTAATACAACTCAAACTAAGGAATCTCCATACTCATTAAGAGATTATCAAAATATACATATACATGTAATATCATAATATCATGCTACCAGATATGACCTCACCACACATACCTATCATCCCAATAACAAAAACTCCATGACAATAAAAGTCTGAAATTGCTAAAACGACTGACATTTAGACTTTAAAGTCTCACCACGTTGTTACTGGCCCTTCCACTGCAACTGCAAGGGCATTTTACTGCCCACTTAGGTCATCTGGAGGAAAACTATCCTGCCCTTTTCCGTGCCACTGACTTCATATATCACAGCCTTGTCTGGCCACAGCCCTTGGAACATGGAATTTATATGAGATTACAGTTGAACTGTCTCTGATTATTCCTATGGCAACAGGCCAGGGCTTTGACAAAATAACCACTAACGCAGTGGTTGTGGGGGACAAGGCAATAGTATTTACTTGCAATATTTATGTGAGCCATATAAAGGTTGAGGGAACTTCAGGCATAATCAGACATACTGTATTAATATAGAGTTTGTTTCTGCCGAGGAGATTGTGGCTAGAGCTCTATTAGAGATAGGCCTGATGAAAGAGCTGTGGGTTTTGGACTTCTTATAATTATTTTATCAGGATGACTTGCTCAGCCAACTCAGTCTCAATATTAGCCAAGATGTATTTCTGCAGACTGCATGTCATTGGCTGTGCAAGCAGATGAAATCTTAAATGCTTCATTACATATTGTTAATGCTATTTGGTTGGAAATATCTGACATTTTCACTAAGCCTATATACTGTATACACTGCATGTTCACGCATATCTTACTTTAAATATAAATACCGCTACAGTAGTGGGGTTACAGTTGAAGTCGGAAATGTACATACACTTAGGTTGGAGTCATTAAAACTTGTTTTTCAACCACTCAACACATTTCTAGTTAATAAACTATAGTTTTGGCAAGTCGGTTAGGACATCTACTTTGTGCATGACACAAGTAATTTTTCCAACAATTGTTTACAGACAGATTATTTCACTTATAATTCACTGTATCACAATTCCAGTGGGTCAGAAGTTTACATACACTAAGTTGACTCTGCCTATAAACAGCTTGGAAAATTTCAGGAAATTATGTCATAGCTTTAGAAGCTTCTGATAGGCTAATTTACACAATTTGAGTCAATTGGAGGTGTACCTGTGGATGTATTTCAAGGCCTACCTTCAAACTCAGTGCCTCTTTTGCTTGACATCATGGGAAAATCAAAAGAAATCAGCCAACACCTCAGAAAAAAAATGGTAGACCTCCACAAGTCTGGTAGATCCTTGAGAGCAATTTCCAAACGCCTGAAGGTACCACGTTCATCTGTACAAACAATAGTACGCAAGTATAAACACCATGGGACCATGCAGCCATCATACCACTCAGGAAGGAGACGCGTTCTGTCTCCTAGAGATTAACTTTGGTTAGTAAAACGAGTCCTATATCGACATAACCTGAAAGGCCGCTCAGCAAGGAAGAAGCCACTGCTCCAAAACCGCAATAAAAAAGCCAGACTATAGTTTGCAACTGCACATGGGGACAAAGATCGTACTTTTTTGAAAAATGTCCTCTGGTCTGATGAAACAAAAATAGAACTGTTTGACCATAATGACAATCGTTATGTTTGGAGGAAAAAGGGGATAGCTTGCAAGTCGGAAAACACCATCCCAACCGTGAAACACGGGGGTGGCAGCATTATGCTGTGGGGGTGCTTTGCTGCAGGAGGAACTGGTGCACTTCCTAAAATAGATGGCATCATAAGGAAGGAAAATTATGTGGATATATTGAAGCAACATCTCAAGACATCAGTCAGGAAGTTAAAGCTTGGTCGCAAATGGGTCTTCCAAATGGACAATGACCCCTAAAGTCAAGGTATTGGAGTGGCCATCACAAAGCCCTGACCTCAATCCTATAGAATATCTGTGGGCAGAACTGAAAAAGCATGTGCGAGCAAGGAGGCCTACAAACCTGACTCAGTTACACCAGCTCTGTCAGGAGGAATGGGCCAACATTCACCCAACTTATTGTGGGAAGCTTGTGGAAGGCTACCCGAAACGTTTGACCCAAGTTAAACAATTTAAAGGGAATGCTACCAAATACTAATTGAGTGTATGTAAACTTCTGACCCACTGGGAATGTGATGAAATAAATAAAAGCTGAAATAAATCATTCTCTCTACTATTATTCTGACATTTCACATTCTTAAAATAAAGTGGTGGTCTAACTGACCTAAGACAGGTAATTTTTACTAGGATTAAATGTCAGGAATTGTGAAAAACTGAGTTTAAATGTATTTGGCTAAGGTGTATGTAAACCTCCGACTTCAACTGTACATACTATATAAGCCATTTCAAGTCATGTAAGGTAATGTGCTGTAGACATAGAGAAACTGACATGTCATCCAATGTATGACCAAATCACCCTAGGACCTCTTTCCTCAGCTTGTTCCACTATGGCTAAGAAGTGCTTCTGCTCTCATTACAGGTCTGAAGAAGAAGTTGATTTCCTTACATTTCAAGTGTCATTACACAATACATCCATAACAGAGCAAACCTGAAATACAGTACATCATAGTTTTAATCAATATATTTTCCAGTTGAGGTTATTATGTTATAATGCTCTATAGACTGCTGTTAGGATCATTAGTTCAGTTGTGTTGTATTTGATCATGACCAATCAATACCATTTCACGCCGTTCGTCATCATCATTAGTCATGTTTCTTTATGTCCTAGTAAAGCTCAGATTTCAGGGAACAATGTTGTGTCAGTGACTAATTATTGACTGCATGCTGAAAGTTATCAATCAGAGTAGACTCACTCAGGGAAACACGTCAATATTCATTACCGATTGGCACAGTCACCTATCACATTGCTTTCCCTGTATCGACTATCTTGCTAGTCTAGAGAATGAAAATGAAAAGCTAATAACAATGTAATCCTGGACTGATGGTTGTGAGACTAATTTGAGTCCTTCACCCTATCACAACTTCTACAATGTAATTTCCTATTTTAAATGTGCAACTTTAAACAGCTCATATAGCCTATATGTCCCAATAAATTATATTACTTAATCGATAAAATCAATGAGAATTCATTCACACTTCCTATACATTTTTAGTCATTTAGCAGACGCTCTTATCCAGAGCGACTTACAGTTAGTGAGTGAATACATTTTCTGACTATAAAATGAAGAGTTCATTTAAAAAAGGGTAATCATCCATTTTCAGAAGTGTTGGTAAGTTAGATTTGATTGTTTAAGGAACTTATGAAAGAGATTGGTGGGTTTTTTCACTATATAATCATGACATGGGGTTGTTCAATGACAGACATGTATTGGTTTAAAATCTATCACGTGATGCTTTCATTTCAGAGAGACAAATAATCAACGCTATATTTCTGCCTCACTCTCAGAGAAATAAGTAGTACTGCTAGTCAAATCTAACAAATAACTACATTTTTAATAAAGAACTTTACAAATGATACATTTATGACCTGAATATTTCAAAATATAGCTTTTTTTAAAGTCAATACAGTAACATGAGATCTGTATGAAAAACATTTACATTTGACATTTTAGTCATTTAGCAGATGCTCTTATACAGAGCAACTTACAATTAGTGCATTCATCTTAATAAAGGTAGGTGAGACAACCACATATCACAGTCAAATATACAGGTCAGGAACATTCCATTCCAGTTAAACAATGGATATATAGCGTTTTGCAAAGAAAGTCAATTGTAATTCAAATCTAAAATCTATTAATAAAAAATCTGAGAACAGTAATATTTTATGCACACATTAAAGTACCCATAAACAATCATTTCTGATGAAAAAACACGTTTTGGAAATAAACTCTTCAAATATATACCAAAATGTATAAGCCTGTGATATAAAAAAGGACAAAAGCAGAATACAAAAGTTACTGTTGAAGGATAGCACCAGCACCATTGTGCAAATCACAAAAGCTGTCAGTCCTTTATTAGAAAATGGAGCAGAAAATTTGCCGTAGCTTCTCTTGGTTTTCTTTGCCACTCTCTCCATAGCCCTTTACACTCATAACCGTTGAAAATGTCTGATTTGGACACTGATAATCGCCTAAATTGGAACGCAGTGGCTGTACAGTACCATGCTATACATGACGTCAGAGCTCAGTGTGTCCTTTTCACAGGGTTTTGACTGACAGCCGTTCTGAACTTGAGCACTGCATGCACGCAACAAGAAGTTGCCCCCATCCCTCCCGCTAATTGGGCAATTAAAAAACAAAACATGTCTGAGTGAGGGGAATGTTGTAAATTAAGAGGACTTGCTGTATGATGAGACATTGAGGATTATAATAAATACTGCTTTGATGTCATACAAGCGAACAAAACACCCGTGAGGCAAAATACATACTTTACATCTTCATATCATAAAACTAATGTAATATACAGTGTCAAGGTGTCACGGATTTAGCCGAGGCTGCTCCTCCTCCTTGCTCGGGCAGGCTTCGGCGTTCGTCGTCCCCGGAGTACTAGCTGCCACCGATCTAGGTTTCAGCAATCATCTAGATTGGTCTGCTTTGTGTACACCTGTTTCCCATTAGTGTTGATGGTTTCCCTTTATAACCCCTGTCTGTCATTCGTTTGTTGTGTGTGATTGTTCTCCGTTTGTTTTCGGCAGGATGTGTATTGCGATTATTGTTCCTCCCTGTTTTGGAGGTTTTGTTGTTTTGTACTTTTCATTAAGTTTATTAGTAAAGTACATCTGCCAGTCTCTCGGTGTCCTGCGCTTGACTTCGTTCACCGCATACACGTTTATCCTGACAGAATCACACACCTCACATGGAGTCAGCAGGAGCGGCGGTGCCAGCTGGATCAGTGGCGGAACGCTTTGAACAACAAGCGGCCATGATCCAGGCTCTCGGCACCGCCATGGAACGGGTGGTGAGCACTATGGAGCGATGGGAAAGAGGGGGTCTGCCTACACCTCCTCCTACGATACCACCACCATCGGCATTACCCATCGCTTCTCCTCCGGGGTCCAGTGGGATTCGGCTCTCGCTCCTGAGGGCTTATGATGGCACAGCTGCCGGGTGTTAGGGTTTCCTGCTCCAGGTTGAACTCTACCTGGCAACCATCCACCCGGTGCCCTCGGGAAACGAGAGCGTGTCCGCCCTCATCTCCTGTCTGTCCGGCAAGGCACTGGAGTGGGCCAACGCCGAGTGGGGGGGAATAGACACCGCTAATGTCAACTATGCGGAGTTCACCCGCCGCTTCAGGGCAGTTTTCGATCATCCACCAGAGGGTAAGGCGGCGGGTGAGCGTCTATTCCACCTCAGGCAGGGGAGAAGGAGCGCACAGGAGTTCGCGCTGGACTTCCGGACGCTGGCTGCCAACGCGGGATGGAATGAGAGGGCCCTCATCGACCAATACCGATGTAGCCTGAGGGAAGACGTGCGTCGGGAATTGGCCTGCAGGGACACCAACCTCAGCTTCGACCAACTGGTGGACATGTCTATTCGCCTGGATACCCTGTTGGCTACCCGCGGACGTCCGGATTCAGGGCCGTCCATTCCATCCCCCAGCACTTCCGAGCCGACCCCTATGGAGCTCGGAGGTGCTGGTGCTAGGGAGACCAGGAGGGAGGCCGTCCCCTGCACCAACTGTGGCTGCAGAGGACACACTGCTGGTCGGTGCTGGGGAGAGTCTCCTGGGATTCGAGACGGTAGGCAGCGCACTGATGAGTCATTCCAGGTGAGTAGGCACCCAACTCACCCAGAGCTCTCTGGTGCGCATATGTGTATTACTGTTATGTTTCCCGAGGTCTCTCCTCATTCCCAGCATAAGGCGCTAGTAGATTCAGGTGCAGCTGGGAATTTTATAGATCGTCAGTTCACCTATAAGTTAGGGATTCCTATTGTACCCGTTGATGTGCCCTTCCCCATCCATGCCCTAGATAGCCGTCCTTTGGGGTCAGGATTGATTAGGGAAGTCACAGCACCTCTCAAGATGAAAACGCAGGAGGGCCATGAGGAGTTAATTAGTCTGTATTTGATGGATTCTCCTGCGTTTCCCGTGGTGTTGGGACTCCCCTGGTTAATGTCACATGACCCCAACATTTCATGGCAGCAGAGGGCTCTCAAGGGATGGTCTGATCAGTGTTTAGGGTGGTGTGTAGGTGTTTCCGTATGGGCAACGACGGTGGAAAGTCCGAACCAAGTTCCCCCCATGCACATTCCACCTGAATTTGCCGATTTGGCGCTCGCCTTCAGTAAAAAGAAGGCGACTCAATTACCACCTCATCGACAGGGGGATTGTGCGATAGACCTCCAAGTAGATGCTGCGCTTCCTCGTAGTCATGTGTATCCTCTGTCTCAGGAGGAGACGGCGGCTATGGAGACATATGTCGCCGAATCTCTGGGACAGGGATACATACGGCCATCCACTTCCCCTGTGTCATCGAGTTTCTTTTTTGTGAAGAAGAAGGATGGGGGTTTACGCCCGTGTATTGATTACCGTTGTCTCAATCAGATCACAATCAAGTACAGCTATCCTCTCCCTCTGATTGCTAGTATGACGGAGTCATTACACGGGGCGTGATTCTTCACAAAATTGGACCTTAGGAGCGCGTACAACCTGGTGCGTATTAGGGAGGGAGATGAGTGGAAGACAGCATTTAGTACAACCTTTGGTCACTATGAGTACCTTGTCATGCCATACGGTTTAATGAATGCTCCTTCAGTATTCCAATCGTTTGTGGACGAGATTTTCCGGGACTTGCATGGACAGGGTGTAGTGGTGTATATTGATGACATTCTAATATACTCCGCTACACGCGCCGAGCATGTGTCCCTGGTGCGTCAGGTGCTTGGTAGACTGTTGGAGCATGACCTGTATGTGAAGGCAGAGAAGTGTCTGTTCTTCCAGGAGTCCATCTCCTTCCTGTGGCATCGGTTGTCCGCGTCAGGGGTGGAGATGGAGATTGACCGCGTTTCAGCCGTGCGTAATTGGCAGACTCCCACCACGGTGAAGGAAGTGCAGCAGTTTTTGGGTTTTGCCAATTACTACCGGAGGTTTATCCGGGGCTTTGGACAGGTAGCAGCTCCCATCACCTCCCTGCTAAAGGGGGGTCCGGCGCGTCTGCAGTGGTCGGCTGAGGCGGACAGGGCGTTTAGACATCTGAAGGACCTGTTTACCTCGGCTCCGGTGCTGGCACATCCGGATCCCTCTTTGGCGTTCCAAGTTGAGGTGGATGCGTCCGAGGCTGGGATTGGTGCTGTACTATCTCAGCGCTCGGGTATTCCACCAAAACTCCGCCCCTATGCCTTCTTCTCTAAGAAGCTCAGTCCGGCGGGGCGTAATTATGACGTGGGGGACAGGGAGCTGTTGGCTGCAGTCCAAGCCCTGAAGGTGTGGAGACATTGGCTTGAGGGGGCTAACGACCCTTTTCTCATTTTGACTGACCATCGTAACCTGGAGTACATCCGGGCAGCAAGGAGGCTAAACCCTCGCCAGGCAAGGTGGGCCATGTTCTTTACCAGATTTGTATTTAAACTCACCTATAGACCAGGGTCACAGAACACTAAGGCGGACGCCCTGTCCCGACTGTATGACACAGAGGAGAGGTCCATTAAGCCCACTCCCATACTTCCGGAGTCTTGTCTGGTGGCACCGGTGGTGTGGGAGGTTGATGCGGATATCGAGCGGCGTTACATACCGATCCTACTCCCCCACAATGTCCAGAGGATCGGAAGTACGTGCCGCTCGAGGTTCGTGATCGATTGATCTATTGGGCTCACACGTCACCCTCCTCTGGTCATCCTGGTATTGGTCGGACTGTGCACTGCCTTAGTGGGAAGTACTGGTGGCCAACTTTAGCTAAGGATGTGCGGGTTTATGTTTCCTCCTGCTCGGTGCGCGCCCAGTGTAAGGCGCCTAGACACCTGCCCAGAGGGAAATTACAACTCCTACCCATTCCACAACGGCCGTGGTCCTACCTATCGGTGGATTTTGTCACGGACCTTCCCCCCTCCCAGGGGAACACTACGATCTTGGTCGTTGTGGATCGGTTTTCAAAGGCCTGCCGTCTCATTCCTATGCCAGGTCTCCCTACAGCCCTACAATCTGCTGACGCCCTGTTTACACACGTCTTCCGGCACTACGGGGTGCCTGAGGATATAGTGTCTGATCGGGGTCCCCAGTTCACCTCTAGAGACTGGAAGGCGTTTATGGAACGTCTGGGGGTCTCGATTAGCCTTACCTCAGGTTTTCACCCCGAGAGTAATGGGCAGGTGGAAAGAGTTAACCAGGATGTGGGTAGGTTTCTGAGGTCCTATTGCCAGGACCGGCAGGGGGAGTGGTCGGTATATATCCCCTGGGCGGAGATAGCTCAAAACTCACTCCGTCACTCCTCCACTAACCTTACGCCTTTTCAGTGTGTGCTGGGTTATCAGCCGGTTCTGGCACCTTGGCATCAGAGCCAGATCGAAGCCCCTGCGGTGGACGAGTGGTTTCGGCACTTGGAGGAGACATGGAACGCTGCGCATGTCCATCTGCAACGAGCCATCTGGCGGCAGAAGGCGAGCGCCGATCGCCACCTTAGTGAGGCTCCGGTGTATGCACCGGGACATCGGGTCTGGCTCTCGACCCGAAACCTGCCCCTTCGCCTGCCCTGCCGGAAGCTGGGTCGGCGGTTTGTGGGGCCATTTAAAGTCCTGAGGAGATTGAACAAGGTATGCTATAGATTACAACTGCCAATTAATTACCGCATTAACCCCTCGTTCCATGTGTCTCTCCTCAGGCCAGTGGTAGCTGGTCCACTCCAGGAGAGTGAGGTACGAGAGCTTCCTCCACCCCCATTGGACATCGAGGGGGCTCCGGCGTACTCAGTCCGTTCCATCTTGGATTCGAGGCGTCGGATGGGGGGCCTGCAGTATCTCGTGGAGTGGGAGGGGTACAGTCCGGAGGAACGGTGCTGGGTCCCTAGGAGGGACATCCTAGACCCCTCCATGCTGAGGGATTTCCACCGGAGTCATCCGACTCGCCCTGCTCCGCGTCCTCCTGGCCGTCCCCGAGGCCGGGGTCGGCGCACGGCTGGAGCCGCGCGTCAAGGGGGGGGGTACTGTCACGGATTTAGCAGAGGCTGCTCCTCCTACTTGCTCGGGCAGGCTTCGGCGTTCGTCGTCCCCGGAGTACTAGCTGCCACCGATCTAGGTTTCAGCAATCATCTAGATTGGTCTGCTTTGTGTACACCTGTTTCCCATTAGTGTTGATGGTTTCCCTTTATAACCCCTGTCTGTCATTCGTTTGTTGTGTGTGATTGTACTCCGTTTGTTTTCGGCAGGACTGTGCATTGCGATTATTGTTCCTCCCTGTTTTGGAGGTTTTGTTGTTTTGTACTTTTCATTACGTTTATTAGTAAAGTACATCTGCCAGTCTCTCGGTGTCCTGCGCTTGACTTCGTTCACCGCATACACGTTTATCCTGACACAAGGTTTATGATCACTATGTTTGTTGTACAGTTACAAGATTACATGGCGCTATACCCTGGGTTGTCCTGAACAGAATGAGCGTATATTTGTTATATTGTGAAGAAAGTTTTCCCCGGACCACGCATCTGATTGCACTTATTCTATGTGCACCAAAATTACGATCTGCTTCTCTGAATTACTTTGTGAAAGCCTAACACTGTAAGATCATATTTTATAATTTAGATAGTTATGTTGACAATAGAGCAAGCTTTCAAATTATGCCCACCTGACCCAGATTATGGTTTATAATGGACCATTTTTGGATTGCGTAAACAACAACAGTAATTGTGCAAAGGCAGGGATGTAGGGCTGTGTTCTAAACAAAAGTGTGCTTGCTCCAGTTCCTCAACGGCCAACCTGGTCTCAGAGCATTTCATTTTATTATGTACGTAAATCTGAGATAATCCATTTAGTATGATATGTTACATTTCATATGGTATGTATTAATTAGTGGATGTCCATCACCCATTTCTTAAGATATGTTATGAATTACAATTTGTGTTATATGTAATGAATTAGCAAAATGTACAATATGTTACGAATTTCAAATCGTACAATATGTTACAAATTTACTAAACGTATTGCAAAATGTACAACATGTTACGAATTTGCAAACGTATGATGTTACGAATTCTATCTAGGTGGCTAGGTGACTAACGTTAGCTAGCTCGCTAACATTAGCTAGGCTTGGGGTTAGGGTTAGGTGTTAGGGTTAAGTTTAGAAGTTAGGTTAAAGGGTTAAGGTTAGGGTTAGGGGAAGGGTTAACTAAAAGGGTTAAGGTTAGGGTTAGGGGAAGGGTTAGCTAAAAGGGTTAAGGTTAGGGTTAGGGTTAGCTAGCATTCTAAGTGCATTGCAATTACTTAGGAACTGTGCATGTTGCACCTACCACAAAATAATATTCTTATCATGTAACTGAATGTATCCAGAGTATTTTCAGATTTTGTTATCAAGAAATGCGGTGAAAAGTACAAGAAATGTAAAATGCACATAAAATCAATGTTTGGATGTTTGTTGTAATGTTTGGATTCAGTCTTGTGTCAAGTGAACTGTTGTGATCTCACCTTTAGTATAATAATGTTCCTATAATCTCCTAACTGTTCCCTTTTAATTGCTACCATGGTTATGCATATGCTTTCCATATTTCTTCTGTAAGAAACATTTCAATTTAGCCCAATCCATATAGGCTAATTCCAAAGAGTGCAAGGGGTTAATTAGACTCACATATTGTCTAATCTCAGCCCTCCACTTCCTTGACAACCTCTTGATTTTTGATATAATCAGTCTCCTTTATGTGTTCCATTTTCAGACTCCTTTATGTGTTCCATTTTCGCACAGATTCCCAGCTCCTTTCTCCATGGCCTCTTCTCCTTATCAGTGCTAAAGTTTATCTATGTCGCCATTCTGTTCTGACAAAAATGACATTGTCTTTCTCTCTGTCATGCAGCTTGGAATGAGCTGACAGTATATAATGACCCATGTTCATTTACATCAGAGATGACATATTGTTAAGCTACGTAAAAGATGTGAGGTAGACCTATGTAGCTGACATTTCAAGCCTTTTGGTGCGTATATCATCAAAACCGATGGTAAATGCCACACACTGTAAACACAGATATCAGCAATTAGCTGCCAGCAGTTAAATGTGCTGCTCTTAACATCAGTAGATGAATGATTCCATCATACTCAGCAACATCACTGGAAAGCATTCAACTGTAGGAATTATTACGTGATTTCCAACTGCCATCTTCAAAGACAGAGAATAAAGACGCAAAATGCCTCTCAGTCAAAGTGTGCTTTCTATCCTTATGGAAATGTTGTTTAAGAGAGCAAAGACGTCTGACTGAAGTGTAGTTACACAACAGTAAGCTGTCAGATCACAGTCATGTCCCTAAGTTGATTTAAATTGTGAATGCAAAGACAACTTTGAAAAGTACTAGAAACATTGCACTGTTCTCAGTTGAAAATAAAATTACAGTATTTTTACTGGATGTTTTCCAATTGCTCAAATTTGCTAAACAGTTTAATAATTATTTGATGCTGCTGTAGGCCTACACAAAAAATAAAAAAAATTGCCAAAAAGTAATATTTTACAAGTGGAGGCTCATGGAATACTTTAAAAAATGTATGCTTAAAATCACATGATTGTAAGCTGCTGACAAGGATTTCTCAGAACATGATGGAATTAACCAAAAATATTAACGTTGGTGTGTTAACACCAGTTAATCTACTATGGGATGTAACATAATATGGAAATCATAGGTTAACTTTACATGACCTGATATGTGTGATATACAGTATGTGAGATATTCAAATCACTGTGTGCGATATTCAATATGTGCGATATTCAAATCAGTATGAAGTAACATTTTCCATTAGAATATGCATGTATTTTTGCTAAGAATAATACAAACTATATAAAGGCCTATCTGTCATTAATCCTGGGCGTAGCTGGGACAATGGGATTAACATCAAATCTATAACATGAAATGGTTAAAGAGCCTGGACTATACTTTATGCCTAGAACTTCTGCATTTCATTTGAAGGTTTATTGCAAGATTATCATGCCTCAAACACTGGCACTTGCCCCTACATGGCCATTAGAGAACCTCATACAGCATAGAGACAGATTGGGGGAGGGGTCGAAGGATAGGGAGGTGTGGTCAGAACCTGGCTCTCAGTGATGACATATCCATTTCTGCCCTCAATCATGCTATTCAATTTCTTTACATTTAAAAAGGCATCTTAACAGAAACCATTAACTGTTAGGAGTCATTTGGGTTTAGTCCAACTTGAAATGATCTCTGTATGGGGACTTATTATTTAAATAGATTCCTTGATCCTAATTCTGTGTTTGCGTGTGAATATGTGAATATGTGCTTCTAGACATGCAAACATGTGACGCCTGCTGGCTATTTTGACATTTAGCCTCTGCATCATTTACACTGAGTGTACAAAACATTAAGAACTCCTGCTCTTTCCATGACAGACTGACCAGGTGAATCCAGGTGAAAGCTGTGATCCCTTATTGATGTCACCTGTTAAATCCACTTCAATCAGTATAGAAGAAGGGGAGGAGTCATGTTAAAGAAGGATTGAGACATGGATTAAGACATTGACAATTGAGACATGGATTGTGTATGTGTGCTAGTGGAGGCTGGTGAGGGGAGGATGGCTCATAATAATGGCTGGAACGGAGCAAATGGAATGGCATCCAACACATGGAAACCATGTGTTTGATGTATTTGATACCATTCCACTGTTCCACTCCAGTCATTACCACGAGCCCGTCCTCCCCAAATAAGGTGCCACCAACCTCCTGTGATGTGTGCCATTCAGAGGGTGAATGCGCAAGACAAAATATTTAAGTGCCTTTGAACGGGGTATGGTAGTAGGTGCCAGGTGAACTAGTTTGTGTCAAGAACTGCAACGCTGCTGGGTTTTTCACGCTCAACAGTTTCCTGTGTGTATCAAGAACGGTCCACCACCCGAAGGACATCCAGCCAACTTGACACAACTGTGGGAAGCATTGGAGTCAACATGGGCCAGCATTCCTGTGGAACGCTTTCGACACCTTGTAAAGTCCATGCCCCGACGAATTGAGGCTGTTCTGAGGCAAAAGGGGCGGGGCGAGGTTGCAAATCAATATTAGAACGATGTTCCTAATGTTTGGTATACTCAGTGTGCCTTCAGAAAGTTTTCACATCCCTCTACTTTTTCCACATTTTGTTGTGTTACAGCCTGATTTTAAATGGATTACATTGAGATTGTGTGTCACTGTCCTACACACAATACCCCTTCATGTCAAAGTATAATAATGTTTTTTGAAATTTTTACAAATGAATAAAAAATGTAAAGCTGAAATGTCTTGAGTCAATAAGTATTCAACCCCATTCAGGAGTAAAAATTTGCTTAAAGGAAAAGTTGATTTTGTGCATCTCTGAGTGATGTTCTATCGATTCCCAGGGTCATCTCATGTTTTCATGTGTATCTGAGTTATTGGCGTTCAAGCAGGCAAAAATCCAGCTGGCATCACGTAGCACTGTGATAAAGTTGCTCTCACTACACTGGAAGTTAATAGGAATACATGTCAGATTTCAATACTGGAGGATGTCTTCTCTCGATTGAGCGATTGATCATATTTTTGCGATATTCCTACCTCGAGAATTTTTGTATTTAACGAAGGGTCTACTAGCACGTTTCCTATTTGTCTGTCTCTTTAGTCCAGGGTGCATTGTATGGTGCCATTGCCAGAGATATTATGGAAACGAGATAGGAATGCAATGAATGAAGGAACATAAAACAGCCTACCCAGCAGACTGTTGACCAATCGCGTTCAGGTTGTTGGATGCTGCGTCACGCGGTTGCTAAGCTTATCGTCACGCAATTCCTTCTCAAAGTCAGAGTATATGTCAAGAAACGTGTCTATTTTCCTAGAAAGTACGTAATGTCATGATTCCAAAGCTATTCCATACTACAGATAGCAAGTTAATTATCTCACATCGTGGAAAATATTTGTAATGTTGTACTTCTTGTTGACGAAATTCATGCAAATGTTGGGTTTTTGAGCTAGCGCCCAATAGACTCCCATTCACTCCTTGAAGGAGAGCGCTCCTTGTCCTGGAATGCACTGCGCGGCCCATTGACGTAGCATGGGCAACATTTCCAATCCCCTCAAAAGTATATCTGCCGTTGCGAATGTTAGACTCCACTCTGTGAGGCACATCGGTCTGCAGGTTGAACATGGTGAGATTCTAGACTCCTAAATTGACAGTGGAGTTTTTTTTATGTGATTTTACAGCTAACTAGCTACGTTACATGCTGATATTGTCTTTGGTGTTATTGTTTGCTAGCTAGTTCCCTAGCTAGCTAGCCAGCTAGCCCATAGAGAGCATTGCATTGTGGATTTTGTAGTCGATTTGAGCTGCAAGAGATTTCCACAACGATTTTCCATGTTGCTACCAACCTTATTATAACGCCAAAATGAAACATTTGTTCACAAAAAAGATTGTTCTCACATATTAGTGTTATATACACTAGAGTTGTTTACCAAGACGACATTGAATGTTCCTGAATGGCCTAGTTACAGTTTTGATTTAAATCGGCTTGAAAATGGCTGTCTAGCAATGATCAGCAACCAACTTGACAGAGCTTGTAGAATTTTTTTAAGGATAATGTGCAAATATTGTACAATCCAGGTGTGCAAAGCTCTTAGAAATTTACACAGCAAGACTCACAGCTGCCAAAAATGATTATAACATGTATTGATTCAGGGGTGTGAATACTTATGTAAATGATATATTTCTGTCTTTCATTTTCAATAAATGTTCTAATATTTCTAAAAACATGTTTTCACTTTGTAAATATGGGATATTGTGTGTAGATGGGTGAGAAAAAAAAATATATAATCCATTTTGAATTCAGGCAGTAACAACAAAATGTGGAATAACTCAAGGGTTATGAATACTTTCAGAAGGCACTGTACAAACATTCAAGCAAATTGGGTGTTAATTCTCTAATATTGTGTAAAGCATATCTGCTGTGCCACACTAGGACTCTGGGGCACTGACCTTTGGTACTTCCTTCCATCCAGAAAAAGGACTCAGTCTGAGCCTAACAGGATAATCCCATAACCCAGTGAGTCATGCTTGGCTGCTCCTGTGTGCAGGGCTGCCCATCTTTTTAATAGAATGGAATCAAAATACTAAACTAGGTTATGTCTAATTATATGACAGTTGTCTTGTTGTTGTTGTAGCATCAGACGTCTAACAACTGACGTCACCCACATCACCATAAATCTGATCAAAGCTACAAACATATATAATATGATACATTATTTATTTATATTACTGTGAAACGTGTGCATGCATATTCATGAGCCCGGTCTGGGGGAATGGATAATATAGTAAACGGGACCGCCGATGGGGTTTATCTACAATCCCAACGCATCCTTTAACTGCCATTTCACATTCCAGCGTGCTACTGCAACATGACCGAGGTCTCAGAACCCTGCAGAATGTGATGTTCAGTCAGCTGTGACCAGGACTAATGTGAGCCTTCCATCATGTGCCAGTATCCTAGAAAAGAGGCAGTCACACGGGTAAACTGCACATCTGAAAACATAGGTCAGTCTAACTGAGGAAATGACTGTAAACCAACTGAGAGGAGGACCGGATTACTAACACTTTCCCACTCAAAAGATACACAGTGACTCACAGTGACCTCAGCCACAGGATTTACATGATATTTCAGCTAAGTTTATATATTTATCTTTAAATATATAATATACACTGAACAAAAATATAAACGTAACTTGCAACAATTTCAAAGATTTTTCTGCGTTACAGTTCATATAAGGAAATCAGTCAATTGAAATAAAATCATTAGGACCTAATCTATGGATTTCACATGACTGGGAATACAGATAATAATCTGTTGGTCACAGATACCTTTAAAAAATGTAGGGGTGTGGAGATCAGAAAACCAGTCAGTATCTGGTGTGACCACCATTTGCCTCATACAGCGTGACACATCTCCTTCACATAGAGTTGATCAGGCTGTTGATTGTGGAACATTGTCCCACTCCTCTTCAATTGCTGTGCGAAGTTTCTGGATATTGACAGGAACTGGAACATGCTGTCATACACGTCAATCCAGAGCATCCCAAGCGTGCTCAATGGGTGACGTATTTTTATGTGTATTTAATAGGGATCCCCATTAGCTGCTGCCAAGGCAGCAGCTACTCTTCATGGGGTCCAAACACATTAAGGCACTTACAGTGGCTTGCGAAAGTATTCACCCCCCTTGGCATTTTTCCTATTTTGTTTGCTTACAACCTGGAATTAAAATTGATTTTTTGGGGGCTTGTATCATTTGATTTACACGACATGCCTACCACTTTGAAGATGCAAAATATTTTTGGTTGTGAAACAAACAAGAAATTAGACAAAAAAAAAAACTGAAAACTTGAGCGTGCATAACTATTCACTCCCCAAAAGTCAATACTTTGTAGAGCCACCTTTTGCAGCAATTACAGCTGCAAGTCTCTTGGGGTATGTCTCTATAAGCTTGGCACATCTAGCCACTGGGATTTTTGCCCATTCTTCAAGGCAAAACTGCTCCAGCTCCTTCAAGTTGGATGGGTTACGCTGGTGTACAGTAATCTTTAAGTCATACCACAGATTCTCAATTGGATTGAGGTCTGGGCTTTGACTAGGCCATTCCAAGACATTTAAATGTTCCCCTTAAACCACTCGAGTGTTGCTTTAGCAGTATGCTTAGGGTCATTGTCCTGCTTGAAGTTGAACCTCCGTCCCAGTCTCAAATCTCTGGAAGACTGAAAGAATTTCCCTGCATTTAGACATAGCGTTTTCCTTGATGGCCAAAAATATCAATTTTAGTCTCATCTGACCAGAGTACCTTCTTCCATATCTTTGGGGAGTCTCCCACATGCGAACACCAAACGTGTTTGCTTATTTTTTTCTTTAAGCAATGGCTTTTTTCTGGCCACTCTTCCGTAAAGCCCAGCACTGTGGAGTGTATGGCTTAAAGTGGTCCTATGGACAGATACTCCAATCTCCGTTGTGGAGCTTTGCAGCTCCTTCAGGGTTATCTTTGGTCTCTTTGTTGCCTCTCTGATTAATGCCCTCCTTGCCTGGTCCGTGAGTTTTGGTGGGCGGCCCTCTCTTGGCAGGTTTGTTGTGGTGCCATATTCTTTCCATTTGTTAATAATGGATTTAATGGTGCTCCGTGGGATGTTAAAAATGTCGGATCTTTTTTTATATCCCAACCCTGATCTCTACTCTGGGGCCTTTCAGAACAGGTGTATGTATACTGAGATTATGTGACAGATCATGTGACACTTAGATTGCACACAGGTGGACTTTATTTAACTAATTATGTGACTTCTGAAGGTAATTGGTTGCACCAGATCTTATTTAGGGGCTTCATAGCAAAGAGGGTGAATACATATGCACACACCAGAATTTTTGGAAATAAGTTTTTTTTTTTCATTTCACTTCACCAATTTTGACTATTTTGTGTATGTACATTACATGAAATCCAAATAAAAATAAATTTAAATTACAGGTTGTAATGCAACAAAATAGGAAAAACACCAGGGGGGATGAATAGTTTTGCAAGGCCCAACAGGATGTTCTCAATGGTGAATCTGAAAAAGTTTGTGAGGGTCTTAGGGGCCAAGCCAAATTTCTTCAGCCTCCTGAGCTTGAAGAGGCGCTGTAGCACCTACTTCACCACACTGTCTGTGTGGTTGGACCATTTCAGATTGTTAGTGATGTGTACGCAGAGAAACTTGAAGTTTTTCACCTACTCCACTGCGGCCCCGTTGATGTGGATGGGGGTGTGCTCCCTCTGCTGTCTCCTGGGCCACGATCTGCTACTTCATTTTGTTGACGTTGAGGGAGAGGTTATTTTCCTGGCACCACACTGCTAGGGCCCTCACCTCCTCCCTGAAGGCTTTCTCATCGTTGTTGGTAATCAGGTTTACCACTGTTGTGTCTTCAGCAAACTTGATGATTGAGTTGGAGACGTGCGTGGCCACGCAGTCATGGGTGAACAGGAAGTACAGAAGGGGGCTCCACATACACCCTTTTTAGGTCCCCTGTGTTGAGGATCAGCGTAGTGGAGGTGTTGTTGCCTACCTTCACCACCTGGGGGGCAGCCCGTCAGGAAGTGCACGACCGAGTTCCACAGGGTGGGGTTCAGACCCAGGGCCCTGAGCTTAATGATGAGACAAAGTGGAGTCGCAATTCAATGGCTCAGACACGAAATGTATGTGGCAGGGACTCCAGACTATCATGGATTATAAAAAGAAAACCAGCCACGTCGCGGACACTAGAGCTCAAAATCCACGGGAGCGTTTTCCTCTAAGCGAATGAAGAAGGTGTTTAGCTTGTCCGGGAGCAAGACGTCAGTGTCCGCGACGTGGTTGGTTTTCTTTTTATAGTCCATGATTGTCTGGAGTCCCTGCCATATACGTTTCGTGTCTGAGCCGTTGAATTGCGACTCCACTTTGTCTCTGCACTTACGTTTTGCCTATTTGACTGCCTTACGATTGGCATAACTGTTTGTACTCAATCATATTCCCAGTCACCTTGCCATGGTTAAATGCGGTGGTTTGCGCCTTCAGTTTTGCGCGAATGCTGCCATCTATACATGGTTTTTGGCTTGGATATGTTTTAATCGTCACAGTGGGAACAACATCCCCTATACACTTCCTGATTAACTCAGTCACCGTGTCAGTGTATACGTCAATGTTATTCTCAGAGGCAACCCGAAATACATCCCAGTCCGTGTGATCAAAACAATCTTGAAGCATGGATTCCGATGGTCGAGAGTTTTTGATGCCCGAGTGACGAAGGCAATGTGTTGATAAAACCTCGGTAGCATTTTCTTAAGATTTGATAAGATTTGCTTTATTAAAGTTCCCAGCTACAATAAATGCGGCCTCAGGATATGCGGTTTCCAGTTTGCACAAAGTCCAGTGTAGTTCCTTGAGAGCCGTTGTGGCGTTGGCTTGAGAGGAAATATACACGGCTGTGACGATGACCGAAGATAATTTTCTCGGGAGGTAATGCGGTCGACATTTGATTTTGAGGTATTCTAGGTCGGGTGAACAAAAGGACCTGAGTGCCTGTACGTTACCACAATCACACCATGAGTAGGTAATCATAAAACACAAACCTCCGCCTTTATTTTTCCTGGAGAGTTCTTTATTCCTGTCTGTGCGATGTACTGAGAACCCAGCTGCCTGTACGGACGGGGACAGTATATCCAGAGAGAGCCATGATTCCGTGAAACAGTACATGTTACAGTCCCTGATGTATCTCTGAAAGGAGATCCTCGCCCTGAGCTCGTCTACTTTATTGTCTAGGGACTGAACATTAGCAAATAATATACTCGGAAGTGGTGTATGGAATGCTGAGTCGGACTAATAGTCCACTCTGAATACCTCTTCTGTGCCAGCTGCATCTTGGAGCAGTCCCTGGGATAAGTGGAATTGCCTTGGGGGGTACGGACAAAGGGTCCAATTTAGGAAAGTTGTATTTTTGGTTGAAATGCTGGTGAGTTACCGTCACTCTAATATCCAAAAGTTATTTCTGGCTGTATGTAATAGTGCAAAAGACATTCTGAGCTAATAATGTGAGAAATAACAAAAACATTTATAATAATACTGCAAAGTTGCTTAGGAGCAATGAACAGGGCGACCATGTCTATCGGCGCCATCTTTTCTCATCCGTGAAGAGCACACTTCTCCAGCATGTCACTGGCCATCGAAGGTGAGCATTTGCCTGAGCATTTGCCCACTGAAGTCGTTTACGGGTGGCTGGTCTCAGACGATCCCGCAGGTGAAGAAGCCGGTTGTGGAGGTCCTGGGCTGGCATGTTTACACATGGTCTGCAGTTGTTGGACGTACTGCCAAATTCTCTAAAACGACTCTGGAGGAGGATTATGGTAGAGAAATTAACATTAAATTCTCTGGCAATTGCACGCTCCCTCAAAAAAATTTACAAACGTAAATCTCCAGCTTTGAATTTATGCAACTCAAATTCAGTCTGCCGTGAATCATCATAATCCATACACCAGTAAGAGTCTACAGTTAAAATGCCAAGATAGCTACATGTACATACGTTATTTTCTCAACTGTATCAAAAAGTTGTTTTCATTGCTAGCTACTGTTAGCTGTATTTCTAGCTAGCTAAACAGTTGCATACAGGTACCATTATAGCTTGCTTCATCCTGCAATGAGACATTATTTACAGGTAGCTCATTGCGAGACGAAGCAACGTTAAGACAGCTAGCTGAGCTGGCCAGTTGCATTCTGCTATTAATGTTGATTGCTGATGTGCTAAGGTATCCATGACATGATGATAATCTTTTTCATGTTCGCCAGTTTGTCATGTTTAATTAGCTAGCTACCAAAAATAGCCACTGTGATGCGAATGCTAATCGATTAGCAAGCTAATCATACCCCTTGTTACAATACAGGGACACATGCTAAGTTGGCTAGCTAGCTAGCCATGATGAAATGACAGCTAAATAGCTTGCTAGCTATTGGATTATAGATTTCAAGGTCGTTTTTTTGCATGTTCAGCTAGCTGGCTAGCTAGATGAATACAATTTACATCTAGCCAGCTGGTATTTATGAAGCTAAATGTTTGCTAAATCTAGCTAGTTACCTTGTGTCTGCATTGACATTGCTGGGCTGGAAGCAGGTTAAGGGTGTACAGGGCCTTTTAGTATAGCTGTAGTAGTTAACAGGTTATAACAAGCTATATGACATGAATTAATTCATGTTTGAACCTATTTTTCTGGAACCTGCCACCAGTACAATGAGATGATCGACCGTGAACAAGCAACACTTCAGGTATTTTGTCTTTGTACTTTGATCTTATTGCTTGGATTTGGGGTCAATTCATGTTATTGCTGGTATGCAACATTTTAATGTCTTGTCTATTTTTTCAGCTTTCCTCCTTTACAGCTTTAAGCGTTAAGATTCCCCATCACTGGAACTAAGGAGCCTGAACCATGAAAAACAGCCCCAGATCATTATTTCTCCTCCACCAAACATTACAGTTGGCACTATGCATTGCAGCAGGTAGCGTTCCCCTGGCATCCGCCAAACCCAGATTTGTCCGTCAGACTGCCAGATGGTAAAGCGTGACTCATCACTCCAGAGAACGCGTTTCCACTGCTCCAGTGTCCAATGGCAGCGAGCTTTACACCACTCCAGCCGACGCTTGGCATTGCACATAGTGATCTTAGGCTTGTGTGTGGCTGCTAGGCCATGGAAACCCATTTCATGAAGCTCCCGACGAACAGTTATTTTGCTGACCCCGACTAACACTTCTTGTGCTGACGTTGCTTCCAGAGGCAGTTTGGAACTCGGTAGTGAATGTTGCAACTGAGGACAGACTATTTTTACGCGCTACGTGCTTCAGCCGTAGTTGCTCCTAGACGTTTCCACTTCACAATAACAGCACTTAAAGTTGACCGGGGCAGCTCTAGCAGGGCAGAAATGTTATGAACTGACTTGTTGGAAAGGTGGCATCCTATGACGGTGTCAAATTGAAAGTCACTGAGCTCTTCAGTAAGGCCATTCTACTGCCAATGTTTGTCTATAGAGATTGCATGGCTGTGTGCTCGATTTTATACACCTGTCAGCAACGGGTGTGGCTGAAATAGCCGAATCCACTAATTTGAAGTGGTGTCCACATACCTTTGTATATATAGTGTATGTTTCCCAAGGATTAATGTAGAGCAAGTGTGAAAATCACACTTGTTTGAATGCCTTTCTCTCCTAAATGGGATTATACATTTATAAACTTTTAAAGCAGCATAACTTATCCATGTTTCCTCCAACTAAAGTGTATGATATGCCATTGTGAAGCTAAGAGTCTGTATGTTAAAAACACCATTTCAAATTTTGGAACAAAAGACTGAAATGAGACGGTAGGTCACTTTCTATTTATTCTGTAAACATTCCCTAAATTCCTTTGATGCTCTTACCCAGGGACAGTTTTTTGAGTGGCTGGGTTTGGAATATGAAGATCATCTTTTAAATCTCCGTTATTGTATATGTCTGTTTTTGCAATGTTGTCATATACTCACATAAACCAGAATTGATTTACTTAAAAGTAAGGATGTTTACAACAAATGCCATGCAGACTAGTAGATACCTTAACGTTAACTGCAAAGTATGTTAGCACACCGCTAATGATCCACAAAATAAAGATTGCACTCAACCTCTTATATAAATGAGGATTATGCTCGTGAATGAACAATAAATGATGTACTCTGCTTTGGCCCTGCATATTGAGACACAACGATAACCCATCTTCCCATCATTATTCACAGTAGGTAACAAAGTGTTCCATACCAGATGTACTTCCACAACAACTACTAGACCTATAAAAGTAGTGACATGTCAGTACAAGCTAAAGACAGTTTTGAAAGTGCCTACATTAACATTATCCATCACGTGGCAGGAGCCATTTGTTAACGTTTATTAATTTTTCCACTGAGTGTCACTATGAGAAATCTCATTTGCACATGGGAAATTAACTCAGTGAACTTGCGTGTCAGGTCCAGCGATGGATCAAAGGTTTTAGCGAGCTAGGTGAATGACAGATGTTATGTGATGATTATGTACTGTAGGGCTTATATAGACCCCTTCAATATAACCCTTCCCAAATATTGTGGCTAAGACCTCCAGTGGCAGAAGATTTGGCTAAATTATGTCTTTATGATTTTTGGTAATGTGTTGCTGGGAAGAAACGCCTCAGGACTGCATTCCCCAGGAAAGAAAGCTTCTCTACGGCTCACAGGGAAGATGTCGCCATGCATAATGGAAAATAATCTGTTGTCATAAGACGCACTGCCCACACAATCCCCCCCTCACCCTGCCGCCCTACGCAGCTCCGGTCCATCCAGATTGACGTCAATGTGCAAATTAGGATACTACTTCTCTTTTTTTTCTATCTCTTGTTCTCCCTTCTCACCTAATCTGAATGCTGGACTTTAAAAATAAACAGAGATGGTGCATTCACTGTAGGGAATATGGGCTTTAGATACTGTAACTGGAGATGTAATTAACTTAGTTCCCTCACTAAGGCAAACATAATGTCAAACCAAAAGCACTGATGTACAATATTTTCAGCTAGAATCTCAGGCTACTGCAGACAACAATGCTATGTTGATGGAAATGCAGACAAAGGACTAATACCCAAATGTAATGTAGCTAAGGAAGGTTTGAGGAAACATCAATTCTGGGATGGGGCAGGAATCATAGTAAATCTTAGGGTGGAAATGGCAGGTATCACTCTGTCAGGGCAGAAGATGAAGGCAGAGTTGGAAGGTAAACTGTTTCAATACACTAATGTCACACACACTTATTTTGTGCTGTAGGGTTCATTACAAGGGAGGGCTTAGGCCTGCGATGCTGATAGTACCAGCAGTATCTGTCAGATATTTAAACGTGCATGCTCATTATTTCAAGCAAGACACTCCCTGACATGGAGATCAAAAAATCATTGAGGATGTTCCTTGAATAATATTTTTGCCTGTAAATGTGCCGGTCCTTTCTTTTCTCCATGTAATTCCCACACATATATTTCATTTTTAGAACAGGCACCGCAGTGTGAAGACATACTTCCTGTCTTATCATCTCAGATTTGACATACTTTATAAATGCTAATGGAATCCATGTCGATACTTTATTATGTGCATTTCTACACTTGATATAGCATGCATCAAGGAAAAGCAGAAGCATGTTGTTTAAATCTGAGATCATGGTGACGCTGAATAAATCTAGTGCTGCCTTGTAGGCAGATGTTCTGCCTCTCTTGAGGAATGTCATTGTATGAATGGTAGAAGTAAAAAGGATAAGAATGAGTTAAGGTGTTGACAGAGATGAAAAATCCTCAGTGTTTAGGAGTGCTATTCCTAGAGGCTTAAGCCCTCTGTGATTAACCATGAACACAGAGATAAGTGGCACACTGTATTGTATGTTGAGGCACTTCACCAAGCCTCTAATAAGAAGCCTAATGTGGGGACACAGTGGCACAGCAATTGTTATTACTCAGCAGCCATGTTTGAACACGATAAACAAGACCACATAATCCATATTAGGATGTAGGAAACAGTGAGGAGAGATTTCAGTGAAACTGCTGATGAAGCCTGTCAAGACATCCCAGGTTGTGACAGTCACAAGGATATTCTGCTATTTCGAGCAATGCACAAAGCTGTCATGTACATGACGTACACGCCTCACACATACAAAGTTATCACGGGTGATGCTTATTGTAAATTGCTAAAGATTTCAGGATTTATGCCATTTTCTATCAAGGGAGGGAACCTACCGCTAAATTCCACCATGTGCCCTTATATGGACAGGAGCCACAAACTTTGTGCTTAATGTTGGAACCCCCTGAGAGCACAGCGTTTCCACTCGTTTGCACCACCAGCAGCTAGAGGAATCAGAAATCCTTAAAAATCATGCAGGAGCTAAACTAAGCAGCAAGCTATCTCTCTTCAACACAGCACACAGTGCAGGACTTTGGGGTCAAGGGGGAAGTTACAGTGCTGTTTGAACTCTCTTGCCCCTAGCATTTACTTGTCTCCACTAATCATAGTGTAGTGTATTAAGATTATGACTTAGTTAAGGTTTTAAGTGGAATCTGAGAGGATGTTTATTTAGTGTCAAAGGGAATGGTTTTTAGGGTGACGCCCCATACAAGACAGGGGATTGGACAGTAGAGGGAGCCACCCATATCTTGGGAAGATTATATATACTGGGTTTAAACGAAGAAGAGCAGAGCGGCCATTACAATTTGGGAACCACTGCTCTCCGGGTGATCTGGACACCTGTAAACTCATGCTGAAATCTTGTGATATGAATAAACCTTATGATCAAAGTTCAGTATGAGCGGACTCCTTTGTTTAGCGGTAATAACTAGCAACATTGACTCGACACTACAATAGTTTTTATAATATCCAAAGCCCTTGCCTGAGATGGGAGACTGCACTGCAGCCATACAGGTCAAGCAAAGTTCATCTGCCAGGACTTTGATTTCTCCCCACTACCCTACACAAGAAGTGGGTATGATAGCAGCGAGGGAGGACAGATTTAGCATAATGGCTACAGATTCTGTTACATTATTTGCAGTATGGGAAGCCCTCTGGTGTTACCCTAGGACGTAAGGCAACTCGGTAACAAGTGATCTTGGATGCAGAGCCCATTTCAAAGGATTCACTGTTAATAAAACATGCTAATGAAATTACAACGACTGGTTTTCAACAAATGGAGCACTTAAAGCTGGTCCCAAAATGTCAGAAGCATGGTTTGGGATTACCATTACCTGAAAGGCAAATAGATCTGACATCCATGCAAATACCCAATGGGAACGCTGATTGGCTGAATACCTGGGGCGCAGGGTGTTTGGAATTCTCAAAAAAGCAGCATGACAGAAGTTTTCTAACTACCGGTAGTTTCTTTGAGAAGATATATAAAGCGTCCTGTGCATTTGAACAACGGAATAAATACATCTATTTCACTTTTGCATGTAAAAAACTGAATGACCTACACATGCTGCCACTGTTTTGAACAGATTAGATTATACTGAACAAAATTATAAAGCAACATGCAACAATTTCAACTATTTTACTGAGTTACAGTTCATATAAGGAAATTAATCAATTGAAATGAATTCATTAGGCCCTAATCTATGGATTTCAGATGACTGGGCATAGGCCCACCCATTTGGGAGCCAGGCCCACCCACTGGGGAGCCAGGCCCAGCCAAACAGAATGAGATTAAAAAAGGCTTTATTACAGACATAAATACTCATCAGTTTCATCAGCTCTCCGGTTGGCTGGTCTCAGAAGATCCCGCAGGTGAAGAAGCCGGATGTGGAGGTCCTGGGCCGGCGTGGTTAGGGCTGTATTGACTGTATTACCGCCACACCGGCGGTCACGAGTCATGAAGGCAGTCAAATTCACGTGACCGTTTAGTCATGGAAATTAGGCTTCTCCAAGCTCTGATGGTCATTAGTAGCCTAACAAACTTGCTAACTGCCTGGTACTCAGCACTCTATTGTCCCTCTAATCACTCTGACATCAATACAAATGTAATCAAAAATCTAATCAAACACTTCATAAGAGCCCATGAGCTCATGTTACACAACATTTCTATAGGCTATGCAATTGCGCGAGGAAACAGAGTGATGGCCTCTATTAAAAAGAGGAGGATCCCATCAGCTTTCTATAAGCTAGGCGTACTATATTTATTTCTCAACTTTCCTAATATTAAGCAAATATTAAGCACATTTCTTATCTTTACAACAGGAGTATAGACTACCTGGCTGGCATGAAAACGAACCACAGGAAAAGCGTCCTCCATTTGCTATTTAAGTGTAGAGATTACATGTATTTTTCCCCTGCCCCTGTTTAGAGACAGGTGCATAATAATGGTCCATTCTAAATCAAAACGGATTTCACACATACAGTACCAGTCAAAAGTTTGGACACACCGCTCATTCTAGGGTTTTTCTTAATTTTTACTATTTTCTACATTGTAGAATAATAGTGAAGACATCAAAACTACGAAATAGTTCATAGTAACCAAAAAAGTGTGAAACAAATCAAAATATATTTCATATTTGAGAGTCTTCAAAGTAGCCACCCTTTGCCTTGATGACAGCTTTGCACACTCTTGGCATTCTCTCAACCAGCTTCATGAGGTAGTCACCTAGAATGGATTTCAATTAACAGATGTGCCTTCTTAAAAGTTAATTTGTGGAATTTCTTTCCTTCTTAGTGTGTTTGAGCCAATCAGTTGTGTTGTGACAAGGTAGGGGGGTATACAGAAGATAGCCCTATTTGGTAAAAGACCAAGTCCATATTATGGCAAGAACAGCTCAAATAAGCAAAGAGAAACGACAGTCCATCATTACTTTAAGACATGAAGGTCAGTCAATCCGGAAAATGTCAAGAACTTGTTTCTTCAAGTGCAGTCGCAAAAACCATCAAGCGCTATGATGAAACTGGCTCCCACCACAGGAAAGGAAGACCCAGAGTTACCTCTG
This sequence comes from Coregonus clupeaformis, assembly GCF_020615455.1. NCBI lineage: Eukaryota > Metazoa > Chordata > Actinopteri > Salmoniformes > Salmonidae > Coregonus > Coregonus clupeaformis. Next base: position 11,569,618 of record NC_059203.1, read on the forward strand.
CTGCAGAGGATAAGTTCATTAGTTACCAGCCTCAGAAATTGCAGCCCAAATAAATGCTTCACAGAGTTCAAGTAACAGACACATCTCAACATCAACTGTTCAGAGGAGACTGCGTGAATCAGGCCTTCATGGTTGAATTGCTGCAAAGAAACTCCTACTAAAGGACACCAATAAGAAGAAGAGAGTTGCTTGGGCCAAGAAACACGAGCAATGGACATTAGACCGGTGGAAATCTGTCCTTTGGTCTGAAGAGTCCAAATGTTAGATTTTAGATTTTTGGTAGGTGAACGCATGATCTCCGCATGTGTGGTTCCCACCGTGAAGCATGGAGGAGGAGGTGTGATGGTGTGGGGGTGCTTTGCTTGTGACACTGTCAGTGATTTATTTTGAATTCAAGGCACACTTAACCAGCATGGCTACCACAGCATTCTACAGTGATACGCCATCCCATCTGGTTTGCGCTTAGTGGGACTATCATTTGTTTTTCAACAGGACAATGAACCAACACACCTCCAGGCTGTGTAAGGGCTATTTGACCAAGAAGGAGAGTGATGGAGTGCTGCATCAGATGACCTGGCCTCCACAATCTCCCGACCTCAACCCAATTGAGATGGTTTGGGATGAGTTGGACCGCAGAGTGAAGGAAAAGCATCCAACAAGTGCTCAGCATATGTGGGAACTCCTTCAAGACTGTTGGAAAAGCATTCCAGGTGAAGCTGGTTGAGAGAATACCAAGAGTGTGCAAAGCTGTCATCAAGGCAAAGGGTGGCTACTTTGAAGAATCTCAAATATAAAATATATTTTGATTTGTTTAACACTTTTTTGGTTACTTCAGGATTCCATATGTGTTATTTCATAGTTTTGATGTCTTCACTATTATTGTACAACTTAGAAAATAGTAAAAATAAAGAAAAACCCTGGAATGAGTAGGTGTGTCCAAACTTTTGACTGGTACTGTATATTATTTAGTATATGTAAAGACCAGATTAAATCAGGAATAGTCTGATGGGTGACAATATTAGCCTATCACGTGAATGATATATTATCACTTGTGAATGATGCCCAGTTTTAGGCAAGAAATAATGCCTTTTTTGTGTGACTTTTTGGAATCAGAGTCACACACCTCATGTAGCCTAGCCCATTGGCCTACACGTTTTGATAAGGTTTGTATCACAACTAAAGTGGCCAAATATCTTCTTAAAATTTAGCACATTAATCTGCTTTACAACAGGTGTAGAGCCTAACTGGAATACATACTGTATGCAGCATGTGAGTTTCATGTTTGGGGAAGATAATATTCACCATAAATATGCACCTTTATAATGAAAGCATTACATGCATAATCGCATTTGTGCTCACTTTTGATAATGTTGTTTTCCCGCTAATGGAACATTCGCGCATGCCGTGTGCGCATGTGAATAAATAGCCTAATAGTTTTTCAACATTTTAACCTAAACGTTCTGATCTGTTGCGTCAGCCTCATTGCGTAAAAAGGTTTTTTGATGCTAGTGGTTCTATTCATTTGGGATCTATCGCATCCCACAACTGTACCAGACTATGTTTGGAATATTTATTTATTGCACACAATTAATAGGTCAACTTTTGTGCTATGGGGGATAGTAGATTGACATAGGCTAGGGCTTTTGCTGTTCGTTAGGCCTACTCATCTGGTTGGCTAACGAAAAGTAAATGTGAACAGTTCTTCCAATATCTTCAATATGCACCTCGGAATTGGATAAGGACGCGCGCAGTTGCGTCGCCGATGTGTCTGTTTTCACTTGTAGCCTGTGAGAAAGACCCGATCACGTGATGGAGAGCCTTGTGAGTGAGATGAGAGGTTTCTCAAATTGTGAATGAGAGACTGACGAAATGTGTACAGCTCATGCCTTTCAAGCGACTTTTTTCAAATCACCATTAGAGTCGCATCATGCATCCTTACAATGTATTCAAAATCTAAATGCATAGCCCAACGTTTGTAGAACAACTAAAGTTACATTAGTAACTCTAAATTAAGCATATAGGAGTACCTATTTCTTTGTTAACCGCTCAACACAGAATAGCCGCATGTGCACACTCCCTCAAATGGTTTGGAGACAATATCCTTTCTATTTTATTCAGCTTTGTTCTATTGTGTTCTTCATACTATGAAATAATATAAAATAATGCCACGGAATTCTAAGCAAATCTTGTCTGCTAAACGAACTAGTGTAGCCCACAGCCATATGGCATAGTCAGATCAGGACCTAACATAAGGACAACTCAGAGTATGCTATTATGTTCTTCTGAAATAGACTACATTTTCTTTATATCAAGTTTCTTTAGACCTGTCTAAAATAAATAATGGATTTATTGTGAAGGTGTAAGCTATATTACATGGATTTATTAGACTTTTAAAATGTAGATGTTCCAAAGGTCTGCATCAGTGGCTTGTAGTCTATGTGTGGAAGCCAGGACATTCTAAATGTGTTTATGTTAATTAACGGTCAATTACCATGAAACCAACAGTTATTTGCTTGACAATCACCGGCTGACTAAATTTCGTCACCGCCACAGCCCTAGGCGTGGTTACATGTGGTCTGCAGTTGTGAGGCCGGTTGGACGTACTGCCAAATTTAGGCGGATTATGGTAGAGAAATGAACATTCAATTCTCTGCCAACAGCTCTAGTGGACATTCCTGCAGTCAGCATAACAATTGCACGCTCCCTCAAAACTGGAGACATCTGTGGCATTGTGTTGTGTGACAAAACTGAACATTTTAGAGTGGCCTTTTATTGTCCCCAGCACAAGGTGCACCGGTGTAATGATCATGGTGTTTAATCAGCTTCTTGATATGCCACACCTGTCAAGTGGATAGATTATATTGGCAAAGGAGAAATGCTCACTAACAGGGATGTAAACAAATGTATGCACAAAATTGGAGAGAAATTTGCTTTTTGTGCGAATTTGTGCATAAATTCTGGGATCTTTTATTTCATCTCATGAAACATGGGACCAACACTTTACATGTTGCGTTTATATTTTTGTTCAATATATTTAGAATGAGCAGCCAGCTAATGAACGAACTAGTGCACCAGGGAGAACGCAACAAGCATGCAGATGCAATAAGTGAAAGTACATTATCTAACTGGAGATAGCTAGCTAACATGATGTCACAAAGCATGATGCGCTAGCCAGCTAACATTCAACGCCCGGGCATTGTCATGCTGAAACAGGAAAGGGCCTTCCCCAAACTGTTGCCACAAAGTCATCTAGAATGTCATTGTATGCTGTAGCGTAAAGATTTCCCTTCACTGGAACTAAGGAGCCATAACCATGAAAAACAGCCACAGACCATTATTCCTCCTCCACCAAACATTACAGTTGGCACTATGCATTTGGGCAGGTAGCGTTCTCCTAGCATCCGCCAAACCAAGATTCATCCTTCGGACTCCATATGGTGAAGCGTGATTCATCACTCCAGAGAACGCTTTTCCACTGCTCCAGAGTTCAATGGCGGCGAGCTTTACACCACTCCAGCCAATGCTTGACATTGCACATGGTGATCTTAGGCTTGTGTGTGGCTACTCGGACATAGAAACCCATTTCATGAAGCTCCTAATTAACAGTTATTGAGCTGACGTTGCTTCCAGAGGCAGTTTGGAACTCGGTAGTGAGTGTTGCAACGGTGGATAGACGATTGTTACGCGCTACGAGCTTCAGCACTCGGCGGTCCCGTTCTGTGAGCTTGTGTGGCCTACCACTTTGCGGCTGAGCCGTTGTTGCTCCTAGACGTTTCCACTTCACAGTAACAGCACTTACAGTTGACCGAGGCAGCTTTAGCAGGGCAGAAATTTGATGAACTGACTTGTTGGAAAGGTGGCATCCTATGACGGTGCCACGTTGAAAGTCACTGAGCTCTTCAGTAAGGCCATTCTACTGTCAATGTTTGTCTATATAGTGTAGATGTCCCGTTTATCAGGTCCCAAGCTCCAATGACTGTTACGATTATTTATTTACAAGTTAATTACAATTAGCTTTTTGCTTTAGCGCCATCTGTACCTGATATAGTCTCATGTCCGGAAGTATGCCGTCTGGCGCAAGAGACTCATTGAGAGAGAGAGAGCAGACCCAGAAGTTCTGACTGAGAAATGTCCTTGTTTTCCATGAAAAAAATACATAAAATGAGTTTGAATAGGAAATATAGCAAAATGAAATAATGACTTTTAATTGAAATAATAATTGTGTCCTTCAAACTTTGCATTCGTCAAATAATCCTCTATTTGCAGCAATTACAGCCTTGCAGACCTTTGACATTTAAGTTGTCCATTTGTTGAGGTAATCTGAAGAGATTTCACCCCATGCTTCCTGAAGCACCTCCCACAAGTTGGATTGGCTTGATGGGCACTTATAATGTACCACATGGTCAAGCTGCTCCAACAACAGCTCAATAGGGTTGAGATCCGGTGACTGTGCTGGCCACTCCATTATAGACAGAATATCAGCTGACTGCTTCTTTCCTAAATAGTTATTGGATAGTTTGGAGCTGTGCTTTGGGTCATTGTCCTGTCGTAGGAGGAAATTGGCTCCAATCAAGCGTTGTCCACAGGGTATGGCATGGTGTTGCAAAATGAAGTAATAGCCTTCCTTCTTCAGGATCCCTTTTACCTTGTACAAATCTCCCACTTTACCACCACCAAAGCACCCCCAGACCATCATATTGCCTCCATCATGCTTGACAGATGGCATCAAGCACTCCTCCAGCATCTTTTCATTTGGTCAACGTCTCAAAAATGTTCTTCTTTGTGATCCGAACACCTCAAACTTCGATTTGTCTGTCCAACACTTTTTTCCAATCTTCTTCTGTCCAGTATCTGTGTTATTTTGCTCATCTTAATCTTTTCTTTTTATTGGCCAGTCTGAGATATGCCTTTTTCTTTGCAACTCTGCCTAGAAGGTCAGCATCCTGGAGTCGCCTCTTCACTGTTGACATTGAGACTGGTAATTTGCGGGTACTATTTAATGAAGCTGCCAGTTGAGGACCTGCGAGGCGTCTGTTTCTCAAACTCGACACTCAAATGTATTTGACCTCTAGCTCAGTTGTGCACCGGGGCCTCCCACTCCTCTTTCTATTCTAGTTAGAGACAGTTTCCTCTGTTCTGTGAAGGGAGTAGTACTCAGCGTTGTACAAGATCTTCAGTTTCTTGGCAATTTCTCACATGGAATAGCCTTCATTTCTCAGAACAAGACTAGACTGATGAGTTTCAGAAGAAAGTTATTTGTTTCTGGCCATTTTGAGCCTGTAATCGAACCGACAATTGCTGATGCTCCAGATACTCAACTAGTCTCAAGAAGGGCAGTTTTATTGCTTCTTTAATCAGCACAACAGTTTCAGCTGTGCTAACATAATTGCAAAAGGGTTTTATAATAAAAATTATAAACTTGGATTAGCAAACACAACGTGCCATTGGAACACAGGACTGATGTTTGCTGATAATGGGCCTCTGTACGCCTATGTAGATATTCCATTAAAAATCAGCCATTTCCAGCTACAATAGCCATTTACAACATTAACAATGTCTACACTGTTTTTCGGATCAATTTGATGTTATTTTAATGGACAAAAAAATTGCTTTTCTTTTGAAAACAAGGACATTTCTAAGTGACCCCAAACTTTTGAACGGTAGTGTATATATTTTTCCAATCACAAGTGTTGGGCAGCCCCTAACGCCCTAATGGGTGGGCCGCCACTGCAAATACCCTCTGCACTTTGCTGGTTTCCACAGTTTATTTTTAGTATGTGGCTCAATTTAGTGCCATAAAAGATCAAACAGATTCAATTGTTGCCATATCATGGCATGAATCTTAAAGAATCTGTGATTGGGTACTAAAAGGTTAAGTAAGGCCATTGCTCCCAAACTATAGCACTGTCTGAAGAAGAGAGTAAACAAAAATTATGTAAAACAGGATTGAGTATGGCCATGTAAAACAAACACTATTTGATGATTGTAAACTAGATGGGTCCACACCGGTTTATAAAAGTGTTTTATATGACAGCTGAGCAGCATAATTGAACAGCAGTTTGGAACATTGTGTATTGGTGGAATCTAAACAACACATTACAGTTAATTAGGAAGAAGCCTCCAGCCCCTTTTCCTCTTTGCTCTCTGTTCTTTCCTTTCCTTTCCTTATCATTGACAGAACACAAAACTCTTTCACTGGGGGACAGCTTATTGAGCTACACAATACTACAAAGGCAATGTTAGGTCATTTTGATTTTCTATAACAGCCAAATGACTTGCAGTCCATTGGTCTAAATAGAGGTAAAAAGCTGAAAATCTCCAATAAAAGTCGTAATGTGTGAGTCACTGTGATCTTTGTGGATTCTTATACCCCTAATTTGACAAGTGTCACAAGGCTTCAGAAGATCCAAATTGCAAGGTTAAAAAAGTTCGAATTCATCAGGCAATCATTGTTCTCCATCTAGATGGAAGAAAAGTATCTCTACTAAAACTTTTTTCAGGATATTGTTCGTATATTGTTCGTAACAATGCCTACTGTAATCCCAAACATGTTTTCGGAAACACAATGCATGGTTGCCATATTACATGACCCTGCATGTAAAAAATACACATATCAGATAAATTAGGTAGCTGCGCTGACCATACAATAGCGAAATAACATGCAAATTAAAGGGGTAGGCTTTGGATTAGTTTATAATCATTTTATATAACTGCTGAAAGCGGCCCTGAAATAAAGCCCAATGATTGGTGGATGTAGGCGCCACCAAAGCCCACTTTCCTGCCAATATCTATTCTTACTTCCTGTGAGTCAAGCCCAGCTGTCACTAGCAGACGTGGACAGTGCACAGGAAAACCTCAGATCAACTCCAACACACAGCTTTTTAATTCTCCACTAAATCTGCCCCTTGTGTTATGATCCACTGAAGTGAATCAAGCCATCAAAGTAAACATCTAAGACGACTTAAAGCCAAAACAAACAAGAATGCTGTATGTAAGATTATGACTTCAAATATTTCATTCTCTGATCAGTCTTAACGAGATGTGGGTTGATAAAATTGAATCAATACATTGGCCTATAACAGAGCAGAGATGCAACTACAGTGCTTAACCACCACACAGTATTTGTGTCTGTGGAATTGGAATAACACATGATGTTCAGTATCCCCTGAGCCCTCTGACCCTGGTGTGCCTGAATAGCGATTATTACTATACTTATCCCTGTAATGGAGAGATGTTCCTATCAGATCCAACCAGCAGCACATCATGTGACCACATCCCATTTCCTGATTCAAATCAAAACACAGGGCTTTGTTCTCCCCACGTTGCCTTTTGAACACACAGTTTAAATTTCGTTGCGTTCCCCTGCTCAGCCGTTGCATGCATCAACCAATGGTTGTGTGCCACTTCATCGACTGTGTCATTGAATGACAGATTGCTTTAACATATGATGTGGTTAGCTTATACGTAAAATACCTATCCAGGTGTTGTAAGATCAGCAATGCGTCAGCATGCCTGGGCAGAGGAACGCACCCTTCAACTTGATTTACTTTTTCATATTGGTTTACCAAGATCATACATCCATGTAATAATGATCTTATAATATCAATCCGGTCAAATTCATCAATTTATCTAGAGGTATTTACAAACAATTTAGTACATTGTATAAAGCATTAAAGAACTAATCACTCATGCAAAATGTATGCTGACAAAATGTATCCTCTCCATTGGAATTTTGTTTCCAATTGATTTTTGATTCTGTTTGCATTTAGACCCTGACCCTGTGGAGGAGAGGGCAGCGTGGGTAAATAGGATTATGGCTAGTTCAATGTAGAAGGTTAAACTCTGCCCTATGACCTGAAGAATTGACATGGAATACATTAGAGTAAGCTAAAAATCAATACAAAATATAATTTGGCTTGTGTCTTCTCCACAGACTCACACATGACATGAACAGCAATTAAATACATCTCAAGCATTTGAAATTCAGCAATAATAGACAATAGTGTGTTGCCACAATGTGCACAGAAAAATAGGTGACTAAAAAAGTATCTCCACAGACAAATAAAGAGCCACTAGTCATTCAGTTGCTCTGGCAGAGTTGACTCACAGAAAACAAAAGTGAGCAAGACGTTTAGGCGAGAATACACATGCCCACAGATGGACAATGCTGCCAAGAAACAGACAGAGCTGCATTGGAATGCAAAAGGAGTATATTGAACAAAATGAAAAACTATTGCTGTGTGTCTATACCATGGCCATTTTATGTGTATATCTGTGGGAAAGACTTCCAACCTGGCCCCTCATACAATCATGGCCATCTAATAATCCTATGATTCCAATTGGAAAATGAACCCCTCACCTCTCCACTGTGATAGCTGATGTCTGGTGAGTAGTCATGCTTAAAATTGATTACACTGGTAGGTGCTATACATTGGTGCTGGATGTGGTGAGTTTCTCAATGTAAAGTGTTTTGAGATCCATTGAAAAGTACTATATACTGTAAATGCAATCCATGATCATCTGTATTATTATAATTTATTGATCTAGTTATTTATATTTCTGTCTGTCCTTGTCAACAATATGACTGTTTCAATGTCAGGTTATGACACACACACACATCAGTGAAACGTCAATGTAGGCATTGCTCACAACTGCAACCAACATTGGCGACACTATGACTTTGCAGTGCGACATCAATTTTTTATTGGTCGCTAGGGTCCCAGTGAAATAAATATAGCTGGTAATGTTCGTTTTTGGTTCACAATTTGCTTATTTTAAAATATATATCATGATTTATTCAAACAGTAATGTGCAATTGACCAAAAATAACCATATGAAAGTATGTGCCTGTTCCGGTTTTGCTGGCGGCTGCTGTGTGAGCGAGCCACTCACTCTCCCTACTACGAGTACGGAAGAGTGATAGGTGCATTGCAATAAGCACAACCATATGACCGTTGCTCAAAATTAAATTGCGAGGTAAATACTGTTTTCAAAGCAAGTACTGCTGTTCTAGTTACAGAGAGGACAGTCACAGCTTTCTGTGAGTATATTATGTATTTCTCACCTCTACATATTGTGTTCATAGCAATGACTGTATAAATTAAAGGACAAAGCCAACGCTCACGTGACACCATTCAAACCTATGTGAAGACACAACAGCACATTGAAGCTGAAGGAAGTCGGTTAAGATGGTGTCTCATGGAGACATAACATCCGCACCTTGAGCTAGTCCAGGAAGTGTTGTTACAGGCTAGCTCAGTGCTGCCACCTCTCATTGAGTAACTCAAGTTGAAGGCCGACCGGGGTACTGCAGGATGCCATTAGCAACTAAATGATCCTTAGAACTTCTTCTGTGTGCGATTTTAAAATAATCAGTTCAAGGACATACATCTGGTGTATTAGAAGCAATTATTGGTGCTATGATTTTCTTCGAAAACTTATTTTATTTACACAAAGATTGCAATTTTTTCATTCACTATAATGGGGGATCCCCTTTTCTGCTAACAATGCCTGCGGTATCCTATTTCGACAGGTTGCACATCAAAATATCAATCATGCATTCCCTGGATATGTTAGATGAAATAGCTTACTTTTAAAATCATAAAATGACAGGCCCACAATGCATTTATTTATTTATAAAGTTAACATTGAAATCAATGTAAGAACACAGGGGCATGCTAATTTAAAAAATGACTAGTCATTATTAGCCTGGTTCTGTATGGAATGCAGGTACATTATGGGACCCAGGTTAGGTAATTATCTCATTAGTTGGGTACGACCAAATCATGTGCTGGTGCCATCAACTGAAAAATGTAGTCTAGAGCTCAATGTAGGTAATGGGGCCAATGTATGCACATGGAGTTCCTGCACTGCATTTCCAGCACAGCATGGATCTAGTGGCAAGTAACCTGACATTGCTAACTGTACGCTTTCACTAGAAACAACTTCGTCCCCTGACATTGTGTAGCGGACATGAGTCAGACTCATGGTCCTGAGATGAGGTAGCCCTGACTGCAACTTCAAAATAAGTGTTATCCTCGTCAAATGGTCAAGATGTTGGTTTCTACCATGGGAGACCAGGGTTCATTTCCCGCCCATGACAATGGCGCCCAAGTGTGGGAGGGTCTCTCATGAGGGAGGAGGTCAAAGAGGGGTGAATGTAGAGGACACAAATCTGGCTCATGGTGTCGTGATGATGTAGCCCTGCCTGCGACTTCAAAATCAGTACCACACTCGGTCGAAGAGGAAAGTGTCAAAGCCTTCTCTCCCACAATTGGTTATAGTGCAGCAGCATTATTGATGATTTGCGTGAAGTTCAACTTTCCTCAACCTTTTCGCCTCAATCCGCCCACCAGAATCAATGAAATCTGCCCACATTGCTCACTTCAACTCAATTCCCTCTCCTTTGATTGAAAATGAATGACATAATATTTTGTCACCATCCATTGCTTAGATTGCTCAACCACTGTATTTCAAACTTCTTATGTGGCAGAAAAGTGCTTTAAACATTTTATGAATGGGACAGGACAGTCAAGAGGCAGCCTATAGATTACACCTATGAATGCAAACGTGTGAATGTAGCTTGCTTCAATAAGTGATTGGAAGTTCGGCTCATTTTACTGACTGATCTTTTTGACTTGTTCAGTCAAAAGAGCAAATCTTTCGACTAATTTCGTTCATTTGAGTCAGTGACCACGTTTATGATTGTGGACTACAGAAAAAAAAAGAGGACTGAGCACGCCCCCATTCTCATCAACGTCGCTGTAGTGGAACAGGTTGAGAGCTTCAAGTTCCTTGGTGTCCACATCACCAACAAACTATCATGGTCCAAACACAACAAGACAGTTGTGAAGAGGACACGACAAAGCCTATTCCCCCTCAGAAGACTGAAAAGATTTGGCATGGATCCTCAGATCCCCAAAAAGTTATACAGCTGCACCATCGAGAGCATCCTGACTGGTTGCATCACCGCCTGGTATGGCAACTGCTCGGCCTCTGACCGCAAGGCACTACAGAGGGTAGTGCGTACGGCCCAGTACATCACTGGGGCCAAGCTTCCTGCCATTCAGGACCTCTATACCAGGCGGTGTCAGAGGAAGCCCTAAAAATTATCAAAGATTCCAGCCACCCTAGTCATAGACTGTTCTCTCTGCTACCACACGGCAAGCGGTACCGGAGCGCCAAGTCTAGGTCCAAAAGGCTTCTTAACAGCTTCTACCCCCAAGCCATAAGACTCCTGAACAGCTAATCATGGCTACCCGGACAATTTGCATTGTCCCCCCACCCCACCCCAACCCCCTCTTTTATGCTGCAGCTACTCTGTTTATTATTTATGCAGAGTCACTTTAACTCTACCCACATGTACATATTACCTAAATTACCTCAACTAACCGGTGGCCCCGCACATTGACTCTGTACCGGTACCCCCTGTATGTAACCTTCCTACTGTTATTTTATTTTACTGCTGCTCTTTAATTATTTGCCTCTTTTTTTTTTTCTTAAACTGCAATGTTGGTTAAGGGCTTGTAAGTAAGCATTTCACTGTAATGTCTACACCTGTTGTATTTGGCGCATGTGGCAAATACAATGTGATTTTATTTGATTTACATGCACACCAATATCCCATCATTATTCGGGATACTCAAGTATTCTGTTTTTGAGTTGCCTCATATAAACATCATATCCCGTTTACAATAACCCGAATAAACTCCTATCCCGGTTTTGAGAAACCTGAACAACATGCCTGGGATTTTCTGATCGTAGACTGGATACTGTGGCATGTAAACATCTTATCCCGTTTACTGCTATTTTTAGTGGTCTGCACAGGTTCAGTTTGCCATAGTAACTTATCAACTTTGAAGTTCAGATAGGAACAGCAATAGTTGGAATAGTAACTGAAGTCATTTTCACATCTTTTCATTTCCTTAAAACCGGTCAACAAACTGATGTAATTTGGACATTTTGCACGGAAAATCTCCCCAGTCCTAAACGTCTTTGCTCAGCGAGAGAAGCAGAAATGAAAGACAAAACTTTACTGATGTCAACTAGATTGTTGATGATTTACTCAATCAATTTATGACATTATTCTGGTGAGCAAGGCTTTATTTAGTATTCTAGAGCGTTAAGTAATGACAGACGAGAAGCTGCATGCATCTAATTATAGACAAGTTGCCTAACAAATAGCCTACCTAATGTTGGAAATTATAAGCAGAAAAATATCTAAATGAGGCCCTGTCAAAAAATCTTTCCACCATCCCCAGGCAAATTAGGAATATTTTGTTAATTCATGCATACAGAAATACTCGTTAGCGGGATATCAAAGGTGCATGTAAACAGATTATCCAGAACAATGCCTTAACCATTATCCGAAATACTGTGGACATGTAAAGTGTTCCATAATGCCCAGAGCATGCAGGACCCCCTACTGGCATACGATAAACTGAAAACTCGAAATAGTCATGATTCTACAAGCCCTGTTCACATGTTGTTCACCATAAGGGGCCTATTTGAGCTGTCATTTATGACCGAGACTTGTAAAAGCGTGCTTTAAACAATGTACATTTGTTGATTGCTAGGCATACAAATAAGATAATTTATTGGTAGCCTACATTTGAAACAAGGCCTAGTTGTGGCCACAATCGGACTAGATTGTGAACGACTCTTGGCAAAATGCATTGCTTGAATGCCATGAGGGACCAGAGCACCCAAAACGATTCGTTCTCGAGTTCGAGTTTGTTGAGCAGAGGCTATGTATGTTTTGTTTCTACAAAGCTGTGCCCATCATATCATTCAATAATCAATTACTGGATTCATTTTTGCACCATATGATCAATTATCAGTTCTAAACGTCTCTTTTCCTTCTCTATGCTGCCTGCAGCATGATCTATTTTGCCTGCGTGCATATCTGACAGACAGTAGTTGGTCAAAGCACGTCTCCGGAGTTACAAGAGGAGCGCATATTAATCCTGCTATAGAATTAATTGCGACCTGCAGGTCAAACAAACGACTAAAAACGAATAATGACTCCAGTCAGTAAAAAGAGTCGATCAAAAATAACTATTTGTTAGCGAACTGCACATCACTAGCTTCAATGCTGTAAAATCTTGCCAGATCTTTGAGTGTCAGGCAAATGAACAAGGTCTACTCTAATGGTGAATGTACTGTAGCCTAGTTTGGATAAATAAAAGCTATTGATCCACATCTTATATGTAAGCTTAAGGCAAACCCCCAGGAGCCCATGTACAGCCTTTGATTATGTTTGTAAAATAAGCAGAAGTACACAACGCTTAGATCTTATCAGAAACCTGCAGCATCCAGTGATTCATCTGTTTCCCACTCACCATTTTAACGGTGGTCCTCTGTAGCTCAGCTGGTAGAGCACGGCGCTTGTAACGCCAGGGTAGTGGGTTCGATCCCCGGGACCACCCATATGTAAAAATGTATGCACACATGACTGTAAGTCGCTTTGGATAAAAGCGTCTGCTAAATGGCATATTATATTATTATTAACTATTATATGTGGGAGATATGTAAATGTTCCAATTGTCTTCAACCACAGATAATAGGCTACTGTTATTTTGTTATTATTGAAAGTCTGGTCCTGACTCTGGACTATGGAGAGCAGTTGAACTAAGGCTGAAGTTAATGTGAGTCGCCCAAGAGCCCTAAACGTACCCGTAGCCTATAACAAGCTGAATGCCATTATTCAAAGGTAGCAACAAAAAGCAATCTGTTGCTGATTTATATCACATTGCAAAAGATGGTAGACCAGAAGTAGCAGTCGAATGATAATAATCAGAACAAAATAATAACAAAAAGAATAAGATTACTTGATTTTACACTGTAAAGCTTATGGACCATTACAAATAAATAGCAAGATGTGTGTGTATTGCACCCCCCTTTACCCAACCCTTGTACCCAACGATATCATATCGGAGAATGCTTGCAGTCAAAACTGAAGCTGCGGAGGAATATCATTTTAGGGTCTTCAAGGAAACCATTCACTCCATCAGAATTGGGAAAAGTTTAGACAATTATATGTGGATATGATACATATTGAATGATATGGTTCATAATATGAGCGGCCAACATTAAAAGTGATTAAAATGTACACGGACTGAGCCATCTGCTTTCCACACTCGTCTCTAAAATTATGACCTCACGAATGATGAAATATGTGAGAGAGGCTTTTGTATCCGACTCTCACAGATTGTTTTATGCAGAAAGAATGACTTACCAACAGCTAAATCCAGTAGATCTGCGCACAAGAGGAGACACAAAGAGAAGACAGTCATCTTTCCCTTATTTTGCAATAAATCCCAAACTCCATCCGCGTTTACATGCTCCCCGTTTTTCGGCTGCGTAATCCCCACCATTCCAAAGGTATGAGATCGAGAGGTGCCCACAAACTATTCATGATGCAGTTCAAGTATAAATGGGAAATATGAGAAGTTCGCCACAAAAACACTTAAATTACAGCAATGAGGACCAATATTCGTCAAAAAAAACGGCGAATAGGCTAATACAAAATATTGTCCTGCTAGACAATCAACGTTAAGCAGTGCAGTCGAGGTTTAGAAAAAACAGATAGGTTGGATGAAAATCTATGCTTCTCAGTCAATGCGTCTCTCTCTCTCTCTCTCTCTCTCTCTCTCTCTCTCTCTCTCTCTCTCTCTCTCTCTCTCTCTCTCTCTCTCTCTCTCTCTCCTGCGCGCTCTATCCTCCTGCCCTCTAGACACAGACGCACGCATACAGTCACTCTTGATCACTCGCTCTTTATTTCGCACAATTTTCCTTAATCCTACCCTGTCCCCAAACCCTTCCCCTTTAATTCTGCCCACTAAGCCGATTTATTTCTGCAGGATTTTGTTTTTCCTTAGTGAAAAGGTTTTTAAAGATTATTATAACCTCCCATATACTGTGATGATTTACAGTTAACCGCAATGAACGTGGATAGTTTCAGCATCTTTAGCTGCCACTCATCATGGACAACTGTGTTATTAACCCCGATTTGTACCTGCCCCACTATTCGTATTTTAGTAGCCTGTGTGCCATGCTACTATTTCAATGATGTCAGTTTCAGTCCCCTCCTTTACTCTTTTTTATGAGTCCCTTCAAATACAAATGAGTCATTGAGGTTATTGTGGCTTTTGTGTCCACAAATACATTATTTGTAAGCGATCCATTGTCCATTTCTGTAAAATAATCCACAATAGAGTGTCTCAGGCATGAGCATTACCATGCAATTCTCTAAGGTTATGCACTCACTGCAGGTGCTCACAAAAAGACAGCAGTTAGAGTTAGATTTTTAACTCAGAGACAACATTTCCACTAGAACAAACTAAGATGACATGGTAGTCCATCCAGCCTGGTGTAAAAGGAGTGTCTCAGATTTATGTACAGAATAATACAAAATGCTCCGAGACCAGGTTGCTGCTTTCACACTGTACACAAACAGACACCTGAATCTGCATCAAGGTCCACCTAATGTAAAATATTCAGATGGTTTATCCGTAACGAGGTGTTCACTTCCACCAACAAACCAGGTTGTAATCCTTCAATATTATGGAGTATAAAGTATGCACTTTGATATATACCACTAGAATAAAGAACAATGGATTTGGAGCAAATGGTGGCATATTTATCCTCTCTGGTCAGTGTATTCTATAAAGAGATTTGCATCTTGTATGACCTTGCCTATACAACACTTCTCCCCAAAATGAATGAGCAAGGAGAGCTGTTACATAAAAAGAGAAAATTAGAGGCTGCTGGGATAAGGTCTGCAGTACTAATGCACTAAGGGTGTCTAGGATAAGTTCTGCAGTACTAATGCACTATCACACATCTCTAGAGGGCAGTGGCAACAACAAATTATTGAGGCAACAGAGCCAAACGTGTTCCTGTGTATATGGCACCTGCCCCATGAACAAAGAGGGGTCTCCAGTCTCGAGGGGATACACATCTTCTAATGTTGTTGTGTATGGTGTGGCCAGCACAGGTTTCATACCAACCGACATTAAGTTAGGGGACACAAAGGGAAGCCTTTGGTTCGTTAAACCATAAATGGTGTTTATTCCTTTATTTGTGGACTGAAGGACAGTAGATAGATAAATATAGTTGAGTCTAAATCCTGTTTTCTCTTGTCCCAGATATCCTAGTCATAATAAAAAAAGGAAATGTTCTGTTTTCATTGCCACCTGTACTAAAAATGCACTTGTATACCACAGGCATAACTATACGCTGTCAGCTACCACACTATTTCATATAATAATAATAATAATAATAATAATAATAATAACTGCCGACAGATAATTTTATCCTAAACGTCCAATGAGATGCACAGAGACACCATTAAAATGTGTGCAGACTTGTTAAAACTTCAGATTTGTCCATCTGTGACCAAGAGAAAGTGGTCTTGTTTCAATTCTATGACATTATTTAGTATTTTTTCATGTTGAGAGCTATATTTCCGCCTGAGAATATCACAGCAAGATGAAACTACAACGGTTGGTTTCACTAGACTGTCACCTTTTTCACCATATCATGTCTCCCAGGCTGGTCGTCATTCAGAGGAGAAGCAAATCGATTCTTTGTCTGGATAGGCCAGAAAATGTGACATGTCACTCCCTATGCAAATGTTGGGTGTGAAAACTGACACTTCAAGTCAGCTCCACTAAAGGATTGGAAGGGGAGAGCAGACAGATGGGGCTTTCTGGCACTAAAAGGCATGGGACCCTACGGCGTTCACAGAGCACTTTGTACACCAAAATATCAGTTGGAACCAGTCCAGAACCGCTCAAATGTCCCATATAGCGGACTTCAAACTATTGTGTTTGTGAAGTTCAAATGTTATTTAAACGCGTAAGTTTCAACTAGCAGTAAAATATCATAACATGGTCAGAAACTGTGATGTAACGAATTGCATGGATGTTATGCATGGGGGATGACTCAGAAGTCTGCCAGCGGGAAACACATTGCAATGTTCCCGTACCATCACCTGAGATTAGGACTGATTTTTGAAAATGGGACGAGACCAGGCTTGAGGGGTTGACCAGGTCAGAACCAGCTGTAGACATGCTGGAGCTGCAACATTTTACATCATGCAGCCTGTGTAGGTACAGACAATAAAACCTTGATGTCAGCTTAAGGTA
This sequence comes from Coregonus clupeaformis, assembly GCF_020615455.1. Taxonomy (NCBI): domain Eukaryota; kingdom Metazoa; phylum Chordata; class Actinopteri; order Salmoniformes; family Salmonidae; genus Coregonus; species Coregonus clupeaformis. Next base: position 11,586,768 of record NC_059203.1, read on the forward strand.
TTTCCTAGAGCTATTACCTCACATGACCTGTAGAAAGGTAATATGCTTTATACTGGTTTTGGTATAGTCATGTAAATTTGATTGAGCTGTGGCTATTTCGCCGACTGAATTAGTTTGTAAGACCTCTAGGAATTGGAAATATTACAGGATGATCTAGATAGAGCATTTACATGTAAGCATTACAGATGCCCTTTTCCGTATTTACTGACCTTCATGTCTTAAAGTAATGATGGACTGTCGTTTCTCTTTGCTTATTTGAGCTGTTCTTCCCATAATATGGACTTGGTCTTTTACCAAATAGGGTTATCTTCTGTATACCACCCCTACCTTGTCACAACACAACTGATGGGCTCAAACGCATTAAGAAGGAAAGAAATTCCACAAATTCACTTTTAAGAAGGCACAACTGTTAATTGAAATGCATTCCAGGTGACTAACTCATGAAGCTGGTTGAGAGAATGCCAAGAGTGTGCAAAGCTGTCATCAAGGCAAAGGGTGGCTATTTGAAGAATCTCAAATATAAAATATATTTTAATTTGTTTAACACTTTTTTGTTTACTACATGATTCCATATGTGTTATTTCATAGTTTTGATGTCTTCACTATTATTCTACAATGTAAAACATAGTAAAAATAAAGAAAAACTTTGAATGAGTAGGTGTGTCCAAACTTTTGACTGGTAGTGTATGTGTCTGTATTGGTATCTGTTCATCTTTAACTGAATGTGTTTAGCCATGTTAACTGTCATTACTCCCTTGAAGGGTGTTTGGTCAGATTTCAGATTTTCACAAAGGTGCTAACTGACATTTCATCAGGCAATTCGTGTTGTCGTTAACATAATTTAATAGCTGTCATAGTTGATTAGAGGCAATCCACTGGAAACATGAGGGGTGTTTTCATAATGTGGGATGCTGAACAGATTACAGGCAGATAACTGTAGGACAGGTCTTCCGTATGTGGGCACTGCAAGATAATACTAGCAAGGCAGTATTGACCAATGCACCAGCTTTCCTGAGGGTCACCTTTACATTTGTCTCACTGAGTGCCCCTTAAAAGTGGCCCACTGTACATCAAACTGATTTAATTATCCTGAAATGTCCAAGAGAAGAATATGCACTGGGTAGAAAAAACCCTTGAGGTTGAGAAATTCAAATACCAAAGAAAAGTGAGCTGAGCCCTACAGTAGGATTTATGTTTATTCCTATTAGTTCTCCCAAGGTCATGGCTCATATGTATTCTCAGATGTCTGTCCTGTCTTAAGCATAATCCTGAGTAAAATTCTATGTATTTTTTGGATATGTCCTCTATTTCTGAGAACTCCATTTGAGAAGTACAACAAGAATTGTGCATCCCTAGCCAACCTTCATGATGCACTCACATACTTGGAGTGTCACATACTGAACAAGGGCAAGAGGACATAAGTCAGGACCAGACAGAACAACAGTGCAAGTCTTTTCTCAGACAATTGCTAGGTTTCCATACAATTGGTGACAGATTTTCATGCAAATATTCAAACATCTGCATAAAGAAAATATGCACATTTTCCCACCAGTGGTGTGTTTCCATCAAACTGACTTGTTGTGGATAGAAATCAGCGCGTGATGACGTAGTGCACACAACATTTTATTTTTCACTTACATTTTTATGTGCTGAATAAAAATCTGAAGTTCAATGTGTTTCCATCGCATTTTCAACTCTCACAAAAACTGTTGAGTTATATAGCAAATTTGCCTATTCTGGTCTTGGCACGTGCGCTCTAGCCAATAGCTCGCAGATACAGTGTGGGTACGCTGTTCGGTTAGGCTAGTCTACATGATCATGATGAGATTATTATGGACAAGAGCAAGAATATATTTATTTGTCAAACAGCAGTCAAGCATCGATCATCATGTCACCAGAATAAGACCCTCGATAATTATTGGAAGGGAGCGTCAAGCTCATCACCGTGCACTTTCACCACCCTGTGAAGTTCATCATAACTTATTTCATCTGTAGCCTAATAAACTGCATGGTTTCCCAAGTTGTAGTGGGAGGACCACAAACCATATCATCTCGTGACTGCAAGTTTACTTCAACATGATGGTTATTATATTAATACTTGTGCATAAAGGAGTTTCCACCACCATTTCTCGCATAATTAATTTTACAGGCAAAAAAAGATCCCACCATGTTGAACAAACGACCTGTTGGCATTTATAAAATTCCTGTTTTCATCACAGCTGGGGGGGTTTATACGGTATGACTTTACTCGCATAAAAACTGTGGTTATTGATGGGTTTATTCTATAGAATGAGAGAAAACTTGACATTTACAAACATAGCTTCTAAAATGTAATTTTTAAAAAGTACTGTGAATGTTATGACTAAGGAAAGGAGTGGGCTTCTAGGAATCCTGGAAAGAAGTGCTGTCCGTTGTCAGAGTGGTGCTGCAATGAGCTGTGCTGTCCATTGCGCTGGTCTGGTCTCTATTCAGCAACACTGTGTTGTACTGAACTATCCATGGTGCTGAACCCATATCTAGTCAGCAACACTGCATTGATTACAACTGTCTATGATGCTGAATCTGGATCTGTTCAGTAGCAATGCATACATGACGCTGTCCGTGGTGCTGAACTTAGATCTGTTCAGTAACACTGCATTTCAGAGAACTGTCCATGGTGCCTCTCACAGTGCCACAGACCCCTTAAATTCCCCTTGTGTTGCTACACAATGTTGAATACTGTGACACTTGCCAAGCACAGACTACCCATGGTTTTTAGTCAACGATCGTGGGATGAGATTGTGGCTGACAATTCATCCGTTGTTCTATCACTATGCTGAAAACAACAATTGAGACACAATGCAGTTGGTAACTCTTACAGGAGAAGATCCCCCACACTATATACATTACTTGGCAATGCCTTTTGTCAGCATCGGTTGCTTGCCTGCATCACAGATCTACATTGTCTTTCATATTTCTCTGCTATCCGTCATGGAATCTCTATCCATAGCTCTGTCGCTGTCTCTATCGTACTTTATCAGACTAAATGCACTGAAGGGACCAGACCCACTTATCTCGCTCCCCTCATCTTCTTATTGATAGTAAGCAATAACCGCATGAATGTGTGTGCACTGGACTGCAGCACCATTAATCCAAACAAAGCATTATGCAAATTCTGCATGCTTCTTGAATTTTCCAGTACTGACAAATTGAGATAATAGTAAGCCATACATAATAGGCCTTAAGCTTATTTTCACGTTAAATGAGCACCCGTATTGTGCAGTGTTATTACAACCAAATAAAGGAATACCGTGGTCATGTTAAGATCCTAACATCCATACATCGTTATTATTTGCCAAAATTACTTTGTAGAGGATATTTTTGTATTGTAAATGGGATAAATGAGAGGTATCTAAGTGATACGTTGAGGGATCACTTCTTCAAAAACATTATGCAGTCTCAGAACATTATACGAATCAACACAAATTGTAGTGCAGGAGAGAAAGAGGGAACAAGAAAACGACATTTCCAAGCACATATAGAGCTGTTCCAGATTCAGAATTTGAGTGTAAATTAAATTAATTAATTAAATAGTGTAAAATTTGACTCACCAAATGGATTTGGTCTTATGTAGAAACATTAGAAATTCTGGTTTTTACATTGGATAAAAGTAGAGACAGAGCTACAAAATGTTATATCATACACTGCATTTTTGAGGAACAATGGGAAAGTAATTCTGCTTTGAAAGTTGATAAATTTGTAATCTCACTTTTGAGAAAATGGCCTTTGAATGTTTGGAATGTGAAGAGTTCTTCTTTGTCTACACCCATTCAGCATCATTCACAGCCTCTTAAGCTTTAGCCCCACCCATCTCATTTTGCTCTCGGAGCGTTCAGAGCGCACACTTGACACTCTGGCTGATGATTTGTTTACCTCTGATTTGTTTACCTCTGGATAACATGAAAACAGCCTAACCGGTCTGCTGGCAACAATTTCATTACGCTTTTTTGCTGACGTTTACTGACACCGGCCGTATTCAACGGGTGTTGTACACTTTAGCTTAAGACATGTAGCTAGCTAGGTAAACAATTAACCTAGCTAGGTAAACAATGTGTAAGATCACACACGTCACATAACGTTAGCTAGTTAAACAACAATGAACATGGTGCCAAATCATGTCGTTACTAGCCTGCATGAATCTGCTGGGAGCTAACCAACCAGGTTCAATGTTAGCTAGCTAACATTAGGCTCTAACTAGCAAAGCAAACAGTTCTGGGATACGAATAATAGCGTCATACACGTAACGTTAGCTAGGGAGCCAGCCAGCTAATGTTAGCTAGCTAGCTAATACACACTTTAGCTTGAAATTAAACCCCTTTCTGTCAAAATTAGAAACATGTAATATCTAAAAATATACACTACCGTTCAAAAGTTTGGGGACACTTCGAAATGTCCTTGTTTTCCATGAAAGCAATGAAATGAGTTTGAATAGGAAATATAGCAAAATGAATAGGACATTTAGTCATTGACAAGGTTAAAAATAATGACTTTTAATTGAAATAATAATTGTGTCCTTCAAACGTTGCTTTAATCAAAGAATCCTCCATTTGCAGCAATTACAGCCTTGCAGACCATTGGCATTCTAGTTGTCAATTTGTTGAGGTAATCTGAAGAGATTTCACCCTATGCTTCCTGAAGCACCTCCCACAAGTTGGATTGGCTTGATGGGCACTTCTTATGTACCATACGGTCAAGCTGCTCCCACAACAGCTCAATAGGGTTGAGATCCGGTGACTGTGCTGGCCACTCCATTATAGACAGAATACCAGCTGACTGCTTCTTCCCTAAATAGTTATTGTATAGTTTGGAGCTGTGCTTTGGGTCATTGTCCTGTTGTAGGAGGAAATTGGCTCCAATCAAGTGCCGTCCACAGGGTATGGCATGGCATTGCAAAATGGAGCGATAGCCTTCCGTCTTCAAGATCCCTTTTACCCTGTACAAATCTCTGTCACGCCCTGACATAGAGTTCGCTAGTTGGTTTGGTCAGGGTGTGAGTATCTATGTATGTGTATGACCTAGTATGTGTAGATCTATGTTTGGCCGGGTGTGGTTCCCAATCAGAGGCAGCTGTCGATCGTTGTCTCTGATTGGGGATCATACTTAGGTAGCCATTTTGCCTACCTATGTTGTGGGATCTTGACCCAGACCTCCAGTACACCTCCACGGTCCAGTATATCCTGCTCCGGTTCTACGCACTGTGTCACTAGTGCGCCTCCCCAGCCTGGTACGGCCAGTACCTGCTCCCCGCACCAAACCAGTGGTGCGTGTATCCAGTCCGGTACGGCCCGTACCTGCTCCCCGCACCAAACCAGTGGTGCGTGTCGCCAGCCCGGTACGCCCCGTACCTGCTCCCCGCACCAAACCAGTGGTGCGTGTATTCAGTCCGGTACGGCCTGTACCTGCTCCCCACACCAAACCAGTGGTGCGTGTCGCCAGCCTGGTACGCCCCGTACCTGCTCCCCGCACCAAACCAATGGTGCGTGTCGCCAGCCCGGTACGTCCCGTACCTATTCCTCGCACCAGACCAGTGATGCGTGTTCCCAGCCCGGTGCGGCCCATGCCTGTTCCTCGCACCAGACCAGTGGTGCGTGGACCCAGCCCGGTAAGGCGGGTACCAGAGCAGTCCGCTCCACCGGTGCCTAGTCCAGATCCGGTCAACTGCTCCACTTCAGTGCCAGAGCAGTCCGTTCCACCGGTGCGTAGTCCAGCTCCGGTCAGCTGCTCCACTCCAGTGCCAGAGCAGTCCACTCCACCAGTGCCTAGTCCAGCTCCGGTCAGCTGCTCCACTCCATTGCCAGAGCAGTCCGCTCCACCGGTGCCCAGTCCAGCTCCGGTCAGCTGCTCCAGTCCAGAGACAGAGCAGTCTGCTACACCGGGGTCAAGTTTATCTCCGTTCAGCGGCTCCAGTCCAGTGCCAGAGCAGTCCGCTCTACCGGTGCATAGTCCAGACCCGGTCAGCTGTTCCAGTCCAGAGCCAGAGCAGTCCGCTCCACCAGGGTTCAGTTCAGCTCCGGTCAGCGGCTCCACTCCAGAACCAGACGTCAACCCCTCTCCAGGGTCGGGGCCTCCCACACCAGGGTCCAGACAGGGCTTGGTGCATCGTGGGAGGACTGAGAGGGGAAGCATCGCGCTGAGGTCCAGACCGGACCAGGGGTGCAACGGGGAGGCAGTAAGGGAGAGGACGTCACGCCCGGAGCCGGAGCTGCCACCTAGGCTGGACCCTCCCCTGTTAAGTTAGGTTTTGCGGCCGGAGTCCGCACCTTTGGGGGGTACTGTCACGCCCTGACATAGAGTTCGCTAGTTGGTTTGGTCAGGGTGTGAGTATCTATGTATGTGTATGACCTAGTATGTGTAGATCTATGTTTGGCTGGGTGTGGTTCCCAATCAGAGGCAGCTGTCGATCGTTGTCTATGATTGGGGATCATACTTAGGTAGCCATTTTGCCTACCTATGTTGTGGGATCTTGACTCTTGTTTGGCTTGTTTGTGTGTAGCCATTGTGAGCTTCAGGTTACGTTGCTTTTGTTGTTTTGTCGTGTGTTAACTTCATGAATAAACATGTATGCATTCCACGCTGCACCTTGGTCCAATCCTGTACTCAACGAACGTGACAATCTCCCACTTTACCACCACCAAAGCGCCCCCAGACCATCACATTGCCTCCACCATGCTTGACAGATGGCATCAAGCACTCCTCCAGCATCTTTTCATTTGGTCTGCGTCCCACAAATGTTATTCTTTGTGATCCGAACACCTCAAACTTCAATTCGTCTGTCCATAATACTTTTTTCCAATCTTCCGCTGTCCAGTGTCTGTGTTCTTTTGCCCATCATAATCTTTTCTTTTTATTGGCTAGTCTGAGATATGGATTTTTCTTTGCAACTCTGCCTAGAGTCGCCTCTTCACTGTTGACGTTGAGACTGGTGTTTTGCGGGTACTATTTAATGAAGCTGCCAGTTGAGGATCTGTGAGGCATCTGTTTCTCAAACTAGACACTCTAATGTATTTGTCCTCTTGCTCAGTTGTGCACCAGGACCTCCCACTCCTCTTTCTATTCTGGTTAGAGCCAGTTTGCACTATTCTGTGAAGGGAGTAGTACACAGTGTTGTACGAGATCTTCAGTTTCTTGGCAATTTCTCGCATGGAATAGCCTTCATTTCAATTTCTCGCATGGAATAGCCTTCATTTCTCAGAACAAGAATAGACTGACGAGTTTCATAAGAAAGTTATTTGTTTCTGGCCATTTTGAGCCTGTAATCGAACCCACAATTGCTGATGCTCTAGATACTCAACTAGTCTCATGAAGGGCAGTTTTATTGCTTCTTTAATCAGCACAACAGTTGTCAGCTGTGCTAACATAATTGCAAAATGTTTTTCTAATGATCAATTAGGCTTTTAAAATTATAAACTTGGATTAGCAAACACAACGTGCCATTGGAACACAGGACTGATGGTTGCTGATAATGGGCCTCTGTATGCCTATGTAGATATTCCATTAAAATTCAGCCGTTTCCAGCTACAATAGCCATTTACAACATTAACAATGTCTACACCGTATTTCTGATCAATTTGATGTTAATTTCATGGACAAAAAAATGGCTTTTCTTTCGAAAACAAGGACATTTCTAAGTGACCCCAAACTTTTGAACGGTAGTGTAGCTAGCTAGACTATCTTACCCGTCCATCATCATGCATGATGGACGCGTCTCCCTGTCACGGATTCCATGCCACGGTTGCCCTTAGTTTGAAGATGTAATCCAGAGACAGGTGTTTTCTCAATTTCTTTAGCTATCATACTCTAATTCCACTGATTTGAAAACTCGATCCTCCAGAAAGTGGAGAGCTCCACTACACAATATTTTTTTTTTAAAGCCGCTTTCGACAGGATTACCAACACAGACTGACCAGCTCAAATAGACAGAAGCCTTCTATATGGCAGACCAATCCGAACTCCTCTCTCAGCATGTCCAACCCACTAATTATCTTAGCCAATTATGGCTAGTGGGAAGGTTGCTGTCTTTTTCTGTGGCTTAAACAACAAGGCTCTTAATTTAACAATTGTATTCATATTTACAGCTGGCATAGAAGTTTGTTATTAAGGCACATGATAGTTCACGTTTCAGAAGGCATTTCTGCCAGAAAACGCATTTTGATTAAAAAAAATAACAAAAAGTTCAAATGGCTCTCCTGTGAATTCATGACTTGCAACATACTCCTAGTTTCCTGAAACGGGTCACAAATGGTCTTCCAGAATAGATATGATGATGGCCGTGTTGACAACCAAAGCATCATATTGATTGAAGGAATGATACAGATTTCTATAGAGAGTGTCATACTTTTCATTTACTCATGGGAACACGGGAGGATAAGTGGGAACCCTTAAGGCCTCAGATTACAGATAACAGGACATATGGCCATGTTCGTTTTGCACTCATACTATTATGCCTCTTTCCAATGTCCATGTTTGACAGAGGATGTTACGCTCAATAGACAATCATGACACTTGACACAACGTGTAGCTCAGCTGGTAGAGCACGGCGCTTGTAACGCCAAGGTAGTGGGTTCGATCCTTGGGACCACCCATACACAAAAATGTATGCACGCATGACTGTAAGTTGCTTTGGGTAAAAGCGTCTGCTAAATGGCATATTATTATTATTATAACGTGCATCTTCTTCATGTCTGAAGAACACACCGGTCTCCCATCTGGTATTACTTAGTTATGAATGTGAATGTGTTGATTAGAAATAGAGAAGGAAAGAAGGAATAAAACAACAACAACAACAACATGAAATGTAACAAAAACAAAGTGGGCATGATTGGGATTCAGATCTAGATTTATTTCCTCCCCTCACTGTGTTTGATCTCTTCACACCTCTCTGGAATCTTAAATCTGGCATCAATTAACCCTTCGCTAAGCCCCGCCCCAGAATTTGGGGCAACCAATCGTGGCATTCCAATGGATAGCAACTGTCATCCAGTCCAACACCTCAGACAAGCTCACAACACATGAAAGCCATTGAGGGCATTACAAAAACGAGTTTTCATCAAAAAACAAATAGTTTAAATGGCTTAATAATTTAACAGTGCATCAAGGGTACTTACTGAAAAACATAGTCTGTTGGATTATGTTTTTAATCAAAATTATACTTTTGTTACATTGTTTGCTAGCTCAGCTGTTTAGATAGCTAGCTCAGACCACCCAACGTTGCTAATGCTACCTAGCTAGCTAGCCAGTTCATAACCCGTTTCTTTCCAAAATGTATGTTAGCTAGCTAAGTTAGCCATGTTATGAATTAAACTCTCATCTCGTATAAAAAAGCCTCGTAGGTGACTGTTCCAGACTACTGTAGAGGTGTGGTGGTCTTTTCGGGAGCTTTTACAGTCGCCGAAGCATCACCCAGGTGGGTGCTACACTTTGATAGTGGATGATCCAGCCTACTTACGGAGGAGGAGGAGACGACGTGCCTGATGAAGAGCTACGGGCCTGTCTACCAGTATCTGACTGAAGTTTTCTCACTGCCTGTCTGTATCACCGATGCTCCCTACGAACAAGCTACTGCTGCTGACTGCCTTTCCGAACTGCCTTGACATCTGATACTGTGGAAGACCATCAACCATGAACTGCCAGATCCCTACATTTGTTTTTGTTTTCAAGCGACTTTGATATTCTTGTTTGTAATGAAAAGCGCTATTTATAAAAATGTAATGTATTATTATTATTATTATTATTATTATATTATTATGTGCTGTCGACATCAGGATACAATTTGAGAGCACTAGTTAGCTCCAAAAGTGGTTAGTAACTTTGGCTGCATGCCATCCAGTGGCTAGCCACACAAAATGTTACCAGGTTCCCGTGAAGCAATTTTAATGACAGTCCACCACAACATACCTGAGAGTCTCCTGATTAGCATGGGGTAGTCTGTGTTTAATTTCATTGTGTATTAAAAACACAGTTTGAGATCATTGTGAGGGAATTCTGGCCGTGGTAAGGGGGAATTGGGCTTCCCAGGAAAATGTTGGCAGGCATTCCAGGAACAATCAAGAGCACACTGGGCAAGGGATCCAGGAAAAATATTCACCAACCTATCAGGTTTGGATATACTATATGGTATTTTAGTGTTAAAATGCCATTCAAAGATATTGACCAAGTGCTACTTAATTTGACACAGATCCCCTGGAATAATATGACAGGGGATGGACCAGCATAGAATTCCTTAGGAGAATGAATGGCTGCACCTGAGGCTCAGTGATGCCTTTTTAATAAAGCATTTGGTCAGGATAATAATATATCTGTAAAAACTATTATTTCTCTGCTTTTAATCTTTTTACACTCTTTCCTTTCGTACCTCACATGACCAGAAGCTTTTTCAGTGTGTCCAGTGGTGAAAATGTTTTTCTCTGCGAGGCCCCTGGCCGGAGCTTGAGACATTCTAATTTATGTCTGAGAGAGCATGAATGGGGAGGTGAACATGCAGTAGCACTGGCTAAGGAAGATGGATTGTGGCTTCCTTGGGAACCTTTTAAAAGGAGTCTTTCAAGGGTCATGTTGAAATGCCTAGCCTAGAACAGCATGTGAAGAATAGCTGGGAGAGAGATCACAAAATGGAGGCGGAGTACAGTATAACCTAATAGGAGTTACCAATTGTGCACTTTAAAAGTGTTAAGAGAGTTTGTTGGTTGATTGATTTAGCTAACTCTGAGGTCCTATACTACCTTTAACAACTATGCTTTCTGCACTTATGTCAAGGAACCTGCAGGTAAGCAATCTAGTATGGACCAAATGAAAAGGTAATTGCTCCATCTGCAGAAATTAAACCCTCTGATTCCAGAACAGCTGAATCATGAGTTATCATCATAAAGCCACCCATAATTACACATATACAACAAAACAATTTTTTACAGTGCATTCAGAAAGTATTCAGACCCTTGACCTTTTCCACATTTTGTTATGTTACAGCCTTATTCTAAAATGGATTCAATTGTTCCCCCCCCCCCTCATCAATCTACACACAATACCCCATAATGACAAAGCAAAAACAGGCTTCTAGAAATTTTGCTAACATTTTTTAAAAATAAAACTGAAATATACATTTACATAAGTATTCAGACCCTTTACTCAGTACTTTGATCAAGCCCTTTGGTAGTGATTACAGCCTTGAGTCTTCTTGGGTATGAAGCTACAAGCTTGGTACACCTGTATTTGGGGAGTTTCTCCCATTCTTCTCTGCAGATCCTCTCAAGCTCTGTCAGGTTGGATGGGGAGCGTCGCTACACAGCTATTTCCAGGTCTCTCCAGAGATGTTCGATCGGGTTCAAATCCTGGCTCTGGCTGGGCCGCTCAAGAACATTCAGAGACTTGTCCCGAAGCCACTCCTGCGTTGTCTTGGCTGTGTGCTTAGAGCAGGTTTTCATCAAGGATCTCTCTGTACTTTGCGCCGTTAATCTTTCCCTCGATCCTGAATAGTCTCCCAGTCCCTGCCGCTGAAAAACATCCCCACAGCATGATGATGCCACCACCATGCTTGACTGTAGGGATGGTGCCAGGTTTCCTCCAGACATGACGCTTGGCATTCAGGCCAAAGAGGACAATCTTGGTTTCATCAGACCAGAGAATCTTGTTTCTCATGGTCTGAGAGTCATTTAGGAGCCTTTTGGCAAACTCCAAGCGGGCTGTCATGTGCCTTTTACTGAGGAGTGGCTTCTGTCTGGCTACTCTACCATATAGGCCTGATTGGTGGAGTGCTGCAGAGATGGTTGTCCTTCTGGAAGGCTCTCCCATCTCCACAGAGGAACTCTGGAACTCTGTCAGAGTGACCATCGGGTTCTTGGTCACCTCCCTGACCAAGTCCCTTCTCCCCCGATTGTGCAGTTTGGCCGGGCGGCCAGCTCTAGGAAGAGTCATGGTGGTTCCAAACCTCTTCCATTTAAGAATGATGGAGGCCACTGTTTTCTTAGGGAACTTCAATGCTGCAGCAATTTTTTGGTACCCTTCCCCAGATCTGTGCCGGGACACAATCCTGTCTCGGAGCTCTATAGACAATTCCTTCGACCTCATGGATTGGTGTTTGCTCTGACATGCACTGTCAACTGTGGGACCTTAAATAGACAGGTGTGTGCCTTTCCAAATCATGTCCAATCAATTGAATTTACCACAGGTTGAATCCAATCAAGTTGTAGAAACATCTCAAGGATGTTTAAAATTGTCCAAAGTACAACAAAATAACTAACATAAAAAAATTAAGCAATTGCCCTGTAGCTAGCTAGTATGTGCAGTACAATTGTACGGTAAAACAATTATGTTTGTGAAAAACTGAATTAGCAAGTACCTTAACAGTACATACATGTTATTGTCACGACTTCCGCCGAGGCTGCCTCCCCTCCTTGTTCGGGCAGGCTTCGGCATTCGTCGTCACCGGCTTACTAGCCACTGCCGCTCCATATATCATCATTCCATTTGTCTTGTCTTGTCAATTACACACACCTGGTTCTTATCCCCTCATTAGTCTGTGTATAAGTGTTCCCTCTGCCCCCCTTGTCCTTGTGGGTGATTGTTATTTGTGAGAGTAGTGTAGCTCGGTGGACCTACTCTCCCTTTGTATTGCCGGGGTAGATATTTCCCCTGTGCCTGTATATTTGTTTGAGTATCCCGTACCATGTATTGCCAGGGTAGATAGTTTCCTCTTGTGCCTGTTTCCGTGTGTCGCTATCCAGCGCATTTGTGTACGACGGAATAAAGTCTGTATTCTGTGATTTACCCTCCTGCGCCTGACTCCTTCTATCATAAACATCACAGAATTGCCCACCCGCTATGGAGTCAGCGGGAGAGGAGCGCATGCCTGGAGTCGTGGCATGAATCCAGGAGCATTCCACGATGCTGGCCAGCTTGGGGGAAGTGATGGATCGGGTTCTTCAGGTCGTCCAATGACTGGAGAGGAGAGGACCCGATCTGTCGAGACCAGCTGGTGAACCGGATCCAGCCACCTACACCCCAGCAATCCAGATATCCAGATATCCCGACCACGGGTGTTCGACGGGACGGCGGCGCTCTACCAAGGATTCCTCCTCCAACTGGAGCTCTACTTCTCCAGCATCAGACCGGCTCCATTGGAGCGGGAGAAGGTGTCCGTCCTCGTTTCCTGCCTCTTGGGGAAAGCCCTGGAGTGGGCCAACACGGTTTGGAACAACGGAATATCCACGTTGGAGATCTATGGGGAGTTCGCTCGCCTCTTTCGGGCGGTGTTCGATCACCCACCCGAGGGTCGAGGGGCCAGCGGCTGGTCCACCTGAGGCAGGGGACGAGGACCGCGCAGGACTTCGCGTTGGAGTTTTGGACGCTTGCAGCGGGGTCTGGGTGGATCGAGCGGACCCTGATCGACCATTTACGGTGCCATCTATGGGAGGACGTCCTACGGGAGCTAGCCTGCCGGGACAACATGTTGTCTTTCACGCAACTGGTGGACATGGCCATCTGTTTGGACAACCTGCTGGCAGCCAGAGGACGTCCTGGTAGGGGTCTGCCCATTTCCACCGAGAGAGTGGAGAACAACAGCGACAGTGCCACTCTGGTGGCATGAAGGGACAGTACACCACACGTCGTAGTCAACGGTCTTTTGGGCCTGAAGGTGGCAGGCAGGGCAGTCTTGCATCACCCCAGGTATCGAACACCCACACTCGTTCAGAGCCCTCTGCTGCGCACTGTAACCTACCTATCCTCTTTCCCGATCACATGGTAGTTTCCCAGTGTAAGGCGCTAGTCGATTCAGGCGCAGCTGTGAACTTTATGAACAGGGCATTCTCACGCCGTCAAGGCATTTCATTGGTTCCCCTATCCATTCCACTCCCCATCAGAGCACTTGATAGTTGACCATTAGGGTCCGGGTTTGTAAAGGAAGTCACTGTACCAGTCACCATGATCACCCAGGAGACTCATTGTGAGCAGGTTACATTTTTGATTATTGAGTCTACTGCTTTCCCTGTGGTATTAGGTATCCCTTTGCTAGCACTCCACAACCCCACCTTCTCATGGCCGCAGAGGGTTCTCACGGGGTGGTCGCGAGAGTGTCAGGGTAGGTGGCTAGGTGTTTCCGTTGGTGCAACCACGGTGGAAAGTACAGACGGTACCTCCACCGTGCGCATTCCCCCCGAATACCATGATCTGACGCACGCGTTTTCTAAGACACAGGTGACAAAATTACCACCTAATCGGGCGGGGGATTGTGCGATAAACCTTTGGGTAGACGCTGTACCTCCCAGGAGTCATGTGTACCACTTGTCGCAGGCTGAAACAGAGTCTATGGAAACAAACGTCACGGAGTCCCTGGGCCAGGGGTATATATGTCCCTCCACTTCACCCGCCTCCTCGAGTTTCTTCTTTGTGAAGAAGAAAGAAGGCGGTCTGCGCCCGTGCATTGATTATCGATCACTGAACAAGGAGACTATACGATTTAGTTATCCTCTCCCCCTCATTCCTTCAGTGATTGAGTCAATGCATGGGGAACGCTTCTTCACCAAATTAGATCTCAGAAGTGCATACAACCTGGTGCATGTTTGGGAGGGGGATGAGTGAAAGACAGCATTCAGTACAACCACGGGGCATTATGAATACCTGGTGATGCCCTACGGTTTGATGAATGCTCCATCCGTATTCCAGTCCTTTGTGAACGAGGTGTTTCGGGACATGCTTGGTCGCGGTGTGGTGGTCTACATCGATGACATCCTGGTGTATTCTGCTACGCGCGCCGAGCATGTGTCCCTGGTTCGCAAAGTGCTGGCCTGACTGTTGGAAAATGACCTTAATGCCAAGGCAGAGAAGTGTATGTTTTTCCAGCAGTCCATCTCCCTCCTCGGATATCACATTACTACCTCAGGTGTGGAGATGGAGGGAGTTTGCATTTCAGCTGTGCGTAATTGGCCGACTCCAACCACGGTTAAGGAGGTGCAGCGCTTCGTTGGACTCGCCAACTACTATCGGAGGTTTATCCAGGGCTTTGGCAAGGTCGCAGCTTCTAATACATCCCTTTTGAAGGGTGGGCTGTCCCGGCTCCGCTGGTCTGCTGAGGCTGACCTTCAGCAAACTGCGGGGTATGTTCACCTCAGCCCCGGTACTGGCCCACCCCGATCCATCACTACCATTCGTAGTGGAGGTGGATGCGTCCAAGGTAGGGATAGGCGCTGTCCTGTCTCAACGTTCGGGCACGCCACCCAAGCTCCGCCCCTGTGCCTTCTTCTCAAAGAAGCTCAGCCCAGCGGAGCAGAACTATGACGTTGGTGATCGGGAGCTTTTGGCTGTTGTCCGTGCTTTGACCGTGTGGAGGCATTGGCTCGAAGGGGCGAAACACCCTTTCCTCGTCTGGATGGACCACCGTAACCTGGAGTACATCCGGGCAGCGAGGAGGTTGAATACTCGCCAGGCCAGGTGGGCCCTACTACTATCGAAGGTTTATCCGGGGATTTGGCAAGGTCGCAGCTCCCATTACCTCCTTGTTGAAGGGTGGGCCGTCCCGGCTCCGCTGGTCTGCTGAGGCTGACCTGGCCTTTAGCAAACTGCAGGGTCTGTTCACCTCAGCCCCAGTACTGGCCACCCCGATTCATCACTAACGTTCAAAGTGGAGGTGGATGCTCACGAGGTTGGGATAGGAGCAGTCCTGTCTCAATGCTCGGGTACGCCACCTAAGCTCCACCCCCTGTGCCTTCTTCTCAAAGAGCAGAACTACGGCGTTGGTGATCGGGAGCTGTTGGCAGTTGTCCGAGCCTTGACCGTGTGGAGGCATTGGCTCGAGGGGGCGAAATACCCTTTCCTCGTCTGGACGGACCACCGTAACCTGGAGTACATTCGGGCAGCGAGGAGGTTGAATACTCGCCAGGCCAGGTGGGCCCTATTCTTCACCCCGTTTGATTTCACTCTATCATACATCCCGGGTACGAAGAACGTGAAGGCAGACGCACTGTCCCGGCTGTATGACACAGAGGAAAGGCCCAGAGACAACTCTCCTATACTCCCGGCCTCCTGCATTGTGGCGCCAGTAGTATGGGCGATGGATGCAGATATAGAGCAGGCATTATGCACAGATCCATCTCCACCTCAGTGTCCAGCTGGGCTGCGGTACGTGCCTGCTCTTATCCATGATCATCTGATCTTCTGGGCACCCTCCTCTGGTCACCCTGGTATCGGTCGTACAGTGCGCTGCCTGATCGGAAAGTACTGGTGGCCTACCTTGGATAAGGACGTGAGGGGTAAATTACAACCTTTACCAGTTCCACAACGACCATGGTCTCACCTTAGTGTTGATTTCTTGACTGATCTTCCCCTCTCTCAAGGTAACACCACCATCCTGGTCGTTGTGGATCGCTTTTCCAAGTCCATCCTTCCTCTGCCCGGTCTGCCCACGGCCCTGCAGGCTGCGGAGGCCTTGTTTACTCACGTCTTCCGGCACTACGGGGTGCCAGAGGATATAGTGTCCGACCGAGGTCCCCAGTTCTCGTCCAAGGTTTGGAAGGCGTTCATGGAACGTTTGGGGGTCTCGGTCAGCCTGACCTCTGGGTTCCACCCCGAGTCAAATGGGCAGGTGGAACGGGTAAATCAGGATGTGGATAGGTTCCTGCGGTCCTACTGCCAGAACCGGCAGGGGGAGTAGTCGGTGTTCTTGCCCTGGGCAGAATATGCCCAGAACTCTCTCCGCCACTCCTCTACTAACCTAACACCATTCCAATGTGTTTTAGGTTACCAACCGGTTCTGGCAACGTAGCACCAGAGCCAGACCGAGGCTCCTGCGGTGGATGACTGGTTTCGGCGCACGGAGGAGATGTGGGACGCTGCCCACATTCACCTCCACCGCGCCGTGCGCCGTCAGAAGGCCAACGCTGACCGTCACCGCAGTGAGGCCCCAGTTTTCGTACCATGGGATCGGGTCTTGCTCTAGACCCGGAATCTGCCCCTCTGCCTGCCCTGCCGGAAGCTGAGTACATAAACAGTACATACCCGTTACTGTCACGACTTCCGCCGAGGCTGCCTCCCCTCCTTGTTCGGGCAGGCTTCGGCGTTCGTCGTCACTGGCTTACTAGCCACTGCCGCTCCATATATCATCATTCCATTTGTCTTGTCTTGTTAATTACACACACCGGATTCTTATCGCCTCATTAGTCCATGTATAAGTGTTCCCTCTGCCCCCTTTGTCCTTGTGGGTGATTGTTTGTTCGTGAGAGTAGTGTAGCTCGGTGGAGCTACTCGTACATTGTTATTGCCGGGGTAGATATTTCCCCTGTGCCTGTTATTGTTGGAGCTACGGTTACCTTGCATTGCCAGGGCAGATTTTCCCCTGTGCCTGTTACGGTTGTCGCTATCCAGTGCTATTTGTGTACGACTGAATAAACTCTGCATTCAGTGATTACCCTCCTGCGCCTGACTCCTTCTATCACACTCATCACAACAATCCCCCGACCTCAACCCAATTGAGATGGTTTGGGATGAGTTGTAACGCAGAGTGAAGGAAAAGCAGCCAACAAGTGCTCAGCATATGTGGGAACTCCTTCAAGACTGTTGGAAAAGCAATCCAGGTGAAGCTGGTTGAGAGAGTGCCAAGAGTGTGCAAAGCAGTCATCAAGGCAAAGGGTGGCTACTTTGAAGAATCTAAAATATAAAATATATTTTGATTTGTTTATCACTTTTTTGGTTACTACATGATTCCATATGTGTATTTTATAGTTTTGATGTCTTCACTATTATTTTACAAAGTAGAAAATAGTAAAAATCAATAAAAATCCTTGAATGAGTAGGTGTGTCCAAACTTTTGACTGGTACTGTAGTTCTTTCCATAGAGGGGTCATAACAGTTTTGTAAGTCAAACCGTTCAGACACTACAGATGTTTTAGTTAGAAGATTGATTTTCGGGATGTCCTTGGTCTGACAAACACCACTGTAGATGTGGAAGGCAGACATCGGCTGATGCGTTGGATTGAGATGTAACCCATGCAAAAAAACATATCTGTAGCTTAAAACAGAAAGATTTTGATGGGAATGTTTTATTATTATGCTAATTATTTTCCCACAGGGGCGAAGACTTTGACTCTAGGGGAGAGGAGTGTCTATGATAAACAGTGCAATTGCAGCAGTTAGTCTAATGGCATATGTTGCCAGAACGAAGAGTCCATCTTGAAGTCCCATAATACCATCACTACTTACACTTGTGTTTGATGATATTTTATAATGCTTCTGTTCTGCTCATACTGTATGTTTATATTACGTTCCTAACAAATTTGTTTCAAGTCATCTGGCTGTTCAAATAGCCAGGGTCTGCAACAATTTTCTAAATGCATTGATGAGAAATGACCAACATAGAATTCCGGTTATTACAGTATTAGTGTAAATTACTAAATGTTCAGCTTACAGGACAAGTCTTTTTATATATATGAAATAGTCATTTCTCTGTTACAACATATAAAGCCAAAACTTAAATATTTTCTCCTTTTCACTTCAGCATTGTTCATTCTACAAACATATTTTTGTAATAGCATAACATGCTCGTTGTGCCCCTTCTTTAAATTTGAACACTGCGGTTACAACCCTGTAATGACATTTACATTTTAGTCATTTAGCAGACGCTGTTATCCAAAGCGACTTACAGTTATTGAGTGTATACATTTTTTCATACTGGCCCCCCGTGGGAATCGAACCCACAACCCTGGCGTTGCAAGCGCCATGCTCTACCAACTGAGCTACACGGGCCATGACATAAGTTAATTGATAATGGACACTTTGCTACTGAGCATAGTGTTAGCATACAACTGCGAACCTTTAGGAAAACCTTTACAGGAATTTACAGAACA